>NC_057950.1:17620781-17925781 GCF_018555375.3 Anguilla rostrata
CCTTTTACAGTCTGCCCTTATCTGCACCATGAGTGAAGGGGCGTGTGAAGACTCATAACCAACCCCTCAACCAACCAAAGTCCTGAGGCACCTTGCCCATTTTCCCCAGCCCCTCCCACCCTGTCAGTTTGGTTAGCTGTGATGGGTTTTTTAAGCAAAAGGAGTGTCAGTCTTTTCTGCATTCCTGGCATGAAATGCCAACCTCCCCCCCCACCCCCAGCATTACCGCATGTAGGTATGCATCTCCTGCTTACACGGATCCCATAAAATGATTGTGGCCCTAAAAGGTTTGTTTAATTACGCCGATGTGACTTTGTGTACCCTTGATTAGGCGGAGTCTGGAGAGCTGGGGATTGTGGGTAAGATGACTGCCTCCATCAACATTATTAATGCAGCTAAGAGTGCTTTAATGCGCAGCGTGATCATTACGCTCGGGTGGGGGGGTGGGGGGGGGAGGCCTCTTTCACTTTTTCATCATAGACTTCCAAACAACCCCCCCCCAAACCAGTCCACCCTCACGCTATAGATCTGTAAAGGAAACAGGCACCGGCCCTCTGCTCCAAAGCGCTGCTGCATTACGTTGGCAGATCCTCATTGATTTCAATTGATTTCCTTAAGAAATCTTCTGCAGACGTTGCCATTGATTTCAGGGTAAAAGCCCCCCCCCCGCACCCCCAAATGAGGGGGGTAATTAATAAGCGGTGCAGCACAAACAGCAGTCAACAGGGTGGGTGATGGATGGGGCGCGCAGGGCTGCCCCAGAATGCCCCGCCTTGTGGCCGTCGCCATAGCTACCCCGCGTGGCGCGGTGCCCATTGCCGGGCCCATTAAGGAGGCGGGGCGCCGCCCCTGCTAATTACGCGGACAAAGGTTGGCTTTGTTTTAAATGCAAAGCGGCCTTTATTTATCCTTTATTGACACTAATTTAATAATTCATTAAGCCCCGCGGTGTTGGGGGGGGGGGGGGGGGCGCCCGTCACGGCGTGATGAACAGCCGCGCTCGTGTCACCGGGTGCCAGAAGCTCGGCGGCGGCCGCTTCGCTGAGAGCCCGGGCGGGCGGGTCAGTTTCTCTCCCTCCTTCAGCGATTCTGCACCCTCTGCAGCTCCTACGCGGGTCAATTCACTTTAAGGTTGGGGATAGGAGTGCGCGATGGTAGTGCTCCACCCCGAGATGTGAACATATAACCACCTGGTCAGACGTCCCTAACCCCTATGTCGTAATATACATTCTAAGTGAAGAGGATTTATAAATCTTAACTTCACATACTCATAAAACACAGTTGCTTCATTATTTGCACTATTTTTAATATCTATGTAGAATAATCAACATGAATAGGTTCTACAAAGTAAAAAAAAAAAAAAAAAATGTTGAACTCTTTAGTGACTATTGAACACAACATGGAACATTGAAAACGAGAGAGGGAATCAAATTTATGTAATTATTTTATTCCTAAAATGTTGCATACATGAATTATTAAGATTCCTCAATTCAATAAGTTCATTCTGTGCTTTCTTTCTTTGATCGTGTTTGTTTTTCTTTTTTTTTAATTGCATGAAATAGTTGGATTGCAAAGTTAAAGACCAGCAAATGGATACTTCGAGCAATCGGAAAGCTTTCGTGTTCTTTTTAAAAGAACTCTGTCATCCCAGCCCTGTCATCGCACATTCCGTGGCCAAACCTCTTCCCGTTTCACGTGTTTTCCAGTCTGGATAGCCATTAAAGCCTCTGACTGAAGCCATGGTTTCATGTGTAATTGAATTGCATAAGTCTTTAAACTAAGTGTGTTAGACTGAATCCACTTTATCACCGGAACGATAAGGCCAGTTGTGAAAGATGCCGTTGTGTGTGCGTGTGTGCGTGTGCGTGTGCGTGTGGTGTGCGTGTGCGTGCGCGCGTGCGTGCGCGTGCGTGTGGTGGCGTGTGCGTGTGATGTGTGTGCGGTGTGTGCGTGTGTCTGGTAGGCGTGCGTTGTGTGCGTGCGTGTGTGGTGCGGGCTGTGCGTGTGGTGCGTGTGTGCGTGTGCGTGTGTCTGCGTGCGTGTGTCTGCGTGTGCGTGTGTCTGCGTGCGCGTGCGCGTGTGTGCGTGTGCGCGTGTGTGCGTGTGCATGCGCGCTTGTGCGTGCGCGTGTGTGTGCGTGTGCGTGCGTGTGTCTGCGTGTGCGTGTGTGCGTGTGCCTGTGTCTGCGTGTGCCTGTGTCTGCGTGTGCCTGTGTCTGCGTGTGCGTGTGTCTGCGTGTGCGTGCGCGTGTGCGTGCGTGTGCGTGTGTCTGCGTGTGCGTGTGTGCGTACGTGTGCGTCTGCGTGTGATCGCGGGCAGGTCAGGAGGTTGTGTTTACTTGTGCGTGCGCGTGTGTGTGCGTGTGCGTGCGTGTGCGTGCGTGTGCGCGTGTGCGTGCGTGTGTCTGCGTGTGCGCGTACGTGTGCGTTTGCGTGTGATCGCGGGCAGGTCAGGAGGTTGTGTGTACTTGGCTGTTCCTGCGGAGGTCGGGGGATTGATTGCGGCAGTGTGATTTCCCCCTTAATGGAAACGTGTCAGGTGGGAGGTGTAATGGTTTTCACGGGGACGCCGTTGCGGGCTACAAAAGGCCGGTGGTGATCTGGCTTCACCAGGGGCCTGCTTTATCGCCATGGAGACTGCTCCGGCTGTCCGTCTTCACAAGACTCATGGGCTCATAACTGTGAAAAACCAAAACGCTTCCAGCTGCAGGAAAATATTTTTAATGTTGCTGAGTGCTGATTAATTAGTGATTGGGATGTGTACGGGAATCCTGAGGGTCCACGAATGGGAGAACTCACCTATACTTTACTCTTAAGATAACTTTCAAATTAATTTAATTGTGCCTGGTTTACACCAATAAATAATAATACTGTCTGGGATTATTAAAGTACACATAAAAATGATTTTGTATGAAAGAATGAATGAATGTCTCGTGTAGATCGATAATATAAAGATAATATTTATCTGTCTGTCTATTTATAATATCTATAATATGTCTATAATGATGGATGATATAAATAATATATCCATTTTATTAAGGTGAGTGGTAATTTGAGGGGCCTTTAAATGAGTGTTGTTGATAAGCCTTGTTGTGAAGCACACTGTCACTAGTCATGAGTACTGTGTAGGGTTTGATGGTGTTTTACCTGATGGGACATTTTAATAGACTTAATTGACTATATTACAGGTAGAGCGGTTCACTGGGATTAGGTGTGTTAGTGGGAGGGGCGGGGCCGGCTGTGTATGTAGTGCGAGGGTCCTGATTTGTCACTGTCTGAACCGTGTGAGTTTCACAGCTTTATTAACGAGATCCAACAATGACGCTATTTCATTTCAGTCTTTCCTTAATAAACGTCACTCAGTGAATCTGGTACTGCGTGACTACTGAAGAACCCCGCCCCCTGCCCCCCCCCCCCCCCCCCCCCACACACCCTTCCCACTGCCCCCCTCACCCTTCCCAGTGCCCCCACCCTTCACTACAGCGTCTGTGAAGAGGCAAAAGCCGCAGCGATTTATTTAATGCTAACCATCACAATTACTTTAGGGTCCCTTTGAAAAACCAGGAAGAGAGCGAGCAAAAATAATCAAATAAGGCAATTACTGCTGGGTTACATTCTGCAGCTAAGTGCGTTTTTATTGTCCGACTTCTTTTTTTTCCTCTCTTCCCTCCATTTTTACTCTCCTTTTTCTGCGAGCGTTCCATCCCTGCCACTTTTCATCTAATATCGCAATAATTGAGTTTAAGGCTACAAATCAGATTTCTCAAATTGGGTTACGCTCTTCTGAGATTGGAGAGGTACGCCGGCGGTCGGAGGGGCTGCGGAGTTAATCTGCTTTTGTTAAGCCCCTGGTGGCGGCGGCGGCAACACGATCGCGCCCGCTTAAAACATTCCCCTGTCACCGTGGACACGCCATAATTTCTCCCCGATCCCTTGTGCAAATAACGACATTTGAATCGAGCATTAACGGGCTTAATTACTTTAAAATTGTCATTTTAATTTACACTGATATAGTATTGATCATACAAGCAGAGACTAAGCCGCTCGGCGGAGCGGATGATGTGGAATTAAACAGCGAGGGGTCCTCCGGGGGCAAGGAGGCCCGTCCCGGGCCGGCCGGGAGAGGGATGAGATCTGCGCCGTAATGAACTGGCGTCATGCAGGGACATGAATCGCGGGCCCGCGGGAGGAGAGGGGAAATAATGGGCTTTGGGAAGCGGCGGGCGGATATTCATTCACTGCCATGCACCAATTCTCCTGTGGATCTGCCGGCCCCGCGCAGCGTGTTTACCCCACAGAATCCGCCACTATGACCTTTTACAGCTAAGTGCGCGCGTGTGTGTGTGTGTGTGTGTGTGTGTGTGTGTGTGTGTATATATATATGTGTGTGAGCGGAGGGAAAGATGGTTAGATGGTTGTTTCCTTTATGACCCTAAATATCACTTTGGGGAGCCATCACCCCCATAATCCAAACATCCCGTAGACATGGGGATCGGACGCCTGAAATTCCCTCTCCTGCACCCTGATGGATTGGGATTTTCGGAGGGAAAAAAGTGCTTTAGCGGAATTGATTCTCAGCCAGGGAGCGGCGGTCACTCGGGCCGATGGGGGTGCCATTCCAAACGTCTTTATCGCCTGTAGGCAGGGGGGTTCCCTTCATCGCGTGAAACACCAGCATATTGGGCGTGCGATGTTCCTCAAAAAAAGTGGGGTTTGTGGGTCCTGCCTAAAGTGGAGCAGTTGAGAGAACAGCCATTTTTAGCATTACTGTAAGAACGCATTTCAGTCTAAAGAACTCGGTGGCTATAAATCAGAGATGGTCTGAGAGCGTGTGTCGTGGATATGATGAAAAAATGCAGTGTCCCCAGTGCTGTCACACACACACGCTGTCTGCTAAAAATCAGCACAGAGGCTAAAACAGACTCATCATTCCTCATCCTGATGGTAAAGTGATAAATATCGCTCATGTACCTTCGCTGTTTGTAAGGTTACCCGGTGATTAGGCTAAAGAGGGTGTGTGTGTTCCACTTTTAGCTTTAGTGTTGGAGATACTCGAGTCTCTGGTCTGGCAACACAGCAGAATGTGCATGCATGCGTGCGTATGTGTTTATGTATTTATGTACATGTGTGTTTGTGTCTGTGTGTGTTTGTGTACGTGTGCGTGTGTTTGTGTGTGTGTGCGCGTGCGTGTGCGCGCGTGTGAGCATGCGTGTGCGTGTGCGTGTGTGTGTGTGTATGTGTGAGTGCGTGTGTGTGTGTGTGAGCATGTGTGTGTGTGTGTGTGTGTGTGTGTGTATGTGTGAGTGCGTGTGTGTGTGTACGTGTGTGTATGTGTGTGTGCGTGTATGTATGTGTGAGTGCGTGTGTGTGTGTACGTGTGTGTATGTGTGTGTGCGTGTGTGTGTATGTGTGAGTGCGTGTGTGTGTGTGCATGTGTGTGCATGTGGGCGTCTGTGTGTGTGTGTGTGTGTATGTGTGTGTCTGTGATTCATGTCTTTGTGGGGAAGATGCTGTAATTAAGTTAAGGCAAGGCGAGAGCATGAACCGTGATGGGTAGTAACTGCGTCATTCATCATGCTGACCGTGTGGTTCATCCCGATGAGGGTCGCTAATGAAGAGGTTGTGAGCAGGGGGGAAGGTCCAGTTGACCGCATTTGGCTTGGCCCTCCCTCCACCGCCCCCTCCCATGCCAGACAGTGCACTGCTTGCATTCCTTCCCTGATTATGTCCCAACCACCTGGGACATCCTAGGAGAGAGATTTTAAACGTGGCTCGGTGGAATTATCCCAAGACAGGCGGTGCATATTATAGTCAAAAGATTCAGCTGCTCAAAGTGCTGGTGTGAAGGATTGTGTGTTACGCTTCATCATTGGAACTTATAAGATATGAGACCTCAGAAACCATCTTGAAGATCTGTATCAGTGCTTTTGTCCATCTTTGTGTCCGGCATGTGTGTACACGTAGGCACTCTGTATAATATTCATGACCTGTTTTCTCCTTGAGTATGCAGACTAGGGCAGTTTTTTTAACTACATTAAAATGAACAGGGCAGATGCTCGAGTCAGATTGGAAAAGCAGGTCTCCCCTTCATCGCATTACTGGCTCAGGGGGTGTTGGGAGGTGGAAGCCATCCCAGCGATGAGAGGCCCAAGTCTGCACCTCTTTACCAGAACAGGGTCCCACAGCCTCTTTAATACACATAATGGGCCTGGCCGGTCCAGGGGTACCCCAAGCCTTACATCACTATGTCATCCAATCACCTCACTTCACACCCTCCACTCAACCAGCCATCTATTTGCATCAACCCATACTCAGACCAGCACCCTCAGGAGGCACTTAATAAAATTAACCGGTATTGTGCAACACATTTTAAACACAAGTGTCTCTCTATCTCTCTCTCTCTTTCCCTGTCTGTCTCTTTCTCTCTCATCCTTGTTCTCTCGCTGGCTATTTCTGTATTTCTTTCACTTTCCGTCTCTTTTCCTCTTTTTCTATTTCTTTCTTTCTTTCTTTCTGTCTCTCTCTCACTCTCTCTCCATCCTTCCATCCTTGGATGCTGTCTTGGTGTTTGATGGCCTAACTGGTTTCCAGGCAGACGTAACTGTATCTCATTGTCAATGGGCTTTTCTCTCGTCTCATTTCTCATTCATCCTTTCGATGGATATTAAGGCTCTCAAAGTCTTCTATTCCAAACTCTCCCGCCAAAATAGACCTGATTTGTTTTATGGCGTCGTTCATCGTTTCCTAATGCGATGGAAGCTGAGCATCGCAGAGCGGCTCGCATCCTCATGTGCTTGGCTCTGTATAAATAGACGAGGAGAAATTAAAGGCCCACATGCTTGGAATTTGCAGTCATATGGTCAATTTTCTCCTGAATGATTTCTGTATTTCCAGCACTGCAAATGCCTGACACTTCAATGCTATCTTTTAAAAACAAATTAGTCTCATATGCTTTGGCCCTTGTGATCATTCAAGATAAATGCACATCAAATCTCCAAAATTGTTTTAGCTTTTTGGTTTTTAACGATGTTACGCCTGCGCGGGGGCGATTGATTCGGAGCGGCTCTTAGCTCGCGTACAAGCGCTCCTTTTGTCCGCGCTCACTCCTGTATGACCCGCTGACGGCCGGGCCTCCTGGACCTTCCACAGGGAGCCCTTTCTTCCCCCGCCCCGGACCTCCTCAAATTGATTTTTGTGGGTAAAATGAATGCAGTCCCTCAAGGTTGCAGGGTCAGATGACGGGCGCGGCTCTGCCCGTGTGGGAAAGCGTCGGACGCTTGAAGTCCTCCTTTCTTCCGCCACACTGCCGGCGGTTTCCCGGAGACGCCGAGGTAACCACCCCCCTGTTCTGGCCAACCGCGCTTTGTAATACCGCCCGCAGGATGGGCTGCCCTCCTGAGCCAAGGTTTGAGGCTGTGGAAATAATTCACACCGTTTTCATGTGGCCTTGTCAGCCATCTTGATTGGGACTCAAAAACACATTAATTCACTTTTACGTTTGTCCATAATTCACCCGCTCTTCCTTCCCCCCACTGCTCTGGAGGTACTGTGTGCTTTTTTATCTGTTAAGATAAATTAGTGAGTGTGTTTTTAAAAGCTAAGGTGCTGTACGCTGCACAGTTCAGCATATAGGGTCACCGTATGTCAGTGCCTTTACCTGAACCCAGCTATAGGGTGGAAACGGGCCCTTTAAGCCATTAATGTTCTCCAGCATCTATGAGTGGCTTTTTAAGGCCTGCAAAGGCCACCCCATTTAACCAGGCTGATGTTCCTCCCCAACAATGGTGTCTGTGTTGTGAGGTTTTCCTCTGGCAATTACAGGCTCATTAAAGGGACTCTCTAATTAGATTGAACGTTACACTTTTAGTTAGATTCATCTACTTGATTTTAGAGTCATGATTAGATTTCTGCTCTTTTTGAGAGGACGTCTTCATTCCTGTCCTGGGACAGTGAAGCAGTCTTTCCCGGGCTGGAGTGCAGAGCTTTACCCACATGACTGGAGAAGGGCACACTGCCGTGTGATTCAGGGACAGCTGGGCTGTTTGATGACCAACAAAATGTATCAGTCATTTCATCTTCACCAGGAAGCAGGATTATTTTAAAGAAGGGAGAAGCACAAATGGGACAGCATCTGAAGTCCAGAAGCCACAAACTGATCAAAGATGTGGAAATTTCTATTCTTGCCACTGTGGGTCAGTGCAGTGTCTACATTCTGCATGTCCCTTAACCCAGCTGATCTCAGTTCAGTGATCAGGATGTGGGCCCCTTGACAAGCCTGTTGGGCACTGATTGTAGATCAGTATGAACGTGAAGGAGGTTTTTTCCCCTTTGTACTGCTATGCAAACGATGGCACAGGCACATTTCCAAGCCACAGTGCTGTTTTTTCACTTCTACATCCTGTTTAAAGAAACAGTCACCAAGTGAAGGTGATGAATGTGAAATGTAGCATGCCACCAAGTGTTCCCTGAGGTTTTTACGCTGCCCCCTCCAGGTGAACAGGGGTGTGTCGCAGAATAATCCGGACATTATTCCAGTTCCCAGCCACTGCCCCTTGGTCTTCGGCTAAAGTCCAAAGGTCTATTCAGGCCCCAGACGAGGGCCGATATCGCGATTGTGTCGCACTAAAGAAACATCTGCGAGAACGCTTTCTCCCCGCGGCTTTCAGAGAACAGCGCAGGACGTCATTTCTGTTCTCTAAAGATCCCGGGTTTCGCATTTACATTAACTTTTTTTTTCACGCAGCCTGCGATGCAGTGGAGTATAACTAAGCTAGCCTGGTGGATATCCGCCATCTAAACCCAGGCCTGGCCGCTTTACATAACTCCCCATTGCCGAGCGTTCGCTTTTACATAAAGACAAAGACGGCGCGCGGACTGACCCCAGACCAGGGTTTTCACACGCGGCGGCCACCGGGAGGCGCGGCGGCCTGTCCGCCTCTCTCAAGCGTCACGCTTCCGTGGCCACAGCTCATCTTTCAGAGGGAACGCGCCCGAGCGCCAGAAAGGGCCAAATCTGCCTCTCTTTTTATGAAGAGGGGGAAAAAAAAGATAATTCTGCGCTACAGTTTTTTTTTCTTTCCGCTCTTTAAAAATTGAAAGGCGGGCCTTCAATGCGTTGAGTCGCCGCCCGTCTCAACTCCCCCGTCCCCCTGCCCCACCCCCGTCCCAAAAAACGCCTCATGATTTTAATTTTTTTTATTTTTTTTTGGGGGGGGGGGGGGATGCTGCTGCAATCGGTGCGAAAGCGTAACGATAAAGCCTGTTTTATGGCCCGGCGAGGGGGGGTCGCGTCTGTGTCGGTGCGCCCAAGACCGGAGAGGCCTGAGAAATGAAGGCGGGAAGGGGGGGTTGGGGGGGATGGGGGGGTGACAGCACTAATGGATTCGACAGGGCTGTGCCGTGTGGATATATTTCACAGCAGGCCCGGGGTGTAAACCTGTGTCCCGTCGGACAGCGCGCGTGCTGCTGATGTAGAGGAGGAAGGGCTCTCATCTTCGCAAGGCCACCGTCGCCGGGATACCAAATCAGCCGGCTTCTCAGGACCGCCGTTACTGATTGCGTCCCTAACTGACGTCGCCTCAAAAGTAGCAATCCCATCATCCCCTAAGGGCGGGGCCGCGGTCTGGACCGGTCCCCCTGGGAGGGGTAAATAAAAGATGTGGGAAGATTAGGGCCCACAGTCACATAGACTACACGCAAGATATGTTAACTCTTTAAACTCAATCCCCTCCTAAACCTAAAATTCTAGTGCAGTTAAAGGTAAATATTTGTTTTCTTCACATTGGCTGCATGGAGGATGCTGGGTAAGATTCATCTGTGTCTTGGTCACAGTAGCACTTATGGGCAACATACTATAAAAAAGATATGGGAGTACAAAAAGTACAAAGAAGGGAAACGGTTTCCCAGAATTTCCAGTTATAAATTTTATAACTGACCTTAAAATGTTTTAGACACTTAGTGCTCTTAAGGCCTCTGCTCTTTGTTTCCTAGGCTCAGTGAGGTTTGGTTTGGATTGTTAAAATTACACAAAGGTCTCCTGAAGATAATTCAAGTTGTGTTCTGTCAGGAGCACAATGTGCCCCATAGGTCGAAAAAAGTTGTCTTAATATCAGAAATTCCTTCTGTAAGTCAGTACAAACCAAGTCTGTCCAATTTGTTTCGTTTGATTTTTAGAATGTAGGGGCTCTGTGTCGGTGATATCCTCTCTTGACAAACCGAAGAGCTTCAGGACTATTTTCCGCGCACGTCTTTCTCCTGCCCACCTGTAATCATCCAGAATGCTTCAGGAGTCTTATTTGTGCGCTTCTTCCTCCTTCTGTGTGGCTCTAATCCAATACAATCTGTAGCAGATGAATGGGGGAGACCTTGGAAGAGCTTAGATATTAAATCACACGATAATCTAGATTGATGAACATTCCGCGTCAACATTAACAACGTTTCCAGAAGAAAGGACGGAAAAAATCAATTGGCTCTGGAATCTTTTTCATTTGCATAAGCGTCGTCTGCTAATGGAAATAGCTTTTGAAAAACAGACTGAAATCTTTTCTTTTTAATTATTGGACATCCATAGCAAAATATGATTTACATTAATAAGCATAAGTGTATTAAATGCGTTTTAAACCTGGCATCTGAAACAATGAAATGATAGCCCTGGAAATAGTGTATGGGATCTGACCAGGAGACGTAATGTCATTTTAATTACTAATGGATGCCCTCATTGTTGTGGCCTTCTTATTTTGAGGTGGGTAGGGGGGGCAAATCTAATAATGCAGATAATATTCATCATCTCCATATCCTTTTTAAAGATGATGTGATTAGCTCTTTACAGCATATCTACTTAGAGAAAGTGGTTATTCACGCTGGGCTTTTAAATCACTGAATTATTTGAAGATTGCACGCGGAGGAGGAGGAGGGTAACTTTCTCTTGATGCCCCTTTGTTTGAGAAGTCAGCGTGCAGACGTAGGGGACCATGCAGTCGGGATGGCGGTTTGGCGGTGTGGCGGTGGGGTGCTTTCGGTTTGTCCGGCTACGCACCGTCAGAAGGGCTGTCGAGGCCGCGAAGGGTCAAAGCGAGGCCCGCGTGGTTTCTAACGGCAACGTGGTGTGAAGTTTCCCGTGAGCTGCGACAGACTCATGCACTGAAGGAAGGGTGTTGTTTCCCAAGGCTACACAGCTTGGCTGAAGAGCTGCATACGTGACATCATCATTATGGGATGGCAGATATGCCACTGGGCAAATCCTTCTGAAATGGTTAAGAACTGACACTGACGCAGCTACCAGTCATACCACTCATCACTCAAATCTCTTTTCATGTATTGACCTGTTTCATCATGGGTCCATTCTTGGAGTCATTCAATGGCATAGGTTAATTTTTACATTTTTCTGTGTCTTTGAAAGACTCTAGGGTTCAGTAAAAATGGCACAGGACTTCACAGACATACTTTTAATTTGTGCCTTTCACTCTGTTTTTGAAAATGCCCAATAAGACAGGTTTCCAAAAACCGGATTTGAGAGCCAATGGTTAACGTCCAGCTTGACGCTACATTTTCATTTTTTTGCAAATCGTGCCGCAATGTGCAAAGTGGGAATGCAGTACATTATATTGCCTTTTGCCTTATACAATGCAATGGTGACCCAGAATGATGGTGAACATACAGATGTGCGCACTGGTAAAAACTACCTCAGTGAGCCATGCGCTGACATCAGTCATACAGTGCAGCGCTTGCACTAAGAACAGATTCCCAATTGAGTTTATATGTTAAGGAGGAGTCGGGGGTTTCCGCCAGCCGCCCGCTTAAATGGTACGGAAACATGTTTTATTCTATTTGTATGGATTATCTGCTGGGAAAGAGCATTTACAGACCCACAGAATGCAGCGTGGCTGCGGAATGACACCAGTAAGTAATGCAGATTACCTGGGACGGGGCCCGGGTCTGCCTCTGGAGCCCTCGCCCGGATCTCCAAGGTCAGAGACGCGGAGGGTAACGCTAACGGCGCGTCTGAGCGCCACGCGGCTCGCGGCTCGCTCCGGCTCTCTGCAGGCGGGGCCTGCGCAGCGGAAGCGGCGTATGTAGCGGGAATGAGCCCTCGCCCCGAGCGACGGTCGAGGAGTGAAGTGAAGGCTGGCCAGTGTGGTGGGGGTAATTTTCCTCCATTTATTTACCAAAGAGCTCAAATACTGTTTTTCAGGGTTTTATTTTTTGTTATTCTGCTAGTTTCTTTTTTCTAATATAACTCGCCGTGTGTTTAAGCAGTCTGGATGAAACTGAGCATGCTCACTGGGAATGATCTGTAGATATCCACACACCTGTTCATAGCAGTCTGCATTCATCCATGGCCGATATGGCCAACAATATTGCTTTTTTAGTGCTTCGCAAAAATTTGCAAGCTATTTAGATGACAGCGCGCTGGGTCCTAATATGCTCATACGGATTAAAGTCTTGTTTTTGTTGGTGTGGCACACATTAAGCATGGTAGAGTAACATGATTGAGCTGTAGAATGTCACTGAATAAGATTGCAGAAAGGCAGTGTTCAATCTTCCCACATATTTGCCGTTCAGATTAGGCTGTGGTCTGTTGACAGCTGAAAAAAAATTTTGTTTACTTTTTTAAACTTTTCTTTAAACTTGTAAGAGTGTTTGAGCAGCCTTCTGTTTGAAAAAACCGCAAAAAAAGAATACTGCGCCAACTTTCCATTCCATTATACCCAGCATAGAAAGAGAATAATAAAGTAATTTATAAAACATAACATCAACCCACCTTTTTAAATGTCCAAACCATTTTATTTATAAATGAAGGCCTATTTATTTATTAAATTTGGTTTTTTGGAATGTTTTCGTAGGGCAGGTTTTATTGCTTTAGACGCTGTGGCCATGCAGGTTTGGGGTTTTACTACAGGAATGATATGCAGGGGGGCGAGGAGGGGGGGCTGGAAATTGGTGGATGGAAGCATCCATTTCTCTGCTAATTGGGGGTCCGTGAGCTGGAGGACTGACAGGGTTCAGCCGGGCAATGTACTGTCTGCCAGCTTCCATCCTGAGCGCTTTATAAAACGCTCTTTAATTCCGCAGCACAATATCATTAGCTTTGTAAGTGGATGAACACAATGGACAGGCAATTTAATTAACTTCTACCATTGGATGTCGGAGGGGAGGCTAAATGAAATGAATGCACGATGTATTCCAGGGAGGCGGCCAACCTTGGGGACGGACCCGGATTGTTGGCAGGTCAGGCGCTGCCACCGGCTTGTCCAATTATTCCTTGTTTAGGCCCATCCATAATATTTTTTAAAAAGAAAATAAAATCAGTGGTTTGTAGATCGATCATGCGTGCGGGTCAGCGGAGTTTGGGGAGGGAGGTGGGGTGGGTGGGGGGGAGGGTTAAAAATATGAGGAGGCCTGAAGAGGTGCTTCGGGGGGGTGGGGGGGTGGGGGGGTGGGGGGGCTCATGTCCTGTGTGCTGCATCAGCCTCGCTGTCCAAACTTCCCCTCGGTATCCATTTCTTTTTGAATGTGCCTTCTGTATTGTCTGTCTTTGGGAATAGCTCCAAGTCTATTATAAAAAATGTCTCAGTTGCTGTGTGGTGTGAAAATGTCTGTTGAGATGAATGGGCAGCCTAATCCTAAACTTTTTAATGCCCAGTCTATTGGGATTTCTTCCTTTGGGATCTGCTTCCCATTCCGGAAGTGTGTTAGGTCATGAATTAACTTAGGCAGGGTGATAAACCTTCTGATCTTTATTTGCAATGGGATGCATTTTACCTCCCTTTTTTCATTTTCTTCATTCTGGTATTACTATCAAACTGATGAAGTGGTGTTTCCAGTTAACAGTAGACGATGTAAGAGGTAAGGTTACACTCAAATAGAGCTTTTTTTATTAAAGCTTTTAAAAACAGCATGGATGATACTTTTGTTTACCCCCCCGCCCCCCCCTTATGGAAGAGTGGAACAGACAGGGCCTCGTCTGAGCGGGTGCCTGTGTGGGACGCTCGAGGGCCGCTCGGGGAAATGATCGATGGCTCCGCATCCAGCCTGTTTGCAAACAGGAAAAGTGACAGAATAACTTTTAAGGAGAGGTTTTTCCTCTCCCTCCTCCACATTCTGTCAGTCCCCTCTCCATCCAATGAATAATACACCCTGTAGCTCAATATTGCGAATACTCAATCAATCGCACTGTGAGCTGCGGTTGGCAAACACGCGCGCTGGCGGAAAAGCACGGCCCCTTCTGTCGGAGTTTTGCGGCTGAAAAGCGGCCGGCTCTATTGACGCCTTCCCCACCCCCCCTCCCCCCCTCCCCCGGATGTTTTCATTGCGGAGAATGACAAACACCCTGTTTGTGCAGTATCGGAGATCTGCTCCTCTGAAGGCGCTCTGCAAGTTTGGATCTTGAATAACAAGTGGTGCTCCTCGCTCGCTCTCCGCCCCAGCCCCGGGGCGTGTTTGATCTTTCACTCAATCGACATGGACGCCCCGCCGTCACAGTTCTTTACAGAGCACCCGTGTGTTTGTGTTTGGCTTTCCACACAGCGTTATTATTATTATTATTATTATTATTATTATCATCATCATCTGTGTTATTATTATTATTATTATTATTATTATTATTATTATTATCATCTGTGTTATTAGTATAATTATCATCTGTGTTATTATTATTAGTATTATTATTAATATTATTATTATTATTATTATTATTATCATCTGTGTTATTATTATAAGTATCATCTTTGTTATTATTATTATTATTAGTATTATTATTAATATTATTATTATTATTATCATCTGTGTTATTATTATAAGTATCATCTTTGTTATTATTATTATTATTATTAGTATTATTATTAATATTATTATTGTTATTATTATTATTATCATCATCATTATTATTATTATTAGCAGTAGTAGTATTGGTGTCAAGACTCAGGTGCAGCTTTGGAAAAAATTATCGAAACTGTGCATTATTTTGTGAGGATTTGTCTGTTTTTGTTTGGGTTCTCTGGGCCTCTATTATTGTTGTTGTTGTTATCTCTTAACAAAAGTTAATTGTTTATCAGACATAATTTACAGTGAAATCACACAAAACAAAAAAAATCTTCATATTAGTGTTAGTACCGAAATGTATTCATTCGTTTAGGCAAGAAAATAAACTTTTGGTACTAAAATATTAAATCTGACTGTAAAGCTTGACAGTTCTCTGTTGTATATGCATTCTGAAGCAGCTCTGGCAGTTCCTGCCAGTGTGTGACTCTGTTCTCCCCCCCCCCCCTCCCCCCCCACGGGAGGCCTCAGGGTTTTCCCCCTGAAATGGCTTAACCCGGGGAGAGTGTTTGCTTGGCCATCCTCACCAGAGCTGCCCTCATCAGTGTGTTCCTGGCACGTCCAGTCAAACGCTCTCCCTGGGTTTCGTCACAGATGCATTCTGACCTTTTGCAGAGGGGAGGAAATGTAAGAAGCCGTATAAGTTTAATGCTAATGGTGAGCTGGAATAATTGAGGGATGCCCCAGGTGCCATCCGACCTCGTGCCGTGTTGAATTTTGTATGAGAGCCAAATGTGGCAACCTGACCCATTTACAACGGGCCCCAGGATCTAGAATAAGGGACCAGAAACCCTTCAAGGAAAATATCACACACCCTCTCAAATGTTTTTTTTTTTTTTTTCAGTAAAAAGCATTTTAAATGTTAAATGATTTTTAAAAAATCTACATTAAACATGTTCCTTTCGTTTTGAATCCATTTCGACAGAGTGAACCTAGCAGAGGAACACATACGCTCAGATATAAACACACTTTCAGGCCCATGATTGAAAGTGTGGTGATTTTCTCTGGGATTCGAGTGTGTCAGGGCCCTTGTGTTTGGATCTGGTCAGGAATTTTTTTTTAATCCCATATTAATATCCCTCAATTTGTCACATCAAATATTGACAGATAAAAGAGGAAAGTAAATGTAAATGTGTAGATAGTTGACATGATGGAGGAAAACAGTGGTATGACAGGAATTAGGCTACATGGTCTACACTGCCACAATTAACCAATGGGCAAATTTTTTATTTTTTTTCAATGATAAAAATTATACAAATTAGCCTCAGTGTTTTCAGTGCATTTTACACTGTAGTGTACACCACCCTGACGGTCTCTGTTTAAGTGCACTTATGTAGTGTAAATTGCCCTGGCAGTATCTGTGTAAGTGTACTTCAGATTGTAGTGTACACTGAAGGAAGGGCCCTGTGGTTTTGCCCCCGAGGCCCTGGAGCAGGACACTGGCCCCACAGCAGCGTAGGACACCGCACGCTTCGGCAGACCAGCGTCCCCTGGGGGGCCAAACACGGGTCACCCCGCTGAAGAAAAATGGCTACTTTTATGTTTTCTTTATGGCTCATTTTTCAAATGAAATGCAGAAAATCCATTTAGAGGTCAGATAATCTGTTCTTTTCACACAGTGCTGAATCTGCGCACTAGGAGGAGAAGTGTGATGCTTTGTCCTCACTGCTGCTCAGTTCAAGGATTCTCTCTTAAATATTACATTTCTGTCGACTGTGCTGTGCACTGCACCATTCCTGTTGGTGTATAATTTTAAAAACTGTCACAGAAAATGAATTCCCAGGAACAACAGTGCTTTTATTAAATATTTGTGAAATGAATAATTTCTTGGTAGGCGGGCCCTGTGGTTTCATTGTGAGTGGCAGGACTTTGCCAGGGACCGGATGGAGAGAAGAAATAAGAGTATTATTTGTGGATGCTGCACTGTTCTGCACAATAGCAGTTGCTGTATTAAAATTAAACTTTTCCCCCCACATAACTATTGAATTGTTTTGGATCAATATCTGTTTCTAAGATTAACTGTTTTATGTGTGCATCTGTTTTTTTTTCTATTTTTCGCGGGGGAGATTTTGATCTGGGCTGTACAGTGCGGTCTCGTAGTGTAGCCGTGTATGTGTAGCTGTGTGTGCAGCTGTATACTTTAGCGTATGTCTCTGAGGGCTTACGTGAAACTGACTAGTGCGACTTACAGTTCTAACAGTTAAACATCGGTTGTCAATGAGAGCAGATTTTTTTTTCCAGCACGGCGCTCCTAACATAACAGCGCTCTTGCAGCTTGAAGATAACGCATTCTGTGGCACATGCGAGCGCGTGTTTGCTTACAGCTCGCGATCGCATTTAGACACAATGGATTCAGCTGTTACTCCGCAGCGCTTATCTCCGCCGAATGACCGCGCCGATAGCAGCGCGATAAGAGGTGGCTTTGCCAGAATCGGCAATAAAAACCCGGCTTTTATGGCGCAGTTATTGTCTTTCTGTCTACAATTATAGTGATTACTCATTCCCTACCTTCTCCTGGTTCAAGTGCCACAGTTAATAGAGAGCATTTTACTAATGGGAAATTAAGTAGCACTCGTGACAGTTTGGTTTATAAATATGTAGAATATACTTTTAATTATTTCAAGTGAATCTGGCAGGTAATCAATAAAGTGGGACGTGACAAACATACGCTTGACATTGGCCATTGTAAAGAGGCTGGTAAAAGATAAGCACTTCCTGTCAGCGTAGACCTAGTCTAATTAATATTTTGAGCCTGTCATGTCTAATGACAAATGGATTAATTGCACCCTGTGGGTATAATAAGCTTTTCATTGAGAAAGCCAGGGAGGACGGGGGTTGGGGGGGTGGGGTTGGGGGGGAACACGCCAGTTGGTTTGAACTCCGACATTAAATATTTATTAGAGGTTAAGTATGGATTTTTATGATTCTACAGATAGCCACTTAGACGCAATTGTTTATCATTTATTTGATACCCAGATTAATTGCAGTTTGTTTAAAGCGATATGGCTGTTAGTGGAAATATTGTTTGCCGTAATCCCATTCATTGCCTTAATAGTGTAATAACTCACAGATGTCCACGGAAGAAAGCACTGGGGGTATTTACACGGGGAGTGGGTATTTTCAGGGGGTGTGGGCATTTTCACAGTGAGGAAGAGGTTTAAGTCAGAACACCTGACATTGGCTTTCAAATTCTGTCAACACATAACGCTCAGGTATGCATGTGACTATATTCACAAAGCTGTTATGATATTTAACTTTTTACACTGCGCTGCCTGTAGATAACCTAGATGCATTTGTGTCAGCAGAAATGGAAATTCAGTTCCCAACCGTCGACATGCTACAGTACCTGTTTGCGTTCAGTTGAAAATGAGAACAGATCTTCATTTCAGTCCTGCAGATCACTGAACCCCCAACCTGAAAATGAAAAAAGTGCCTCATTTCAGTTGATCCATAGTTCCTCTTCAGTAAGAAAAATATTCAATTTGAACTGGATGCAGGAACAGAAATTTTTCACTTATTTTGCATGCTCGTATTTTCTGGGACATGATACAGGAGACTGTACAATGTGGACCGTCTGTTCTCCAAAATGAATATTCAAAGCATTATGGCAGGAATTGGTCGTGTACACTCAGGACCTCCATAGTCTGTGGAACTGTGTTCCACCCTGTGGTTGAATATTTTGAATGGGAAGCAGCTAACTGTGCTACAGGTGCTTGCAAATGCAAGTTGTTTCCTTTCATTTATATCTGACATGTAACAGCACAACCATGGTACTGCTGTCATACTTATGCATGCATACGCGCGCAAACACACGCACACACACACACACTTTCTTCCTCTCTCTCTCACACACACACACACACACTTTCTCTCTCTCTCTCACACACACGCATGCAAACGCAGTCTCTCTCTCACATTCTCTGTCTGTCTCACACACACACACACACACACACACACAGGCACGTTGATTTTAAAAATACACAAAAATACATAAATAGCCAGTCCATTCCTGGCAGCTGTCCTTCAGTTCTCGAGTGTCAACCTTGAGTCTGCACCATCACTACGAGTTCTCCACCTTCAGGAAACGGGGTAAAAAAGGCAAAGGAGAAGAGTTTGTTTGGGTCATGAGGCGGCACTGTTTTCATCAAATAATGCGCCATAGTGTTTTCTGCCGGATGAACTTTTTATGTCAAGGAGATGGGCAGGATCTCATGTTTGTGCTTTTGACAAATCAGCGAATGTTTAATCTGAGGATGCATTGGTCCTCATAAATAATGCAGTGATGTGGCACACCAAGCCAAAACCCCTGACTGCCAAAGGGGGCGGCACTTCCACAAAGAGACACAAAATAGATCTAAATCCCCCTGAGCCTGGGCTGCCCCTGCTCTCCATATGACCTGTTACACACACACACGCACGCACACACACACACAACACACACACATGCACTCCCACACTCACACACTCTCTCCTTCTCTCGCACACGTACGCACGCACACATGCACACACACCCATGCACACATACACTCACACACTCTCTCTCTCTCATGCGTGCACACATACACACACATGCACATGCTCATGCACACACACTCACATATACACACATTCAAAGAGGGCATATTTTGGACTACATGTCAATAATTCAGAGCATTGCAAACAGACAGGTTCTGGGGAGAGGGGCAGGATTGCCCCAAAACCCAGCCGGCGCTGATCTCAGACCAGCCCACCACCGCGGTGGAGAAAACGGGGATAAAAGCGAGGCTTGTATCAGAAAGGGAAACAAAGGAAAAATCAAGTGTGTAGCGAACTGTGAAGTGGATCCAATCCCCTCTGGTTTTTTTCTTTTCTTTCCTTTTTTTTTTTTAAACCGGAGTTTGTTTGCGAAAGACTTTCTGAAATCACCACTGCTTCAGTGTATTGTGAAAAGTATTGTATAAGCCTTCTTAAGCAAAATCCCAATCCAGCAAAATCCTCCTGTGCTTCGTGTGCTGAAATTTCAACAAGGCATTTTATTAAAGAAAAAGTTATATTCAGATTTCATATCCCTGCTTCCCTCAGTCTGAATAGCAACATTGTACAACAACTTGAAGTGTAAAACACCCTCCTTTGTACAGCTTGAACTGTGTTTTATAACCTTAAACTCACGCTGAGGGTCAGATTTACTAAGGAACTGGTCAGGGTGTGAAAGCCTTTGCTATATTGCTGCTCTGTCGTAGCTGCACATACCAGCGCATTAGCGACCAAATTGCTGGTCCTAACTGCACAGTCAGATGATACGCACTCAGTCACATTCTGCCCTAGGACACACCAATAAAAAAACGGGTCCATTACGGTATTTTCTTGCAGTGACGTAACCCAGCAAATCACGGCCTAATAGCGGTTTTGATGCATTGCAACTGTTTAGCGAATCTGACGCACGCGCTGCGATCTTGCAGCGACGGCTCTTCTGTGGTGAGCGCGGCCCTGAGCATTTTATGTGTACACTGTGTAATTAACATTGTGCTGAAGGGCGTGTAGCCGCGGCGACGATGGCTGGCTCTCCGCGGTTTACACAGCGCTCCGCGCGCCGTGGCTCAGTTTAATGAGGTCACGCCGCCGCCCGCCCGCCCTCCGCTCTCCGAACGCTCGCCTCTCTCTCACACCGACCGCGCGTCGGGCCGGTGCCGTTCCCTGCCTTTCTGTTTCCTGTCCGCGTCCGGTTCGCGCTCGCTCACTTTCTCCCTCTCTTCCTCCCGCAGGCGCTGGGGAGTTGCTACTTTCTTCACGAAGCCTTGAAAAACATCCAGCAGTTTGATTTTAAAGGTGAGCCTTCGTCCCGCCGCTCGTCGCTCGTCGCCGTGGCGCTCACGCGCGGGGGAGGGGCGGCGGCGCTGACCTCAGCCCGTCACGCGCAGCCAGCACCAGTTCCGTAAAACCAGGACGGAGCAGAGGTGGTGGTGGGGGGTGGGGGGTGGGGGGGGGGGGTGGTTAGGAAGGAGAGGCTTATTAATATTAGGATTTAATTCATGAGATTTCCCCCCGCAGTAATTGTGTGTAGAAGTTATTGGACAGTTAAGCTGGACTCATCACTGGCCAGTGTCACGCGAGGGGCGTCCCAGAGGCCTCACTAATTAAAAGCGGGATATAGAGGTGAAGGAAGCCGTCCCATTAGACTGGAGTCAGCATTAGCACTGCCACAGGTCACCCTGCGAAGGACGGGGACGGGGGGGCACAGGACACCTGCTGTGGACATCGCACCCCCCTCATGCACAAGTTTACTCCTCACAGTCTGTGGTGTTCAGAATGAGGACCTGAGGATGTGTGTTACAGACCTCCAGGCATGGTGTGGAAAACACATGTTTTGTGAGGGAGAGGAAAGAGCTCTGTACCACTGGGTGTAGTGCTGTGAGGTAGCTAAGGTGGGGGGGGGGGGGGTTTGAGTTCCCTGTCCATGACCATAGTGACTCTGTCAGTCTGAAGCAGTTATTGGAGACATGCTCAGTCCTCTCACGGTTCTCGCCCAAGTTGGCCGTTTCCTTCTTGCCAATTCCCGGGTCCTTCTGGAGAAACGCTGTCAGGAGGCGTGGCCAAATATGCAGGGCCCACCCACTGCCCTCCATGCCTTGGCTCCTGGAGGTGCATTCTCACAGCAAGAGCATTTGGTGTGAAACTCTGACCAAACACCAGCACTGACTGACCTTGGCGTACGGGCTGGGCAATATTCCGGCTCCTGCATGGACCCCCCCCCCCCCCCAGAATTCAAACACTGTTTAGCAGAGAATAAAATACGACCTATCAAATTACATACAAAAAATAAAAAAGAAATCTGGTGATGTAATTGTAGGTACAGCTAAATGTCCGACTAAGCATTAATACAGGAGTTGGCAGGTTAAATCCACATATGCTGTTGGCCCCTGTTCTAATGGCACAGCAGATTCATTACTCACAGCACCAGCTGCAGGGTGCTCTGACCGTTTTCAGCCAGCAGGTGGAGCAGTTGCCAGAGGAAGACTCTGGTCACTGTGTTTCCGCCTACTGACTCCATCCAGCCTTTTTATTTATCTTCATCATCCTCTGTACGGGAACTGTCGTATGAACTGCAGAATTGCAAATAAAAACTAATCTCACTATTTCTCTGTCTGTCTCTTTTTTCTTTCTCTCTCTTTATATTTTCTCTTTCTCTCTCACTCACTCACTGTCCCTCTGTCCTGTACTCCCTAGCCAAGAAATTCAAGAAGGTGATGGGGAAAGAGATCTACTCAGACACACTAGAAAGCACTGCCATGCTGGAGAAGGCAAAGTTCCCACAGGAGTACTTCCCTGAGGTGGGTACACATCCCCCAGCCTGCTGGGGGTCTGGATTATTCCCTGAAACTTTCCCTGTGCACAGAAACCATTCACATTTCAGCCTTGTGTTAAAAAGAATCTCAAACATTCTGAAGTGGTACAGTAGTCCATACCTTTCAGTTTCATTAACTCTAGTGCATGTGAAATAGGACAAGTAGTCTTTTCTTCATTTTTAATAGCAGTATTTGCTGTTAGAAGTATGTATAATTTATTTACCCTTATATCTGTGCACTTTTTTATGTAGGTAATAGTTTTCAGTGTAAGTATGGTATTTGTCTTATATCTAGATGTGTGTGATTTGGGGTAATATCGTGATAGGCGCAGTATGAGCTAATGAACCTGACCGTGTCATAGGCAGTGCTGCCAAGTTATTTGGCAAGCTAACCGACGGTACCAAGCCAACTGAAGAACCCTCTTTATCACCCCCAAACAAACCCAGAGCATCATTGGAAGTCCCACTACTGTGTTAAATACCAGACCCGCTGGGCCCAAAGAGGAGGCAGTCACGTGACTTTTTGGAGGTTAAAAAACGCAGAGCCCGGGGTGGGGTTGGGTTTGGACGCTGTGACCGCTGCGGCAGACCTAGCGCCGTCCCGGGCCGGTCGGACGGTCCGAGGTTCGAGCCGCGGAGGACGGCTTCTTTCCTCTGGTCCCTACGCGTGGAGCCCTCGATAGAGCAGCGAAGCCTGTCTCCAGTGACAGCTCGTGTGCCTTCCGGAATCTTCCCTCCCATCCATTACCCGCGCTCCAGCGGCTCGCCCGCACATCCATGCAAAAGAGACGCGCGTGGCCTTTAAGGACACAAAAACAATCTCTGTTTTAAAGGTTCCCTTTCTTTCCGCCGTTTCTGAAGGTGATCTGAGAGTAATTACGCTGATTGAAGTCCTAATGCGAGTTGAAATCATGGACCCTGCGTTCGGAGGGAAAAACAAAACAACAAAGACTCAAAAAAAACCTTGAAAAATTACAAAAAGTTTTTTTCCGCTGATTTATGATTCGTCCTCGGCAGGGTTATGAATCTCCAATGATGCCCTCAGGAGCAGCACTCTAGATAATGTTAGCCCATTTAAAAAGAGCAGATTTGTGTAGTCTATCAGGGCCCAGTATTTTTTTTTCCCTCTGCCCCGTAGTGAGAAATTGGTTGTTATCATAGATCACAGATACTGCTCAAACCTCTTATGAAAGATGAATTAATTTCACTAATGCTTTAATGCAAAGCTCTCATGAGGAAGGCAGTCTGGCGATAACCTCCACGCCAGGCTTGGCTTCCTCAACGCTGATTTATGTCGTCTTTTAGTAGATGAAACGGCCCGTATTTGCCATCCATCTACAGCCTAAAGGAATCCTATTAAGGGAGAATCTGGGACAGGACGGAGCTCTCCGGCGCGGGGGTTCCGGTCCCTCCTGTTTTGGGTAGAGCTCGTTGGACTGAATCCCCCCCCCGGGGGGACGCGGATCTGTAATCGGATGTCCCAGGGAGCGCCGAGGATGTGTGACTGTTTCAAGTGGCAAGGCAATGAAAATGACTGAAAATAAAAAGACAGTAACCTATATCTTGATTAGAGTTACGGGTATCATCACAGAATTTTGTGTTGCAATTGGCTGAATGTTGATTTTTTTTCTTTTTTGCGTGCTTGTCTGTTGAAACACAGGTGACGTAGTGTAGTCATGGCAAACAGGAGTTGTGTAAGTGCAGTGTGTATAACTGCAGAACAAATGTTATTCTTTACATATGGGTCTGATAAACTGGAACACCTGTCCTGCAAGCGATTTTGAAGTAACAGAGAGCTACTGTGGCTTCCCTGGCCATCGGCAAAGCAAGGAGAAACTGTCCCTATCCATCCATCAACTGTGTGTGTGTTTGTTTTTGCGCCTGTGCGTGTGTGCGTGTGTGTGCATGCACGTGTCTGTGCCTGTGCGTGTCCATGTATGTGTATGTGTGTGTGTATGCATGTGTGTATGAGTGTATGTGTGTGTGTGTGTGTGTATGCATGTGTGTATGAGTGTATGTATGTGTGTATGTGTGTCTGTGTGTGTGTGTGTGTGTGTGTCTGTGTGTGTGTGTGTGTGTGTGTGTGTGTGTGTGTGTGTGTGCACGTGAGATATGAGTGCTGACCAAAAGTGTCTTTTGCATCATCTCCATTCACACCTTCATCACGACGGCGCCCCGCCCCCGCCCCCGTCCGGTAGCGCTGCATGACGTGTGGGGAGCGCTGTATCGCCGTTATCCTGTGACCCCGCCCACTTTTCCTTAGGGGGCGGGGACGGGTGGGGGCGCTCAGTCTGGCAGAAATGACCCCCGCCCTCCCCATCGCCCAGCATATGCAAAACGCATCCAAACCCGTCCGTACAGTAAACGCGTCTCTGAGTTATGGCTCCACGGAAGGACTGCGAGTGCGCAAGGGCGAACACAAAACCTTCATTACGGAGGTGAATCAGAAGGGGAGCGGGCGAAACGGCCGCCGGGTTTCATTTGGAAGGTGCCCGTGATAGATTTGGACAGCTGTCGCTGCGCTTTGATTTGTTGTTTCTTTCAATTGCGAGCCGGGTTTTTATTATTATTATTAGTGTGGTTGCCTTAGGGCAACTACACTATTATTATTAGTGTGGTTGCCTTAGGGCAACTACACTATTATTATTGCACATATTATTATTATTATTCTATCTTTCCACCCATTTTTTGGACCGCTACTCCTCCCAGAGTTTTCGCATCACATACACGTGCAATATGTCAAATCGAGCGGCTTGATCGGGAATGGTGTGCTATTACTTTGTGGAAAGATTGGTTGCACGGTTTTTGAGAAATTTGAATTTTTGTGGGCAATTTTTCCCATAGAGAATGAATGGCGGAATGTTCACCTTTGTGACGTCACAATGCTCTGTCTTCTCACCCTTGTGATGTCACAATGCCCTGTCTTCTGGCAGCAGTACTCTGGTCTCTCTCTAGATTTGAACATTCGGCCATTCATCTCTATGGGGAAAAATTGCCCACAAATTGGGCAATGCCTCATTGGACATGGTAGAGAGTCCTTTGTCCATTGGTGGAGATCAGCCTCGCCCCCCTTCCTGATTGGCCGATGTTTGATATTTCATAACTATTTAACCGTTTGTCATAGAGAACTATGGGTCGCGTCATTGGACTCAGTAAAGACCTAGCAACCCCCTAGCAACACCCTAGCAACCATCTAGAACACCCTAGCAACGGCCTAGAACTCCATAGCAACCAGCTAACAACACACTAGCAACCACCTGGAACACCATAGCAAATGCCTGGCAACACCCTAGCAACCAGCTATAACACCATAGCAACCACCTAGCAACACCCTAGCAACCACCTGGTAAACCATAGCAACCGCCTAGCAACACCCTAGCAACAATCTGGAGCACCATAACAACTGCCTAGCAACACCCTAGCAACCACCTGGAACACCATAGCAATGACCTAGCGACACCCTAACAACCGCCTATAACTCCATAGCAACCACCTAGCAACACCCTAGCAACCACCTAGAACTCCATAGCAACCACCTAGCAACACCCTAGCAACCACCTAGAACTCCATAGCAACCACCTAGCAACACCATAGCAACCACTTAGAATACCCTAGCAACCCCCTAGAAACACCCTAGCAACCACCTATACCTCCATAGCAACCACCTAGCAACATCCTAGCAACCACCTCGAATACCCTAGCAACACCCTAGCAACCGCCTATAACTCCATAGCAACCACCTAGCAACACCCTAGCAACGGCCTAGAACTCCATAGCAACCACCTAGCAACACCCTAGCAACCACCTAGAACTCCATAGCAACCACCTAGCAACACCATAGCAAACACTTAGAATACCCTAGCAACCCCCTAGAAACACCCTAGCACCCACCTATAACTCCATAGCAACCACCTAGCAACATTCTAGCAACCACCTAGAATACCCTAGCAACACCCTAGCAACCGCCTATAACTCCATAGCAACCGCCTAGCAACACCCTAGCAACCACCTAGAACTCCATGGCAACCACCTAGCAACACCCTAGCAACCGCCTAGAACTCCATAGCAACCACTTAGCAACACCCTAGCAACACCCTAGCAACCACCTAGAACTCCATAGCAACCACCTAGCAACACCCTAGCAACGGCCTAGAACTCCATAGCAACCACCTAGCAACACCATAGCAACCACCTAGTACTCCATAGCAACCACCTAGCAACATCCTAGCAACCACTTCGAATACCCTAGCAACCCCCTAGCAACACCCTAGCAACCACCTAGAACTCCATAGCAACCACCCAGCAACACCCTAGCAATGGCCTAGAACTCCATAGCAACTGCCTAGCAACACCCTAGCAACCACCAAGAACTCCATAGCAACCACCTAGCAACACCCTAGCAACCACCTAGAACTCCATAGCAACCACCTAGCAACACCCTAGCAACACCCTAGCAACCACCTAGAACTCCATAGCAACCACCTAGCAACACACTAGCAACGGCCTAGAACTCCATAGCAACCACCTAGCAACACCATAGCAACCACCTAGAACTCCATAGCAACCACCTAGCAACATCTTAGCAACCACTTCGAATACCCTAGCAACCCCCTAGCAACCACCTAGAACTCCATAGCAACCAGCAAGCAACACCCTAGCAACCGCTTAGAACTCCATAGCAACCACCTAGCAACACCATAGCAACCGCCTAGAACTCCATAGCAACCACCTAGCAACACCCTAGCAACCACCTAGAACTCCATAGCAACCACCTATCAACACCCTAGCAACGGCATAGAACTCCATAGCAACCACCTAGCAACACCATAGCAACCACCTAGAACTCCATAGCAACCACCTAGCAACATCCTAGCAACCACTTCGAAAACCCTAGCAACCCCCTAGCAACAGCCTAGCAACCACCTAGAACTCCATAGAAACCACCTAGCAACACCCTAGCAACGGCCTAGAACTCCATAGCAACCACCTAGCAACACCATAACAACCGCCTAGAACTCCATAGAAACCACCTAGCAACACCCTAGCAACCGCCTAGAACTCCATAGCAACCACCTAGCAACACCATAGCAACCGCCTAGAACTCCATAGCAACCACCTAGCAACACCCTAGCAACCACTTAGAACTCCATAGCAACCACCTAGCAACACCCTAGCAACGGCCTAGAACTCCATAGCAACCACCTAGCCACACCATAGCAACCGCCTAGAATTCCATAGCAACCACCTAGCAACACCATAGCAACCACCTAGAACTCCATAGCAACCACCTAGCAACACCCTAGCAACGGCCTAGAACTTCATAGCAACCACCTAGAACACCATAGCAACTGCCTAGAACTCCATAGCAACCACCTAGCAACATCCTAGAAACCACTTAGAATACCCTAGCAACTCCCTAGCAACCACCTAGAACTCCATAGCAACCACCTAGCAACAACCTAGCAACCGCCTAGAACTCCATAGCAACCACCTAGCAACAACATAGCGCCTAGAACTCCATAGCAACCACCTAGCAACACCCTAGCAATGGCCTAGAACTCCATAGCAACCACCTAGCAACACCATAGCAACCGCCTATAACTCCATAGCAACCACCTAGCAACACCGTAGCAACCACCTAGCAACACCATAGCAACTGCCATGAACTCCATAACAACCACCTAGCAACACCCTAGCAATGACCTGGAACACCATAGCAACCACCTAGCAACACCCTAGCAACCACTTGGAACACCATAACAACTGCCTAGCAACACCCTAGCAACCACCTATAACTCCATAGCAACCACCTGGAACTCCATAGCAACCACCTAGAACACCATAGCAACCACCTAGCAACACCCTAGCAACCACCTGGAACACCATAACAATGACCTAGCAACACCCTAGCAACCACCTGGAACACCATAACAACTGCCTAGCAACACCCTAGCAACTACATGGAACACCATAGCAACGACCTAGCAACACCCTAGCAACCACCTGGAACACCATAACAACTGCCTAGCAACACCCTAGCAACCGCCTAAAACTCCATAGCAACCACCTAGCAACATCCTAGCAACCACCTAGAATACCCTAGCAACCCCCTAGCAACACCCTAGCAACCACCTAGAACTCCATAGCAACCACCTAGCAACATCCTTGCAACCACTTAGAATACCCTAGCAACCCCCTAGCAACACCCTAGCAACCACCTAGAACTCCATAGCAACCACCTAGCAACACCCTAGCAACCACCTAGAACTCCATAGCAACCACCTAGCAACACCCTGGCAACCACGTGGAACACCATAGCAACCACCTAGCAACACCCTAGCAACCAGCTGGAACACCATAACAACTGCCTAGCAACACCCTAGCAACCACCTATAACTCCATAGCAATCACCTAGCAACATCCTAGCAACCAACTGGAACACCATTACTGCCTAGCAACACCCTAGCAACAGCCTAGAACTCCATAGAACCACCTAGCAACACCGTAGCAACAGCCTCAAACTCCATAGCAACATCCTAGTAACACCCTTGACACCACCTAAAACACCAAAGTCACCACCAGAACATCATAGCAACTACCTTCCACTGTTCACTCTTTTCAGTAGAAAGTCGACTTTGCATTGGCGGCAACCACACTTCACAATTTCTGCAGGAATTGTCTAGTTGCACATATTATTATTATTCTATCTTTCCACCCATTTTTTGGACCGCTACTCCTCCCAGAGTTTTCGCACCACGTACACATGCAATATGTCAAATCGAGCGGCCTGATCGGGAATAGAGCGCTATTACTTTGTGGAAAGATTGGTTGCACGGATTTTGAAATATTTGAATTTTTGTGGGCAATTTTTCCCATAGAGAATGAATGGCGGAATGTTCACATTTGTGATGTCACAATGCTCTGTCTTCTCACCCTTGTGATGTCACAATGCCCTGTCTTCTGGCAGCAGTACTCTGGTCTCTCTCTAGATTTGAACATTCGGCCATTCATCTCTAGGGGGAAAAATTGCCCACAAATTGTGCAATGCCTCATTGGACATGGTATAGAGTCCTTTGTCCATTGGTGGAGATCAGCCTCGCCCCCCTTCCTGATTGGCCGATGTTTGATATTTCATAACTTTTGAACAGTTTGTCATAGAGAACTATGGGTTGCGTCATTGGACTCAGTAAAGACCTAGCAACCACCTAGAACTCCATAGCAACTAACTAGCAACACCCTAGCAACGGCCTAGAACTCCATAGCAACCACCTAGCAACACCATAGCAACCACCTAGAACTCCATAGCAACCACCTAGCAACATCCTAGCAACCACTTCGAATACCCTAGCAACCCCCTAGCAACACCCTAGCAACCACCTAGAACTCCATAGCAACCACCTAGCAACACCCTAGCAACCGCCTAGAACTCCATAGCAACCGCCTAGCAACACCCTAGCAACCACCTAGAACTCCATAGCAACCACCTAGCAACACCCTAGCAACCGCCTGGAACTCCATAGCAACCACCTAGCAACACCCTAGCAACACCCTAGCAACCACCTAGAACTCCATAGCAACCACCTAGCAACACACTAGCAACGGCCTAGAACTCCATAGCAACCACCTAGCAACACCATAGCAACCACCTAGAACTCCAAAGCAAGCACCTAGCACCATCCTAGCAACCACTTCGAATACCCTAGCAACCCCCTAGCAACACCCTAGCAAGCACCTAGAACTCCATAGCAACCACCTAGCAACACCCTAGCAACCGCCTAGAACTCCATAGCAACCACCTAGCAACACCATAGCAACCACCTAGAACTCCATAGCAACCACCTAGCAACACCCTAGCAACCACCTAGAACTCCATAGCAACCACCTAGCAACACCATAGCAACCGCCTAGAACTCCATAGGAACCACCTAGCAACACCCTAGCAACCACCTAGAACTCCATAGCAACCACCTAGCAACACCCTAGCAACAGCCTAGAACTCCATAGCAACCACCTAGCAACACCATAGCAACCGCCTAGAATTCCTTAGCAACCACCTAGCAACACCATAGCAACTGCCTAGAACTCAATAGCAACCACCTAGCAACACCCTAGCAACTACCTGGAACACCATAGCAACCACCTAGCAACACCCTAGCAACCACTTGGAACACCATAACAACTGCCTAGCAACACCATAGCAACCGCCTAGAATTCCTTAGCAACCACCTAGCAACACCATAGCAACTGCCTAGAACTCAATAGCAACCACCTAGCAACACCCTAGCAACTACCTGGAACACCATAGCAACCACCTAGCAACACCCTAGCAACCACTTGGAACACCATAACAACTGCCTAGCAACACCCTAGCAACCGCCTATAACTCCATAGCAACCACCTAGCAACATCCTAGCAACCACTTAGAATACCCTAGCAACACCCTAGCAACTGCCTATAACTCCATAGCAAATGCCTAGCAACACCCTAGCAACCGGCTATAACTCCATAGAAACCACCTAGCAACACCCTAGCAACCACCTGGAACACCATAACAACTGCCTAGCTACACCCTAGCAACCGCCTAGAACTCCATAGCAACCACCTAGCAACATCCTAGCAACCACTTAGCATACCCTAGCAACCACCTAGCAATGCCCTAGCAACCACCTGGAACACCATAGCAACCAATTGAAACTCCATAGCAACCACCTAGCACCACCCTAGCGACCGCCTAGAATTCCATGAAACCACTTAGAACGCCATAGAACCACCTAGCAAGACCCTAGCAACTGCCTCAGACATCATAGCAACTACCTACCACTTTTCACTCCGTTCAGCACAAGTCGACTTTGCGTTGGCGGCAACCACACTTCACAATTTCTGCAGGAATTGTCTAGTTATTATTGTCGTTGTTTCGTTTTTTTTTGTTGTTGGCAGCGACACAGTATCGCGCTGTCGAATGACGGGAGTATATTTCACTCCCAGACATGTTTGGCCTTTCAGAGTGCATTTAGCCGCGGAATCACTCTTGCTCAGAAGGGCTGATCCCAGTACAGCATGCCAATGAGGTTCTGAAGAGACTATCGATTAGAGCGGACCCCACGGCCCTGATCCCAGACCTGTGATTGAGGAAGTTGGGGGTCAGGGTGGTATCGGGAGCTGTGTAGGAGTGCTCAGACTGCATTTCCTTCTCGTGTGCTAAGTGCTTATCACCCTGCCTCTACAGCGTTGCTGGATGTGCATTTTACATGCGTTCTAAACCCAGCCTGGTTCGACCCGTCAGCACCTTGTACATCTGTTAGCCCCAACTGCCCTGCTACGCACACGGTTTGCTGTACTTTAATCAGCCAGCCCCACCCCTCTGCCCCACCCCACCTTGGTCGATAGCCCCCCTCCTCAGTGCTGGAGGGGCTCTCTCTAATTTGATGTGACCCTCTTCGGGACAAACGTTAGAGTGAAGATAAATGGACGGCCCGCGTTGGGTGACATCAATCTGGGTTTGTGTGTATTACTTATTGCTCACGGTGCATTTGTGAAACCTGCCCTTTGCACCCCCCCCGCGGGCCTGCTGTGTGCCCCCTTGCCCCCACGCGGGGTTATTTATGGGGTAGGTGGGCTTTCCGGTGAGATGACGGAAGGATCCGCAGATAAAATGAGGAAATATGCCCCCCCCCCAGCCCCCCCTTCACTGGACGCGTGACTTGATGTGAGAGAAACTTCCAGTAGATCCAAGCAAAGGGTTTATGGACAACCAGACACGCTACCCTTAATGAAAAATCCATTTGACAGCCCCAGTCCCTCCAACCACCCCCCCACCTCCCCCACCCCTTACACCCCACGCATTCTCAGAATTTCTGGTGTAAAGACACAGTACACCCCCATCATTCCCTGCCCTGCCCCCCCCCCCCCCCCCATCACTGTCAATGCTAAGAGCCATCACTACTGTCGAAGGTCAAGCCAAAGGTCGTCTATGACCTCTGTGGCCTTCAGCTGAGGCCTGCTGCCCCCCCGCCCGTCGCCCTGACCTCCACTTTGACCCCAAAAAGGGCGTGGTCTCACAACCCAAGCAGCAACTGCATCGTCAGGATCCAGGCAGCAGCACACAATAACCTACTGATGCCTTTTTTCCTCTTTTGACGATCTGTGACTTCGTATCACTGATTTTCTTTTTTGATGCTTCAAAACTTTATACTTGAGCCGCTCACACTTTTCCAGTGTTTGGTGGAAAACTATTGGAAATTTAGAAAATACACGAGAAACACAGTACTCTACATAAAGTTAAAAAGAAACATGGCGGGCAGTAGCTGTAGCTGTGTTGGTGTGTTAGGAGGCCAAAGGGCGATAAGGTCCTATGTAGTGGGTGAGCTTTTGGTCTACTGGCAGGCTGCAGGAATAAGTGACTATGGAGTGCTAACGTAGACCAGCAGTTCATTCCACCACTGAAGAGAAAAGTGAAGCACCTCTGATGGAAGACTGAAGTAAAGGAGGAATGCCAGGAGAAAGTGATCAGATGCATTGTAAAAAGACAGAATAAAGAAAGGAGAAGAGAAGGTAAAACGACAGAAAACAAGAAGGAGGGTTCTAATGCGTGTGTGTGTGTGGCAGTGTAGAAAACCTGAGACAAGAAAAAAATCAGAAGATGAATCGATCAAAAATAGTCCCAATATTTATTGTTTGTTTATTGCAAAGAATATAAGAACCGTTTTTGAAGATCTATATTTGAGTAAAAATGGAAAACACACATTAAGTGTATTCAGCATAAGGCTCAGTTGGCTTAAGTAAATGATGAACACAGGGTCAATTTGTCAAGTGGTGACTAAGTCAATCTGTCAGCTTTGTTGTCAGGAAGGTGATGAATTCTAATGGTGCGATTGTAGTTAATGGCTCTTTAAATTAACTTTAAATTAAATCCTTCCTGGCTGTAATAAGATATCTCTCTGTCGAGCACCCACAGACGCACACGCACACACACACACACACACACACACACACACATTGCCTTTGTGGGCGGTGCCCTCCATCCTGGGGGTAGGGCTCACGCATTGTTTTTACAGTGATTTGTCACTACATAGCCCTGAAAATCCCACCCCTGTGACCTCTGACCCCCAATCACCCTATAACCCAACCAGAGTGACCTGTGACCCCTTCCAGGGGGAGGAGTCTGTAGTCCAAAAAGACCGAGTTCAAGGCGACAGACATAGGAAGCGACACTCCTCTCATCAGCACAGCTGACGGGCATACATGTGTGGTATATTACTGTGTGGAAAACTATAGGAAGTGAACGATTACTAATGTGGTCTCTGTACAGTGGGTGTGTTTAGTCATGTTCAGCTGGGCTTACTGCCAGTCTGGACTGCTAAAAAGTCACCATTTCAAATGAATGGCAGATACACTAAGCAAACGCAGGGGGATAATACAGGTCATTTGTAGCAGTCATGGTTAATTCCCCTTTATTGAGTGCTGACTAGTTGAAATATTAATTTTTGTTCTATCAATTATAAATTTTAACAAAGGGAAAAAACCCCGTCTCAGTAAATTTAATGCCCTATACAAGGATACATTTATTTGTATTATTTCCTCCATTGGTCATTTTTCATTATCCGTTTTTAAGTCGAGTACTTTCGTTTATTCATCGTTTTTCCGTGAATTGGCACCGAAAGGACGTGTGTTGTGTAGATCTGAGCGGTGTCCTGAGCACGGGGAGCGCACTCGTACGAGTTTGACGAGGAGCTGTAATTAGGCACGTACGTTCCCCTGCGCGGTATGGATTAATTCAAGTATGCTAATGTAATTTAATTTGATGCGGTTAATCTCGCACTAATGCAGATTGAAGGATCCGAGACGCAATCAAATGGCTCTCGAGCTTTAACTCACATCCCAGTTTTTAAATAAAACGAGTCCGTTTGTAATTATGTGACCTGGGGCTTAATCGCTTTATTCATTGCCTCAGTTTACTCCTCATTAGGGCATTCAGGGAGACTTTATTTATTTATTTGCTTGCTCCAAACGTATGGGTGCTGCCCCGGATTGTCTTTCATTCGGTGATAACCCCCTCATTACATAATGACCTTATTCAATAAGGACCTCATTTAATAACGGGTGCCTCCGCTAACGATGTTGCATGTCAGCCATGGGCGTGAGATCCTAACCTGCTCTGAGCAATCTGCCGGATCTGTGCAGTACTGTACTTGTTCAAAGCCTACTGGTTTTACAGTATCTCTGGATAAAGCACAACATCTCGAGCTGCTCTTCAGTATATACAGTATCTATGTAAATAGCTAATGGGTGAGCGGGTTTTTACTGAGCGAGTAAATCAGACTGGGCTTTTGTTTGCCTTTTTTCATAATTAGATACTGCATCAGTGTTGGCTTAATTGGATGTACCATTAAATGGATATATTTTGGATGTATCAAATGGGTTCCATGTTCTGACAATGTTGGTGTGTGTGTGTGTGTGTGTGTGTGTGTGTGTGTGTGTGTGTGTGCATGTGTGCGTTTATCTCCCGCTCTCCCCTCTGCAGTGCAAGTGGTCCAGGAAAGGATTCATCAGGACCCGATGGGCACTAGGTGAATGGTGAGTTCCCATAAGGCCGTGCGGTGGCTCGGGAGGCGCGTCACCGGGGTGTGCTCTCGCCGCCGTGCGAGGAATGGGCTGTATTGGATTAGACGTAATCGCGTTAGTCAAGAAGTTGCATATGACAGATGACAGAAAACATTACGAGCAATTGAACCTGCGCTGGATGAATATCCACCTTCTCTCCCCTGAGAGAGGGATGTAATCTAATAGAAGGATGACAGGAGGAGAAAGGGGATGAAACAGCAACAGACACACCCTGGGGGAAGGGGGTGGAATTAGTGATGCGAGGGGGGGTGGAGTTGGTGATCGAAGGAGGCGGTCTTATATCAGGTTTTTTGTACCCTTAGGTATGTTCAGTGAAACTTGCTCCCATTCCCATCTTGGGGTGAAGTACTGTACCTAGAGTACTTTGCTGTGTGTAAACCTTCGTGCAGAATTGTTGTTGTTATAATTATTATTTTATATTTATTTAATTGAGTTTGTGTGATTAATGTCTTTGTTCAGTCTTCAAGCCCTGAGTTTGTTGTGTTTTATATCAAAATTACCGCACATGGCCGACTGCGTACTGCAGCATTTTAGTTTAGCCTCGTGGTTTCGAATCTGGTGTGTGCTTGTGAAAGTCAATGGCTTCGCCTGTGGTATAAGGTGCATTCTGTTTGTCTGTGCGTGCGTGTGTCTGTACAGGTGTGCTAGTGTGTGTGTTCTGCAGATTCACCCCCTGCTTGGTGTTCCCTCAGCACCTTCGACCTGGTGAACATTCACCTCTTTCACGACGCCTCCAACCTGGTGGCCTGGGAGAAGAGCCCGTCCGTGTACTCCGGCACGCGGCAGAAGGCCCTGGGCTACGTCCTGGACAGGTGAGATCAGCCGCTGCTCGCTCACTCACCTGCAGCCAGCAGAGGATCCGCGCGGGCGCACAGAAACGCCCCCCTCTGCAACTCCAGCATCCAAGATGGTACAGTCCGCTGGTCTCTACCTGGTCTCCCTCGAGTTGAAAATGGAACAGCCCACGAGTCTCTCACTTCCTGGTTCGCTCTTCTGCAGGAGAACTGTGACGGTGTTGCACCCTATCGTGTCGCTGTGTTCTACCTTTTGCCGCATTGTTTCTATGTACCGTTGTTTAAACTCCTGTTGAAGTTTGGATGCTGAGTGTTTGGTGACCGATATGAATGACTGCACATAGAGGTGCCATATTTAATTAAGCTCTGGCACTTGTGAAATATGAGCTGCTTTTTATATTTCAAAGATTTTTTCCTTCTTTTTATTTTCCCCGTCTGTCATTTTTCATTTGATGAAAGAAGGGACAGGATTTAATGGACAGGGAAGTGGACGAGTTGTAGGATTATGGCACCCTTTACGGTTTTCTATTGCGCTATAATTTAAATAGATTTATAGGTATAATGAAGTTTAAAAAGGCCTTTCCTGTTGCTTACATTGAGGATTTTGACTGTATTTTTTCTCCTATCGCCATGTTATGGAAATTGATTTATTTTTAAAAGTCGGCTCATAAATATTTCTCAATCAGGATTGAGTGGGTAGGCTGGAATAAGAGAAACAGCCTGGCGTCCTGGAGGCAGTGTAGCGTCCTGATTAAGGAGCTGTGTAACACGGGGATGACGGGTTCAAATCCCAGGTGCTGTTGTACCGTCGAGCAAGGCGCTTAGCCAAATTACCTCTGAAAAAGATAAAAGCCTAATGTATTGATGGGAAAAAGGTTGTACCCTATGTCAAAATAAATATGGACTCAAAGACTTGGAATAAAACTGCTTGGCATCCTCTAGAGAGCCAGTTTTTTTTGGGAAGGTAGCTTTTCACTTAGTTTCTGTGTGTGTTAAGGAGGTGACAATGACAGAGGTTTTTTTTGTTGTTTTTTTTGAAGGGGAGGGGGTCGGTGTGGTTGGTCGTTCCAGCGCGCTTGACGAGCCGGGTCTGGGGTGCACATCGCGCCTGAGTCGCTCGCTTTGGGGGAGCACCTGGGTGCAGATCCGGAGAGCAGGGGGCTGGGGGGGATGGGGGGGGCCACACAATAGGCCCAGCTCTGTAGGAGTGGTGAATAATGGAAGGGGAGAGCTAACCTTTTGGCAGCCACCAGCGAACTCCATTCTCATCCGCCAATCTGCGGGGACAATGGAGCCGGGGCCCCGGCTTTGAATTAAGCGATGCCACCAACAGTGTCCCCATTCAGCCGCCGGTTGAGAACCATCTTTAGCCATTGTGTGTCCTCTGACTCCATGCACAGCGCCGGCAGGGATAGGGGAAAGTGAGAATATCTATAGTGTAAAAAACACACCTCCCCCTGCACCCACCCTCTCTCTCTCTCTCTCTCGCTCACGCTATCTCTCTCTTTTTCTCTCGCTCACTCTATCAATCTCTCTCTCTCGCTTTCTCTCTCTCTCACTCTTGTTCTATCTCTTTCCCTCTCCCTCTCTAGCTCTCTCTCCCTAATCTCTCCTCTGGGGTGTACCTCCAGCAGTGCTGCAGTAGCCTCTCGCTGTGTTTGGGGGGGAGAGCCTGTGTGTCCCTGTATTTGCCTGCTGGCCCATAATGCTGCTGCCCCATTGAGGGTCTATCTGATGGAGCTTTTCCTGCGGCTCTTTTAACTGCTAAACGCTGTTTATCTCCAAAGCGCTTCAAGGCGCCCCAGAACAATGCTGAGAAAGGAACACCGTTTAGCCAGCTAAACTCCCATTGAATTACTTCAAAAAAACCCAGTCTTTCTTTCTTTCTTTCTTTCTATTGCCTTTTTTCTGTTTTTTTATTTGTCTCTTTCACTGCTTAGAATGGGGATTTGTTTGTGTTTTTAAAATTTTCTTTAGTCTGTCTCTCTCTCTCCTCTCTGTCATACTTAAATACATTTTTATTCTTACTGTCTCTGTAGATCATAGATCTTATTTTTTTTGGCATTTGGAAGTAATAAATGTAGCTCCAATTTGGGCATTGGTGTTTTTGAATGGCTTGAATTGAATCGGGTTGTCTAGGTTAGAGATTTATGTATCTAAAATCTCCCTTTTAAAAACAGGCTTGGCTTTTATTTGGCTTAGTTATGCCAGAGGCTCTAACTGTAAAGAGACCCAGGATGTGGTGTGCTAATTCAGAGCTTTTTCTTTTTTCTTTTTTCTTTTTTTTGCTTGTTTGCCAAACTCCGCAACTTCCTCTCAGGCTTTCCCCCACCAACCGCGCAAAGAGTGCTGAAATAAAAGAAAAATAATGAAATGAACAAATAGACGTGTTTTCTTTCGGAACCCCCTTTGTTCAATTTTTCGGTTCCAATATTTTTTTTTCCTCCTCTCCTTTTGAAGGCGTTTGTCCCGGTCCAGCGGGGACAGTTTTACATTACAAGTGTGAAATCTGGGCATAAAGACAACCTTTGTCCCCTCCTTCCATTAATTCCTCACAAATATAGTCCATTGTCACATAGCTGAAGTTAATTTGATCAACATTGGGACATTTCACTTTTATGCTCGGTCAAAAGGCCCGTTTCATGCTCATTTCTGGCCATTGAAAAGCAATGATTGGCAGAAAATTAATGTTTCCATTAACAATTCAGAGCAATTAGTTTCCCAGGGGGGGCGCAATGGGCCCCCCCTGGCTGCCAGACAAAAATTCTTTGTCATTTTATGGACGGTCATCAGTCAACTGTCAGGGAGTCTCAAAGACCCCTCCAATCTAAATGTTTCCCTTTCGGCTTTTCCCAGAACAGGAGCCTGAAAGAGGAGAGAAAGGAGGCTCAGTTTCCAGGCAATAGACATGTTCAGCTGGAGGGAGCCAGGAATAATCACGGGCAGATCCTCCATAAAGCCGGATGAATCTATTAGCGCGCGAGTGTGCGTGTGCGAGTGTGTGCGCTCGCATGTATGCCTGCGTGTGTGTGTGTGTGTGTGTGTGTGTGTGTGTGTACATGTGCTTGTGTGTATGCATCTGCGTAGATGTGTGGGGTGAGGGGATAGTGTGTGTGTATATATGTATGTATGTATGTGTGCGTGTGTGTGTATGCGTGTGTGTGTGTGTATGTATCTGTGTATGTGTTTGTGTGGGGTAAGGGGGCAGTATGTGTGTGTGGGTGTGTGTAGCTGTGTGTGGGTGTGTGTGCGTGCGTGTGTGGGGTGAGAGGGCAGTGTGTGTGTATGTGTGTCTGTGTTCATGTGGGGGGGTATGTGTGGGTTGGAGGATGTGTCTTTGAGAACGTATTGTCTCGTAGCTATTTATACACAGCATAGAATCTGGTATTCAGTCTGGAACCAGCACTGCCTGATTTTTGTTTTTTTTTATGGTAAAGAACATGTTTTTTTTTCCTTTTCCCAAGCTGGAGTTTTTTGTTGAAATGCATTCTGGGTAGTGTGTGCTGTGGGTGGCGTGTACGGCCTGTCGGAGGCTGTGATAGGGATCGTCCCCCCCGTTGCTGGTGAATAGGGGTATTAGTGTCCCCCAGCAGTGACTCTGTGAACTGCCTCCTCGCCTTGGGGGGGCCCACAGTTGAGAAGGGTTTTGGGGGGGGCGGAACCAGCCCCTCCTCCCAGCCTGCCCCCGAATCCCATTTTTACTACAGCAAGTTACACTCCTCCTTAACAAGCATCGTGTTCTGTTTCCAGATCATTCAGAAACATTTCTCCCTGCTCCCTTGTTTCTGTCTTTGAATGGGGAGTTTAAAGCTTCACGTAAGAATAAGAAGCGCTGTTCCTGGGGTTCCTAAACTGCATTTTTTTTTGAGAAGCTGAAATTTCCCCAAAGTTGTGCACAGGACCCCTGGGGCCTCCTTCTCGGATGCCTGCTATGAGCTCGTCTGTAGTTTAACGGGAACGTGCTGCAATCTCAGCTTGAACATATATGCTGAATCTGAGAGCTTATTCCTTTACAGTGGAATTAAAAATATCTGCATAAATACAGGTTAATTATAAAAGCATGTAGTGATGTTTTGGGGAGAATAGGGAGGGGGGATCCGCTATCTTGCCGCGAGCTACTGATGGAAATGATGACTGTTTGGTTTAATAAGAGTGGCTTTTATATCCACAGTGCATAGAAATTCTGGGTAGTTATGATTTTAAAAAATACATTTTGTGAGGGGGCAGGCGTGAAATGTAGATTTTTTTTTAAAAATTCACTTCTGGCAGCAGTTTGTATTTTTTATACTGCTAATTGGTTCCTGTTTATAAAGTGAATTTTGTAGGCTGGTGATACAGAAAGAGTGAGGCGTAGAGTGAAAGAGAAAAGAGCAGAAAAGGGCTCAATCAGGGCTCATCCCCAGTCTGTCCTCTCCACTGTCCTCTGCACCCTGGTTTCTCTGGTTTAAAGAAGAACTTGAAAAAATATATCATGAATGTGTGTGATGATACCATTTGTAACAAGTACACATCTGGCCCATGTCCGATCAAAGTCAAAGTGTCACAGTGTTTTTTATTTGTCAAGTGCACAGTATAACACAAGGTCATTCTGAGCAAAGAAATTCTTATGACATGGCAGGCAGCGACTACGTAGAAGCAAGAGCAAAAATATCAAAAAAATATCTCAAATATACATAATATTAAACATAATATTAAATATTAGCAGCAGTACCAGCCTGTACAGATGGGGGATATGGACAGTGAGAATAGGAGTATTAAATATTTAAATATTAAACATTAAACATATAAATCAGCCATCATCAGCCTATAATACATCAGCCTATAATTCAGACTTTTTAATGGGATAGCAGATTGCTAAAATATTTTTTTCCCTTACATGAACAGTGATGTTCCCACTATGTATATACTTCACTCTTTTTCTGTTTGAGTTTTAATGTATTTTAGTGATATATGTGCCTAGAAGCAGAGCAGTTTATTTTTCCATTGACTCGATTGTGAAGGTCTGGCTAACTGGAAGGCCAGTTTGTTTCATTGATCGGAGGAGAGGGTTTGGTTCTTTGGATTAGAGAAAGAGGTCAATTTCACCAAAGCATGTGCATCATTGAAATCATTTTTGACTGATTTCATTTAGGAGAGATGGAGGTTGTGATTACCTTAATGCCCGAGGCCGTCTCCCGCGTTTCACGCTCAGGTTGGCCGCTGATCCGCTAACCTCCCTTCGACCCCCCAGGACGGACATCTTCGTTTTTAATGTAGAATAGACTCTTGCCCCTGTCGTTCATCTGTGAAGGTCAAAGGTGAAGTCACTGGCCTCTCTGGGAAGCCACACTCGGGCTCTGTCAGGTAGCGGATTCTTTCAAAATGTCACATTCCCGGGAACTGGTCGACAAATTCACACAGCTACTCGGTTGTAGGTTTGTTGTCTTTGTTTTTATTTATGTGCAAATCCTTTTATGTAATAAAACTTGTTTCTCAAATAATTCACAAAAACGTTCTTATTCAAGGTTAGCGAGTGAGGGACGGTTTACTGGCAGTTTGTGTTCATCTGTCAAAGAGGATTGTGTGTGTGTGTGTGTGTGTCACCATGTGCATGAGTGAGAGTGTCTGGATGTGAATCTGTATGTGTTTATATACTGTATGTATTAATGTGTGAAAGTAAGAGTGTGTGTACGTGTGTATGGTAGAATGGCTGTGCACATGTATGTGTGTAAAAGAGTGTGAGAGCTCTTGTGTGACTGAAGATGAGCGTGTGTGTATGTGTGTGTGCTTGTATTTCTGTATTCCTGTGTGTGTTGTGTGTAAGGTAGGTGTGTCATGCGTAAGGTGTGTTGTGTGTGCGATAGAGGGAGTGTGTGTGTGAGAGTGTGTGTGTGAGAGAGAGAGGAATGCTCTCTCAGGGCTTTGTGGCCTTTCAGTAGGGGGCCTGGGACCAGGGCTCGGGGCTGGGTTATAAATCAGCCACTGACCCCGGCTTTGTGTGCTCCAGGAAGGCCTGACAGATCCCCCCCCCCCGGCGTGGAGAGGGGCTGTGAAGAGCCTCTTTCAGGGGTGTCTCAGCACCGCGAATCGGCCGGGCTGGGGGGGGGGAGCATGTTTATAGACTGTGGAAAGAACTTTGTCTTTGTGTGGGAATGTGGGTGACACTGTTACAGTTTGCCTGAATGAACTGTGATGACGCAGCTAATAAGGGTCCTCGCTGGGCTGCCTATGCCCCCCCCCTCCCCCCTCCCAAAAAAAAAACCCGGACCCCCCACCTCAGCCCATTCAGACTCACCTCCCTGTGGCTAATGTGCCGATTCTTCAACCCTCACAAAGGACAGAAAAGTCAACTCTCACACCGCTGGGTCACCACAAGGGCTTTAGGAAATAATCGTGTAAACAGAATGTTACCTTCTGACCTGTGGCTGATACCTTGACTGCAGACAAAACCCGCCGAGGCTATCGCATTAGACATGGCTATTAAGGGATAAAGGGCCCGGCCCTGGCCACTGTGTGAGGCCCCGGGGCCGCGGAAAAGCCCTGGGACAGAAGCATCGGCCCCTGGCTGAGGGTCCTTAAGGGTCCCCTCTTCCTCTCTCTCTCTCTTTTTCTCTCTATTCCTCTCTCTCTTCCTTCCTCTCTCTCTCTCTTCTCCCTTCCTTTCTCTCTCTTTCTCTCTCTGTCCCTTCCTCTCTCTCACTCTCTCTTTCTCTCTCTCTCTCTGTCTGTCTCTCTCTCTCTCTCTCTCTCTCTCTCTCTCTCTCTCTCTCTCTCTGTCTCTCGTGCTGAGAGGCTTCATGAGTCGTGTAAGAGGGCCTGTTTGTCTGACCATCGCTCCACGGGGGATCGCAGACGACCGCATTACACGCCTCTGAATGGGCTTTGTGTCACCCCGTCTATCCTCGCGGAAAGAACACGCTCGCTGTCACATTATTTGGGTAGCGAACAAGTCTGTGAACAGCTACATATTTCTAAGGCCACTTTTTTTATTCCCAGCAGACAGACAAGTAGAGCAGTGGTGTGATTAGGGACTGGCACTGTGACTTCTGCATGCTTGTGTCTGAAACTGGGAGAGGCGACAGGCAGGGGGTTTCTCTTGTGACAAATTCAAGAAAATAGACCTTGCTTCAGTAAATGTTGGGTGGTAATAACTGATGAGGATGTAGGAAACGCAGAAAAATCCACCGGGGAGAGTAGCATCTGCTAAACAAAAAAGCTGGAGATGTTAAAGAAGGTGGATATTTGCCTAGGACCCCAGAGAAATGGCCCTCTCTCACTCATTGGAAACCGATGGGCGAGAGTGTGACTCGGGAATTGAAGGGTGACGGTAGCCCTTCCTGAGTGATTTACAGCTGCACTTTCGTTGCCTTCGGCACTTAAACTAGCCGGATTCACGGAGTAAAACGTCCAGTGTTAAAGCAACTCTGAGGGATTACATGTGGTCCCACTCTGGTCCACAGTAGGACCATATGTACTCTGTAGAAGTTGAATTAGCACTGGGCATTTTACTGTGCAGAGTCACACAGGCAGGAAGTAATCTATTACCATGATAGAAAATGGCTGAGGATGCCTTCAGCCCACAGATTGGAATGAGGTGCAGGGAATGCCAGTGGATTGAGCAGAGCTCTTCCAGGCCAGCCTAGGGACACCTTTTAACTTCCTGGAACTTCAAAAAAGCAGAATGCCAACACAACCCCTGTCAGACAGACGTTCTGGTGAAAATGAGTTTGATCCCCCTGTGGCTTGCTTTCCGAGTAGAGCATTATGGGCTGATCCCCCACGTCCTCACTGCAGGTGTGGATCGGGTTGACCTGCCTGGTTCCGTAAAGGTGAAATAAATGAAATGGCCTCACACGTATCTCCCCTGTACGGTGAGCTCCGTGCGGGGCGGCCTGGCCCTCTGCTGATAAGGACAGGGAGACGGCAAACAGCTCCACTGTAGGGCTGTGTGCTTGTGGGCCGCCTAACACCTCCACAGAAGTGCCTCCTTTGTTTTACTACAGAGAGCCAGGAAGGGACCGACAGCACTGCGTCTTTTATGGTGTCATAAATATATTGTTATCAGCGTGGAGTTGCTCAGATTTACCCCTGTGATTAGGTAGGCAAGCATCCCGAATCGTTAATTACACAAGAGGAACCTTCCTGCTTTAATTTCTTATCTCTGTACTTTAAAAGGATCCCTGTAAAGGTAAATGATTAGGTGAAAGAGTTAATCATGTGTGGCTTAGTTGCATTTTTAAAGTGCTGAAATGCTGGCTGCAGTCGCCTGTAGGTGGGAGTCCTCCATGGGACTGAAATCCAAGCTTCATGAGGCTCTGTACCTCAGTGCTACTCTAGGGAACCTCAACCACTTGGTCAGACCGCTACGCGACTGATACAGGACCGGCACATGGCCACTGGTTAATATTAACATTTAGCTGCATGTGCGAAACTCCCCAAAGTTCTGTTCCGAGTTAATGGAAATAAAAGCAACCGGGTCAGTGTGTGAAAGCTGAGGGCGGATTTTGTTCTTTGGTCTGAACTCGTACTGCATTCTTTTTTGGTGCTGTGATTTAATTTGTTTATTGTTTGTTTTGTTTACAATGTTGAAGAGTTGAGTTCCACCAGGTGGTGCTGTGTACTGCAGAAAACTACCCACAGATAGTAAAGTGGAAGCACTTAGAAATCGAATAAAAATAAAAAATTTGGTTCGCTACCAAGTGACTTAGTCGGTAATGGTTCTTGTCAAAGACATAAGCTGGGTCCTCGGTTGGCCGTTCTCCATCTGGAGTAGAGTGCGTTTAAGTTGGCAGGGCTTCCTTCGGTTACCGCTACACGACTTCCTCCCAGCAACGCGCCAGGCCCCGGCAGATTACCAGCTGTCATCAGTCGGAGATGCACCTCTCCTCCCATCAGCCCCCTCTCCCGCTGTTCTGTGTGGACTGCAGGGTGTAAAGTGTTCATGAGTTTACAGGAGGAGCACACAGTCTTTAGCCGCGAGGCTACCTGCAGTAGGTAGCTGCTACATATGAATTCACGGTACTTGTGCTATACTAGCATGAACCCACATCAGTGTTCCCAACCAATAGAAGCACTTCAACATTCCTCACCCCTGTTCTTGTTATATTAACCCGCTAGATTATTAGGTAGCTAATTCCACTAATGGAATTAAATGAATTCTACAATTTTATCACTGTTTTAGTAGTTTATGATGTTTCCTTGTGCTCTGAGATTTTAGTTCACCTGCGATATACCATAAACGTGCCACATATATTTATACTGCTAAAATTCTTGTTTAATGGGTTGGCACTTAACCTGGATTGCTTCAGTAAATGTTCCGCTGTATAAATGGATTGTATGTAAAAACTGTAATCTGTGTCAGTTGCTCTGGATAAGAGCGTGTTCTAAAGGCTGAAATGTTGTGTTCCTAGTTTGGCAATGAATTGATTTCCCAGTTAATCTGTGGATTTCCCCTCCTGGTCTTTGCAGGATTACAGACCAGAGGTATGAAAAGGTGCCATACTTTATCTTTGGAGACTTCAACTTCAGGCTGGACTCCAGGCAAGTTGTTGAGGTAAGCCATTTAGAAATGAAGTGAAAAAGTTTTCTTCTGTGCTTCTGACTGACCAAATTCCTTCTGTCCTACTGAAGGGAGTACATCCTCTCACCTGTCACTGATTTGGGATCAGTTGGTAATGCCTGTTCAATGCCCTGTGCTCTGGATTAGTCACCTGGCACATATCTGGGATCAGTTGGTAAGGTCTGTTCAATACCCTGCCCTGTGGATTAGTCACCTGGTGCAGATCTGGGATCAGTTGGCAATGCCTGTTCAATGCCTTGCCTTGTAGACCAGTAGCACAGGATGCAGGACTGAATCAGTGGGAGGGTTCAGTGTGATTGTGTGGGGTCCGAGGACAGGTGAGAGCTTCTCCCTGTCTTTGACTGGGTCCTGTGGAGGCATTGACTCTGCTGTGATGCAGAGGTGGGGCAGACCCCCCCCCCCCCCCCCCCCAAATACCCCCCCTTTTAGATTTATGACTCATCATCTTGCTCCTTCAAGAGCAGCTCAGCTGTGTTTGCTCTCTCCGCCTTTCCCCCCGGCAGAGAATGGATCGCGCCGCGTCTCCTCGCGGGTTGCTAATGAACCGCCGGAATGAAGGCGGTCACGTCCCTCACAATGGCCGGCCAGATAGCGGCCCGCCCGATAATGAGCCGTAAAATCGGGGAGGGGGGCGGCCGCCGATAAGGCCGCGGTGACGGCTCTCGCGTTAGCGCCCCGCGCTGGAGCTGCGGGAGTCCGCTGCCCTGGCGGGGTTCACCTGAGAGTCTTCACCTCAGACTGCTTCTCTCTGTAGTCCGGCAACCTGGAAGTGGGTGAACAGTGCTGTGTAGTTACTGTATCCTGCCACATGGGGCACTGTTGGCTGCTGCAACAATGGTATTTTTTTTCTTCTTGTTCTGTGATCAGGTCAGTTAGATCCAGTGAGCCTTTTGCCAATGTGGCAGATAATTTTGAAGTTGCTTCTAAGTCAACATCCCCTGTCAGGGAAACTTTGTTGCTCCGAGCATTAATCCCAACCCCTTGCCCTGTTCTGAATGTGCTGTTTTTTTAATGAAACATGCCTTTTAAACTTCATTCCTTTGTCATGATTGATGGGTGCAGATTTGAAGCAGCCACAGTCAAAATGATAAAGGGGTAAGGATGCTCCTGGGTTGGTACAAGGATGTAGAGGGTTTATTTTTTATAATCCTAAATTTTCAGGTAGACCTTTTAATTCAGAGACCTTCAGTGTCACTTCCTCTTGCATTTTACAGCCTCAGATATATGGGGGAACCTGACATGGCTTTGGCTGGGGAGAGGAGAACATGCTGCGGCTAAGTAATGGATGAGACCTCATCCTGGCTGTGTGCAGTGTACATAGCGCAGGGTGTAATGGGGCCAAGCAGATCATGTGGTGGAGAGCGGCTCTCCCGCATGCCCGTGTCCACCCCCTGGCCTGCAGGGAGGGTAAACACTGACAGAGCCTATCAGTGTCTGCAGCACTCAGAAAGTGCTGTTTAAATGTGGAGGGGTCGTGACCCCTTTTCCATAAATGTGTAAGGCTATCTGAGGCTCTGAGCTTGTGTGCCTGTCCCTGCTGCCTTCCCACTCTCACACACTCACCCCCCTCACACACAACCCTCCACCCCCCCATGTTCTGCCAGATGTTTCTGATTGATTTTCTGAGGTCTGGGGGAGGGGCTACACCACAGGGGGCCTTTAGTCTGATGGGGAGGGCTCCAGGAAGTTTGGCCTGTGAGCCATGACCCCACCCCCCCACCCCCCCACACACACAGCTTTGAGGATTATAAGAGCATAGCACTCTGTTCCACGTTCTTCATCATCATTGTAGTGTTCATCATGGAGGCTAGTGTTGCACAACCTGTTACAGAGTTGATGTTCCTCCCTTAATTAATGGTTTTAATAATAATGTGATGTTATTTTGTGTCTCTGTAAGTTGGTAATATTGAGGCTGTGCACTGAAGTGATTAACTGAAGGATGGGCGCTCTGTGTGAACGGTCTCGTAAGCAGGCTGGCGAGAGCGGGGCCTGTCGACGGTCGCGGAAATGCATTTTTGGCTGCGAGGCGGCGGTGTGATGTAATCAGTAAACAAACGCGGCGTCCTCGGTGGCGGCCCCCGCGACAGTGCGGAAATATATCAGCGGTTTAATGACAATTAATGTCAGCGGCACAATTAGTGCGCGTTCGGCGGTCCTCAGCGGCGCGGCCGGCCGCGGGCGTATTGATTGCGCGTACTTAACCGGAGATTGATTCGGAGACACACTGGCCCCGTTCGCCGCCTCCACGTCCGTCTCGTAAATCTGGGAAGTCTAGGAAGAGAAAAAAATGTCCCACAGAATTGAGACGGAGAAGCTTTTAAGCAGGAGCTTCTGCTCTGAAAGAGGAGACCCTCGCACCCCTGGAACCTCCGGCGACGGCCACCGCCGCAGCGGGCCCGATGCGCCGCTTTCCCATCATGCTTCAGTCCGGCCGGTCACGTGACGGGTGCTGGGGGGTTACTGTTTGCTGGGGCTTTCTTGGGGGCCGGACTCGGGCGCTGGATTCCTGGCATGCTTCCAGAGCGGGGTCAGTAACCACAGGCCGGGAGCATGGAGAGTGGGGCTGTGCCATAAATGACAGCAGACAGAGAGAATTGGCTTCAATTGACCCTCATTCAGAGGCCCTTTCACAGTGGGACAATGGCCCCACCCACGTGGACACTAATGGTGTGCCTCATCTCCCCTGGGTGTGTACACACACACGCACACACAAGCACGCAAGTATGCGCGCACACATGCACACACACCCATGGGCACAAGCAGATATGCAAATGTCCGCACACACACACACACACCACCACAAACAACCACACACACACACGTCCGCACACACACACACACACAAGTCATGCTAATTTTGCATTCAAGATGAGTCACAGAAAATGTAGTCACTCGTTTAGGGGACCATGAGCCTTGAAAGTTTGGGAAACGCCCTAATATGCAGTACTTCCTGCTTCACACAGGAAATGACACACAGGAAGTGGAACGATCTTTCACTGCACTTGTCAGTCCAATTTGGTTTTTACAGTTTCCTTCACAGCCCTGCTATAGTTCACAGCTGATCTTACATTAGCAGTGTTGCTACAGTCCTGTAAATTGTGTTCCTTTTTTCACTGACATAATCATGACTTCATCCGAGGACTGAGATTCCTGCCAGTGTCCCCATGGATCCTGTAATGGTTTAATCTCACACCTTCCCATAAATTCTCTCTAGTGTTGGTGTAAAAAAAAAAAGGTTTCTGCCATTTCAACATAGTTTTTCAAATGTGCAAGATTATGTGTGTGTGTGTGTGTGTGTGTGTGTGTGTGTGTGTGTGAGAAACCGCCTGCTTGAGATTATTCTGACCACGCTGAGGTCAGAGAAGTGCATGATGGGAATCTCTGGATCCTCTGGAACCGTCCTTTGTGAAGTAGGCCTTCTGACAGGAGCAGAGCCCCGTGCCTGGATTCCAGTATATTTAAAAATCCCTCGCAATTAAACTTAATAGAATGTAAATTTAATTTGTGCGGAGGGGGGAAAAAAAGGAAAAAGAACCTACGAGCTTCAAACGGGGCAGTCCAATTTAAGGATTGATAGAGGCCAGCGGGGAGGTTAATTACTGGCATGATCGACTGTCCCCGTGACATGGCGCATGCCCGTTTTAATTGGAGTTTATCATCACTGCAACAGAGATATCATTCTACTCTGTTAGCGAACCAGCGTCTCTCCCGGTCTGACACCCCCCCCATCGCTGTTTCAGTGGCTCCTGCCCCACATCATCCCAGCTCATTTTACCCGCACGGAACGGCACCGCGCCGCGCGGCACTAACCCAGGCGAGCCGCGGGCATCAATCTTCCTCCTTTTGTCTCTGCCTTCTCCTCTTCATCACCATGAAATTAAACGTGCGACTGGTTACAAGCATTGCTCAGGATGACTCCTATAAAACTCTCCTTAATGACAGGCCGGGGGTGATAAATATTTCATTTTTCACAGTTTGTCTGCTTTACAGGAGGTGTGTGTGTGTGCGTGTGTGTGTGTGTGTGTGTGTGTGTGTGTGCTCGCAGGGAATGACTGTCTGCAGCTTAGACACAAACCCATGTTTTTTTTTTACACTGTTAAGCGCTTTCATCTCCGTCCTGACTTTGATTAGTGTTTGTTCTTTTGTCCCCCTATAAATCAAAACATTGTGGTGTAATTAAGTGTACAGTACATTAGTCAAGCTAATTAATTTTGGGATCTATCCATTTAACCAGCGGGCCAGCACTGATTGGCCCTCTGTTCTCTAGGACTCTTGACACCAGCAATGTTGACCCCCCCTCCCCACATACGCACACACACACACACACCACCAGCAGCACAGACACCCCCAGCTGCCAGCCTTGGAGGTTAGAATGAAGAGTGACAGAATGAAGGTGGTGCGTTATCTGCGCCTGCATCACCATAAAGCTCCATTATCAGAGCGGCTACACAGAGGGACGCTATTCCCCCCGGACAAGTGCTCTTATTTAGCTCTTCTCTTTTATTCCGTCTCTTCCTCTGTTTGCTGGAGATGTAAATGAAGACATAAAAAGAGAGAGATAGAGCGCGGGGGGGGGTGGGGGGTGGGGGGTGGGAGGGCTCGGGGTGGAACAGAAGCGATGTCACTTTGATCGGATGCTCGGCCTGTAATCGGAACGCGGTGCAAATTAAGAGCGATTACACGCCCCCTGTCTGGGCGTGTTCTCATTAATGGCTGCGTGTTTGAAGTAGACCCAGGCCTTTTGACCAGTCTTTTGTTCTGTGGTGGGGGGGGGGGGGCAGCGTCAGCTGTGCCAGTGGTGGTGTGACTCGGGGTGAGGGCAGCGCCTGGCACCGCCATCGCCCGTAGCTGGCCACCCTGTCGTCCTTCCCGCCACCTGCCCCTCTGGGCTGTAGGCTTCAGGACGGGACACCCTCCCCCCCCTCGTACCTCGTCCGGTACACTTCTCCGGGGCGCAGTCGAGGGACCAACACTGACTCATCCCTCCAGTTACGAGTGATACAAATGTCACATTCTGCAGCTACAGTAATAGAGAAATGAAGAAATTGATCTGTTTTACTGTCTTACTGTCTTTCAAATTGCCACTTGATTCCAGTGATTCAGGGATTCGGTTTCTAATGTATCGAAGGAAAATGAAATATAAAACCACACCTCTTTTCAGAAAATCTCTCACATTTTTTGGGTCTGAAAAACATTGTTTTTTTTTTTTTGTTTGTTTGTTTTTCCTTCATCCTTCGTCCTGACGAAGTACCCTGCGTGACAAAATGCCGCTCTTCACCACCTCTGCAAAAGCTGTTCACACGAGTGCAGAAAAAAAACACACACTCTTTCTGCAGGAGAAAACGTCTCTGCTATTGGGTCACTGCAGTCAGTGAGAGAGAGCTCTTCTCTTAATGAAAGCTCTTCTGTTAAATTGAGTCCAGATGCCGGATTGCGCTATGAATATTGGCTAAAGCGCGCACTAACACAGACGACCGGCCGGCCGGCATTCACCGCTGTTATTTCACCGTCTCTCGTCGGACAGCACACATAGCCGCACTCACCTTCCCATCTATCATTGAGGATTACATGAAAAATGTGCTGTATTAACGGTATCTGGAGGCCCAATATTTATTTAGTAAATTTAATGGAATAAATTCACCTGGTTCGCAGATGTTCCTGTTGATAACCTGTTATACCGTCAGAGATTTTGCGGTGACTTGGTTTTTTTACTTTGTTATATCAACACGATTTCCGTAATAAGTGTGTTTCTGTGTTATGGTGTAATATATCCATGGGATATTTCTTATATTTATTTATAGTTTCTATGTTATTTACTGCAGTTGTTTTAATGATTTGAAAATATTATTATTATTATTATTATTATTATTATTATTATTATTATTAGTTCAGTCATTAATTTAAGAAAGCTCAAGAGAGTTAAAAAAAATCTGTGGTGCCGTTTTTATCTTTTTTTTTTTTTTCATGCGCACTTTAATGCCAGTCTTTTTTTCGTTTGTAGTAGGCCTATTTGTTAAAAGTCGATTTTTTAATCCGTTTTCTTTATTTCTGTTTAAAGTGGAGAAATATGGCAGAATTGTCTGAGTCTGGGATCATCGTGTGTGTCCCTGTTTCACACTGTTAATGAGGCTGGCCGTGTGAAAGCTCCGAGTGTAGTCAGCACTGAAGTGCACTTCTTTTTTATTGTAAAACCAAGTAACTGACAGCTGAGACGGCCCTGTCATCCGGAAATGAGGGCACCCCAGGCTCCGCGCTTTAAAGCAAACGTTTTTAACAGCGTCTCTTTTCACGAGCGCAAACAAATAAGTTCGCTGTTCCTTACTGCTACAACTGCGGCCACATAATTTATTTGGACCCGTGGAGTGCTTAAGAGTGTATTTTCTTTTTATTTCTTTCTTTTTTTAATAAATCATGCTTCGGGGTCAAAACGTTTGGAAACGAATGCCGGTAACAGCGGCGTTTTTATTTAGCGCAATGAAATGTAGCATGCACTAATAGAAATAAGGATCTCATTGTGCGTCCCAATAGTCTGTTTGTATGATGTCAGTCTATTTTTTTGACTAATGCAGCCTCCTGTTTCTGGCGGGAGAACAATAACCGTTTTTTTCTCCCAGCTCAGCAGCCTCAGGGAACTGTGTTTGGTGTTTTACACGGTTATGTAACAGCATATTCCACATGTCTCCCAGCGCTGCTTCTCCGCTTTGGTTTCAAGAAAAGGTCGAAACTGCCTTTCTCCTAAACGAAAACCGCCAATGCTTTACCACCGATTACGTTAATCTAACTGCGCATTAACATTTTTGAATTTTCGGGTGGAAAAAAGCGGTAGGTGTTTGAAAAGGACCATGCTTTGATTAACCGAGCGTCCCCTGTGTCTGCTGTCCTCAAGGGGCTGATGTATAAGTGTTCTGTTAGTTAACGCAAACGCTTTCCCCGGGTTCCATGAAGCCCGGTTCTCCCGCGAGTCTCTAAGGCCGTGGCTCCTGGATTCTGTGCCTGTCCAATCAGGGTGCTGTTTATTCTAGTGTAGTTTCTTAAATTACCTTTAAAAAAAAAAAAAAAAAAATCAAGGTAATTTAAGAATAAAAAAAAACGCATATTATTTATATTTTTTCATAGCCTCTTGTTAATAGCCAGTGTATGTAATGTCGCCATTAAGTGTTAAAGTAAGTCTTACAGTGTACATTTGGTCCAGTTCATTCATATAAACTAGTAAGAGTTTAATTAACACTGGACATTTTACTATGTGTTCTGTTTGATCGATTCTGAGTGTCATTTTTAAAGGAAGTTTAATATTTCCGTTTGATCCACAGAGTTAAAGGAGGCAGAAAGCCGGAGTGTGTGAGCACCCTTAAATGGTGTACGGCGGTGGGGTTGTTTGTGTGCTGCGTGCCGGCTCTCCCGCAGTCGTGCGGCAGTGCAGGCCGTTTCTCTTCGCCCAGTCAGGGCGGCCTCGGCTCCCGGACACACAGAGAGGCTCTCCCCCTCTGACGCGCTGGATAAACATCAGATCATATTTAAAGGGCCAATAAAGTGCCACGCCGAGGATTCATGGGCCCCGTTCACCTTTTTCCCGGGGTGATTTATGCCCGAGGGCCGCTCCGGGGGCTCGTCCCGCTCCGTTCTGTTTTTGGGTGGGTGGGGTGTGTGTGTGGGGGGGGGGGGGTTAACGTGAAAACAATGCGTTCCAGGCTCATTTCTCCCCGTCAGGCCCCTCCCCCTTTTCGGCGGGGCCGGAGGACGGGCGCGCTGACATCTGTGTGCGTCCCGTCTCGGGCGGTCCTGGGGCGCGGCCCCCTTTCCCTCTCCGGGGCGGGGGGGACGCCTTTGTTCCCGATTTCATGCTATCAGAGGAGCTGCATGTTTTCCTGCGCTAAGTTGTCAGGGGCATAAAAGCTTCGGAGTGGGGTCACATTTAGGGGGATGGGCATGAAATTTGGGGGTAAAATGTATGACAAAGCCCACCCACTTGATGGTTGCCTAGCACAGCCTAGCCGCAGTGAAGCGGGGCCCAGTCTTAGTACCTTTACCCCCCCCCCCCCCCCACCACCACAACCTCCTCTTCTCCTTGAGTCACACCACAGCACACCCCCCCCCCCTTTCCCACTATGGACAAGCACATCATTTAGATGAAATGGGGCAAACAAACACAGGGGGCGTAAAATGAATCATTGTTCTTTGTTTGGGCCGAAGGCATTGTGGCCCGGACCCTTTCACACTGTACGCTGAGAGAGGCTGGGGGCGAATGCCAAGACCCTTCTAAAAAAAAAAAAAAAAAAGGGAATGAAGCACTTTTTGTGGAAAACTCCTCACCCCTGTGGCATTACTCAGGCCTGGCTTCCAGGAGTCAGGAGTCCTTTATTCAGGATGTTATTTTAACTGAAATAATTGACCTTTTTAACAGGGTAGGGAAAAAAACTTCTTTTTTTCCCAATTTATTTATTTTATCTACGTAAACTTCTCTGGCTTTTTTCACTCTACCCCCCCCCCCCCCCTCCTCCCCACCCCACCCCTCAGTGGACTTGAATCGCAGTAATTGTGCTGTCAATGGGCTTGTGATTTATTTTACCTGTGCAGATATAATAGATAGTCCGGAGCGGTTTATTAGTGTAAAGGCCTGGATTAAGGTGTCATTATGTGGTCCGCCGTGATGGTATTGATCAGGGCGGTAATGAACTGGAGCGGTTACAGCCGTTTAGCGGATATCTCCGATGGCTGATCAGGGCTCTTATGCCCTCTGATTGAGCTTCGCGCTCAGCCCTCTGTTAGCGAGCCTGCGATGCGGCCCTCGCCCCCGGGCCCTCTGGACGCTGAATGTGTTTCTCCATCGCTCTCCCTTCAGCGTCCACAGGAAGTGAGCGAGCGTCCGTAGGACAGGACGTCGGCTCAGAAACGTTGGAGTGACAGAGAGAGAGGAAACTTGTACACAAAGTCCGTAGGTCAGGGGGGCGTGAAGTCTTAGACGTGGATCTGAGAAACAGAAGTTGGTTGAGTTATTTGTTTCCTTTCCTTAAGAAAGAGAGCTTTAATCGAGGAGCCGTCGCTGTCGACAGCAGGGAGCCGCGGAAGGCCGGCAGCTTTGGAACCAGCGAGTTGATCAGCATTAGAATACCTTTCAGCGTGACTCTGTCGGGAAAGAAACGTGTTGAAATGGGCGTTTTATTGCCTTGGGGAGAGGCTGAGGAAGCCTGCATGTTAAACAGTCTTGCGGACATCTGCTGCGATTGGTTCTGAGCGGCTGACTTACAGCAGCAGTGGGGAGGTGGGCTTGAGTTTGGGGATTAAATCTTTGCTTGGCCTCTCTTTGTACAGGTGGCAGTCCAGAGCTTCCTGCCTAGTGTACTGTGCAGTACAGCCCCTCCGTCAGACACAATGAGGCATCTGCTGGCCTTCCAGGAGAGGAGAGAGGGGTGTGTGTGTGTGATTCTATGTGTGTGTGTGTGTGCTTCTGTATGTATGGACGAGTGTGTGCAAGTCAGTGTGTTTCTGTATGTGTGTGTGTGTTTTTGTATTTGTGTGTTTGTGGTGTGTATGTGGTGTGTGCCTGTGTGTGTGTGTGTGTGTGTGTGTGTGGGGTGTGTGTGTGTGTGTGTATATGTGGTGTGTGTGGGTGTGTGTGTGTGTGGGGTCAGCAGGGTTAAAGTGATGAATTTTTATAGGGCTGTTCTCAGTGTCTTAGCTCTGTCCCTTTCTCTGTGCGCTGCACTGACTCTGAAAGACAACCAAGCAGGTCAATTTGTCCTGCAGGACCGTCTGAATGGGAGAGCAGATGAGTTAAAAACCGGGGGGTTGGGGGGGGGGGGAACACACACAGGCCCTTTCCTGTGCTGACACCCCCACTCTGTTGTGTAGGGATGATTTGTGGCCTGTCCATTATCCGTTTCGCGGGGACAAATGCGTTTTACTGGGACCTGACGGTAACATGGGGCAGAATGGCACTTGGGGAGGCCTGCGATTGTTTTAGAGAAGTTTCCCAGATGTTATATGCAGCAGATAAATAGGCGGGCATTATCATTACCTTGCGCCCTTCTCTCGGTTCGTTGGAGAGTGCGGGGTGCCGAGAGACCCCCAACAGCGCCTCCACGCCCCTCCATTGCCCCAGGTCCCCGTAAAACAGTGTCGCGCTGTAGGGGGCTGACCGGGGTTCGAATAAACCCTGATTCATGCTCCGCGTCTCAGGGTGGGATTTAATATTCAGCTTGGTGAAAGTTTAAGCATTCTCCAAACGCTCAATAAAAGTTACCTCCCCCCCGCCAGTGCCAGCTGAATTTGGTAATCAGGAGTGGTGCAGGTTGACCCCCTCCCAAAATTGTACCCCATCACCTGCTCCGGTCAGGACTCTGATTAATATATTTTTGTTAAACAGGATTAATTAGCAAACCAAAGAGTGTGGGGGGGGGGGGGGCTTTCTACAGGAGTACTGTCGCTGCCCTGGACGTCCTCCAGCATGGGGTGTTTGGGGGGGGGGGTCAGAAGTGATTTAGAATCATTCCTGTTTAATGGTTGTCGGGGAGGTGAGGGGAAATGTGTTGTCGTGGGTTCCGCGGGTTCCCGGCGAGCGGACAGATGTCTCAATCGCGCATGCAGAGACGCGGCGGGCGCGGCTGCCAGCGCTGGCACGGCCCGCGCGCGCTGGCATCCTTCTGCGTGGCGAGCGGGGCATAATGGCGCTCTGTGGCCGGGGCCTGCAGAAAGGGCAGGCTCCTGTCTCGCCAGCGCCAACCCCAGCGCAGACACCCCCCCCACCCCACCCCCAGACCTACGGGAACTGGGGAGCCCTATTCCAGCAATCCTAAACCCCCCGCCCCCCCATGCTCTCCTCTTAATCACGATCTAATCACCCTGCTCCAAACACACACAATGCGTTTCTATCTACAGCCAGGGCTGCCCTGAGCGACTGCACAAACTGCCAGTGAAAGTGTGTGTGTTGTGGGGACTGGTGGCAGTGAAAGTGTGTGTGTTGTGGGGACTGGTGGCAGTGAAAGTGTGTGTGTTGTGGGGACTGCAGACAGTGAAAGTGTGTGTGTTGTGGGGACTGGTGGCAGTGAAAGTGTGTGTGTTGTGGGGACTGCAGACAGTGAAAGTGTGTGTGTTGTGGGGGCTGCAGGCAGTGAAAGTGTGTGTTGTGGGTACTGCAGGCAGTGAAAGTGTGTGTGTTGTGGGGGCTGCAGGCAGTGAAAGTGTGTGTTGTGGGTACTGCAGGCAGTGAAAGTGTGTGTGTGTTGTGGGGACTGCAGGCAGTGAAAGTGTGTGTTGTGGGTACTGCAGGCAGTGAAAGTGTGTGTGTTGTGGGGACTGGTGGCAGTGAAAGTGTGTGTGTTGTGGGGACTGGTGGCTGTGAAAGTGTGTGTGTTGTGGGGACTGCAGCACTAGGGGAGCCCCGTCCTGTGGACGGCCCTGTCGGAGGAAGGCGCTCAGTCCCACGAGGCCCTCAGAGTATGGCTTCACATGCTGAGGGCCGAGTGAGGCAGCCAGGGAATCGAACTGGCAGCCTCTTGTGTGAGACTGAGGTACAGAAGTATGTCAGCAGTTGAGTGGTTGAACTGCACATGCATGCACACACACACACACACACACACACACACACACACACACACACACACACACACACACACACACACACACAGTACGCACGCACACAAATACATGCTTTATGGGGAAAGTGCGGTCTTCCTAAGAATGTCCGCTCGAGCACTATAAGATAATGTGTGTGCGTGAACACAGCATGCCTTTGCGTGTGTTTGTGTGCCTTGTGGAAACCCGGTGCGAGTATGGTGTTTGAGCAGGGGATTTTTGGAGATCCTGTTTGCTGCACTGAAGCAGGAGCTTCCAGGACAATCGAGTTGGGTGGAGGGTAGAGGGAGGTGGGGGGTTGTGTGAATGTCGGGGGTGGGGGGGGGGGCTTTGATGTGGAACAGATTGCTTTAACCCCTCTCTTTTAAAAGAGAATAGGATCTCCTCTGGAACATCTGGAGCACACTGGCCTGTTCACCATTCGCTTCCTTATGGTTGGGGTGGGGGGGGGGGGTGGGCGTTGGAGGGTGAGATTAGCCCCCGAATTAGGCTGGGTCAGCGGAAAAGCACCCTCTCCACCCATTCCCTGCACCCCCCAAATCTGCGCTCACACCCCGAAATCCCTCGGCGTCAGAAAATGCACTCGGTTTAAAAAGTTGTTTTTCCTCTCCTCCCTCCATCCCTCCGTCCCTGACAGCTGTTGTTTTCCTGCCCTTCCCGTCCTCGAGCAGCGAGTGAAAAGTCGATTCCTCTCAGATGAGTTTGGTTAACGTGGTTTCGGGGGCAGCGGCAGCATGTTCAGGACGTAACTCGCGTTAGGCCCCGTAACGCATGGACTGGTGCGCTCGGGTTCGGTGAGAGAGGGGCCCGGGTTTCCCCCCCTCCTCTCAGCGCCGTCCATTACTGCCGCGTGTTCCACGGTTAGAGGAGGTCTGCGGGGCGAACTCGTGGTCATCACATCCCTCTTCACCGAACAGCTGATCCCTCCTGGCACCGGGACCACCCTCTCCCTGCTGATCAGGCTCGTAACCCAAGGCATGGGGTTCCAGTTAATCCCGCTTCGTTAGGGCTGGAATTGCCTGATTGGGCCTGATGAGTGGTGGTGCGGGAGGGGAGCTGTTTTGCTAACCCCCCGATGGCGGCGCTCCCTGAGGCCCGCGCTCTGTGATTGATCGGAGATGCGCTCGCTCAGCTGGCACTGAGCGCTGATGGAGTTGGGGGGGGGGAGGGGGGGTGGCGGTCATGTGACCGACTGATCAATCACAGACCGATCGACCGGCCCAGGGCCAGTACGGGGACAGGGTTGGAGATGGCTGTTTAGGCTGTGCGTATCACAGTCCGCGTGTGCGCCACACACACAAAAGCAGCACTGGGAACATTACAAGGGAACTGGGCTTGCAATGCAGGGGCTGTGAGTTTAATTCCCAGGTGGGGCACTGCCGCTGTACCCCTTAGCTTCAAGTTACTTAACCTGGATTGCTTCAGTAAAATATCCATCTGTATAAATGATTATATATATATATATATATCTGTGTGTGTGTGTGTGTGTGTGTGTGTACAGTATATATAAATATAATATTGGCTGCGTAAGTCACTCTGAATGAGAGTGTCTGCTAAATGCATGAATGGAATGGTATGGAAGTACTGAAGCTGGATACCAGCTGGAAGTGAAGTGTAATGGGTAGGGAAGTGGGCTTATAACATAAAACTTGCAGGTTCAATGCCCAGGTAGGACTCTCCTGTTGTACCACTGAGCATGGTACTTAACCAGAATTGCATCAGTATGTGTTTCAATGAAAACGTTGTGTCTCCCTGGATAAGAGCCTCTTCTAAATGCCGCTAATGTAATGTTATACCAGTGCCAGTTAATTCATTCATCCATCCATCCAGACAAAAAAACGCCACAAAGTGTGGTATTGGACCCTGCAGTACTGGAGCAGATATGAGTGACCGAGGTGAATGAGTGCCTTTCTTCTCTCTCGTCTTTTCCAGGCTAGCACTCTGATCGTGTTTTTATTCGTCTTGTAAACGGCTCAATAAAACATGCCAAAAAAGGAAAAAGAATCCTATCGCAGAGTTTACAATGACAGGAGGAAACGGGGAATGCAAAGCAGGAGCGGCATTGTAAACCTGAGGGTGATCTCACTGGTCCGCGCTTTGAGAAGTACTAAAAGTTGCAAAAAGCCGGGGGGCGTGGGGGAGGGGGGGGTGTAGTGGGGTGTCCATCATTTCTGACAAGTGACTTTGACCCCCCCCCGCGCCATCTAAGAACTGACAAACACTTTGCAAAAGGCTCTGGCCGTTGGATTATGAGAATAATTTTAACATGAATGGAGAAAGCATTTCTGTAAGCTAAAACTATGGTATTTCATTTAAATAAGCTGTGCGTTTGGGGCTTCAGGCCTATGCCGAGACACCGGGAGATTTCTGGTTGGCTGAGTTTGGGATTTGCGAAGCTGACAGGGTTGTGTGTGTGTGTGTGTGTGTGGGGGGGGAGGTAAGACTCTGAAAAGAATTAGAAAAGCCAAACGCTTGTAAAAGTCAGTAACTGGAAAGACTCATTTGAATAAGATACTTTTTTCTTCCTCCGCTCATCCCTCTTTCTGCTTCTTCAGGCACATTTTGAGGGGGTGTTTGAGGTCTGAGCATCTCTTTACAGGAAGTTGCAAAAAAAACAATATATTAACCTGTTTTTTTTCAGAACCAGTAACAATAGTGAAAATTGTAAATTAATTTTCTGAACTTTTCTTTTTTCATTTTTCATCAGCCAGGATGGCTACAATGACTTTGTGACAGGGAGGGTAACTACAGCCCCCCCCCTGCAACTGCACCCACCCCCTTAGTCTCTCATTGCCCTATTCACTCCAGAAATCTGCTTAAGCTCTCTAAGCGCATTAGCATGTGGAAGCAGAAGCACTGCATTGACCCTGTGTTTGGACGCTCTAAATGAGTGAAAGATGGAGCGATTTGTTGGGGCTTTAGACACTGGGAGGGCTCTTCCACTTTGAGTTGCAGCGGGTGTTTGTTCTAATCTGGTGTGCCATTTCAGGCAAGCAGAGCTCATTTGTGACATTTCAGTCTAAAGAGCCCCCCCCCCCCCCTTCCATATATTGGCTTGACCTGTTTGACTAATCTGTGCTTTGAATTGGAATCAGCCGGAGTCCCCAGCGACGCGCTATGGGAACCACTGGCCACAGGGATTATCTGATTCAACTGTCTTCAAACACAGATGGTCCAATGTTTAACTAATTGTTAAAAGAGTCCACAAAAGGGAATTTAACCCTGCACCAGACCCTGAAGGTCAGGGGATGTGTCCCCGAATAAAGACAGTGAAAGTGAGAGCCCTGCTCTTTTTTTAAAAAAAAGCTTCCTCAGAATGTTTGAAAATCATTTAGTTTTTTTGGGAAGTATGTGTTTGCCACATCCTTTTAGGGAGGTGGGGGGGGGGGCATTTGGGGTAGGGGTGGCAGACTTGATGGGCCACCAGGGTGAATAATGGGGAAAAAAGTGGTGCTGTAAAATGTTAAAATTCATTTTTAGCTTCCTGTCAGGACCTGTTTCTGTTTTTGCCCTGAAAAATTCCTGATATTGAAACTGTCAAAACAGGGCGTACAGAGTCCCCATAATGGACAGCTAACACATTCCAGCAGTTTCTGCGTGCTTAGTTCTAGGTAATTGGTACACTCCTGGTGCTGCGCTAGGGGTTTAATTTCATTATTTTAACCCCCAGAATTTAACCTGCTGATAATGCAGCGTCACCTCTCCCCCATCCCCCCCCCACACACAGACCTTGTGCTCCTCAGCTACAATGCAGACTGTCAGAGCAGCGGACACCAACGAAGTCGACAAGTTAATATTCCGGGAGACAGACAATGATCGGAAGGTAATGGCACACACCGGGTGTCTCTCTCTCTCTCTCTCTCTCTTTCCTCTCTCTTCCCCCCACCCCACCCAACACACACGCACACGCACACGCACGCACACACACACACACACGACACAAGGACATTCAACGGGCTGACACACTAATTGAAATGAGTTTATTAGTCCGAACTGCTTTAATAGCAATCATTATGTCACCACAACCTTTGCACTGTGTATTTGGCTTGAGAAGAGAGAGGAGCTTTTTGAATTTTTATGGAATTTTAATTAATGACTGTTTTCAGTCTCTCAAAATTGAGAAATTGAAGGGTTATTCCCGGGTTTGAACGAGTAGTTTGTGCAAATGGTGGACAGATAATAATTGGCCAGATTGGCCTGCACATAGATTGGTCAATGCTGTGTTATAAAAATAGTCTTGCATGTTTCTGTAATTTCCTCTTCTATTTTTTCCTTTTTTAGGTCGTTCTTCATCTCGAAAAGAAGCTGTTTAGTTATATTAACCAAGATGTTTTCCGGGAAAACAATGGAACCCAGGTAAGGTTCGCTTTTAGACATTCTGTTTGTAAGCTCCACTGTAAGAATGCACAGATGCCTCAGTGATACACATTTGACCATGTGGCTGAAGAAAAGATTGTGCTGTAAGGTCATTTGATGAAAGGCAGCAGGAGGAGGGTTTTTTTTTCTTAGATAATGTGCACGGCGTCTTTCGCTGCGAGGGCGAGAGAGGGGTGTAGGTGTGATCGTCGGTCCCGGCGTTCTTCGAGACGCGCCAGGTTACGGTCCCCGAGGTCAAACGCCTCTTTAACGCTCCCCAAACAGTCGGAGGCAGCGTCTCAGATCAGAGTGTTCCCACTGTCTGCGGTGAAGAAGAGCCTCACACTCTCCCAGTGAAGCCCTCCCCACTGTCTGCGGTGAAGAAGAGCCTCACACTCTCCCAGTGAAGCCCTCCCCACTGTCTGCGGTGAAGAAGAGCCTCACACTCTCCCAGTTAAGCCCTCCCCACTGTCTGAGGTGAAGAAGAGCCTCACACTCTCCCAGTGAGCTCCCCACTGTCTAGTGAAGAGGCAGCCTCCGTAGCCCTCCCCACTGTCTGAGGTGAAAAGACCCACGTCCAGTGACCCTCCCACGTCGGTAGAAGAGCCTCCTCCCAGTTCAGCCCCCCACGTAGGTGAGAACTCACACTCAGTCTGCCAGTGTGAAGAAGAGCCTCACACTCCCAGTTCAGCCCTCCCCACTGTCGAGGTGAAAAAGCCTCACAGTGCCTCCCACTGTGGTGAAGCAGCCTCACACTCCCATTAAGCCCCCACTGTAGGGGACTCACATCCAGTTCAGCTCCACTGGAGGTGAAAGCACGCCCCAGTAAGCCTCCATCGGGGGTGAGAGAGCCACGCCAGTAGCCCATGTGAGTGAAAAGAGCCTACTCCATAACACTAGCAAAACTCAGTAACCCATTAGGAAGAAAGCCCACGCCCATTAGACGTCGCCTCCTGCTCTCCCATCCCTCCCCACGGCTGAGGTGGAACCCAGAACCCCAGGCTGTAGGGTTTTTTTTTCTGGGGGTGTGGGGGAAAGACGACGACATTCCGTGCGCCCTGGCGTCGGTTGGGGTGGCGGGCGAGCGGGCGGGCGGGCGGGCAGGCCGGCGGGCGAGCGGGTGAGCGCGAGCGACACATCCTCCGCGCGCGGGGAGATGGATGACACAGTGAGCAATCGGAGATAATCTAATCGTCATGGTCTAGTTAAACACACAGTGTTGTGATCCTTATAAAACAAACTACCTTTCCGAAAGGATAAATGTCTCCTACGCCCAGTTCTAAAAAAATAAAAAATAAAAATAAAAAATCCATCGCATCCTTCATCAACCACTAGACTTGTACCGGCTTGACAGAAATTTAATTCCGGCCAGCTCTTGAAAATAATTATTGTATTTTGAGAGGAGTAATCATTGCTTAGGACATGATTGAATGTGTCCATGCCTATTGACTTTTGGTATGATTTATAGGTTTGTTTAGTCGATATTCCCATCGAAATTGTATAATTAATTATCCGCGGGGCTGTCAGGTGCGGAGGATGGAGTGCTCTGATGAGTATTTGGGAAGATTAAATTTTCCCCCGCACCGTGGGGGTGGAGACGGGGGTTTGGTGGGAGGGGGTGGGGGGGGGGGTGAGGCGGTGGGCGACGGAGGAGCCGGAGAGAAGCCTGGCGGGTCAGACAAGGCGCGGCGGTCCCGTCCGCGAAGCGAAGACCCCCCCATCCCCCCCCATCCCGTCCCGTCCCGTCCCATCTCCCTCCGGGCCATTGATTTTGTTTCAGTATCTCTTTATTTGAACTTTATCTGTGTGGTGTCTGGAGCGGGCTCGGCAGGAGGGAGGGTCCGGCGCGAGTGATGAACTTTCCTGTCGGGGGCGGGGAGTGGCGGGCAGGCGGGGGGGGGGGCGGGGAGGACGGGGAGAGGACGGGATGGCGGCGCCCTCCCCAGACTGCCCAAGCAGCACAGCTCCCCGTTCGATACGCTACCTGTCAGAGCACTTAAGTAGCAGTAAAGCCGCTTTCTAAATAAAATTCTGACCTCACAGGGATATGATCTTTTACTGTTCACCAGCTCACCCGCGCTCACGCCCGCCTTTTCTTCCTCCTTCAGCCTTATTGATTACCACTTAAAAACAATAGCTTCTCTCTCTCTCTCTCTCTTTCCCTCTCTTTCTCTCTCTCTCTTCTCTCTTCCTCTCTTCTCTCTCTCTCTCTCTCTCTTCCCCTCTCTCCTCTCTTCTCTCTCTCTCTCTTCCCTCTCTCTCTCTCTTCCCTCTCTCTCTCTCTTCCCCTCTCTCTACCTCTCTCTCTCTTTCTCTCTTTCCCTCTCTCTCTCTCTTCCTCTCTCTCTCTTTCTCGCTTGAGCTCTCACGCTGTCTCTCGCTCTCGTTCTCTCTCACTCTCTCTCTTTCATTCTCGCGTTTGAAATTGATAGCAGACTTCCTTAAATTCCAAGCTTGTTCCTTTAATAGTTTTTCTGGATAATTGCACAATAACACAAATGAAAGTGTGGAGTAATCATCAGGCGTTTGATGAAAAGGACTGTTCCGCACCGCCCTGTGGGACTGCTGTTCGTTAAAGGGGGTCCTCAGCAGGGAGCTGCGTTTGTGGGGCCCGAGACCCTCGTCTTTCAGCCTGTGCTCTCCCCACAGTGCTGCCTGTGCTCTCCCCACAGCGCTGCCTGTGCTCTCCCCACAGCGGTGCCTGTGCTCTCCCCACAGCGCTGCCTGGCTTCCGCACTAAATAATGAACATCTCACAAACACAGGGAAAAATACGGCCCTGCAATGAGAGCACAGCGAGAAGGCTTAAAAAATTAAATTAAATGACCTTTGAACCTCCCCCCCCCACCCCCCGTCCATTATTGATGGCTTTAATGGCAGCAGGTGTTGTCAGGCAGGGATTTGACAACTGATAAATCAAAGCACAATTACGTCTCAGGACGGCTCGGCGGTGCGCTTCTGGAGACGCGCGCTGCTGGGGCTTCTCACGCCTTTCGCTGCAAATCCCCCTTCCACGATAAAAACAGCCCCCGCTTTGATTTAGGGGCCGCCGTTTATTGGAACGGAGCAAGAAATCTGACCGAATGCCGTTTTGGGCACTTTTTCATTTTTTTAATATTTTATTTTATTTTATTTTATTATATATGTCTGCGCTTGAAGACGTGGGCCACCGGCTCCTCCGCTCTCAGTCCGAACTTCAAGGTCATTTCTTGCTGATAAACTACTGCAGCTTTATAACGCAATGAGCCCTTGAGCCTATATAAGCAGTGTTATTGCCGCTGACCCATCAGACCAGCAAATCATTCTGCTTAATTGACCCGGGATGAAATGTAGTGTGAAATTTCAGCCCGTGGGTTTTCACCGTCACCCTAAATGAATTACTCAACATTCACCTAAGGCTTAAGCACATCACCCACCGCAAATGGTTTTTTACCCTCTCTTCTTTTTTTTTTCTTCTTTTTTTTCCAAAGAAAATATTGTTCGTGGCAGTGCGCTGGCGCTTTATGAAAGACAGCCCTCTTAATTTAGCCGAGCAGCCGCGAGGAGTGTGTGCGAACGCACGGGGCGTACACACACATCTGCGGGACGTACACACACGCGCGCCGGGGCATACACACACGAGCGTGGCCTACACACACGCGCCAGGGCATACACACACGCGTGGCGCGCACACACACACACACGCGCCGGGGCATACACACACATGTGGCGCGCACACACACACACACACGCCGGGGCATACACACACATGAGCGTGGCCTACACACACGCGCCAGGGCATACACACACGCGTGGCGCGCACACACACACACGCGCGTGGCGCACACACACACACACACACACGTGCCGGGGCATACACACACGTGTGGCGCGCACACACACACACACACGCCAGGGCATACACACACGTGTGGCGCACACACACACACACACACACACACGCGGCGGGGCATACACACACGTGTGGCGCGCACACACACACACGCGGCGCGCACACACACACACACACACGCGTCGGCGCGTCCCGCCGCTCCAGCGCTCACTGGCAGGCGGCGGGCTCTCCCCTGACCCGGCCCGGCTGAGTTTGATGAATGCCGGACGCCTGGCCTCCTGAACCGGCCCGCGCTCCGCTCGCGCACCGCGGCGCACGCTAGCAATGGCCGCCCTTCTGCCCCGCCGCCGCGACGGTGCGCACGCGTGCCGACACCCTCGCGAATCACGCGCATCTGCCCGCGCATTAGGTCTATCACCCGGCGTCTGCCTACACACACATACAGCCACACACCTCACACACACACACACACACACACACACACACTCACACACACTCACACACACACTCACACACACACGATTACTCATATGCACTTACGTTCTTACTTACTCACACTCGCAAATACATCTGCTTGTTGTCACACACACACACACACACACACGCACTTTGATTTATGGACGCTGGCTCTCAGGCTGTTATTCAGTCATACACTTTCATACTCAAACAAGCGCATACACTCAGTGTACATGCGCCCACATTTCCATCTGCTGTGCAGTCAATGGTGAACGTGACTGAAACTCAAATATAATAACAATGTTTGGTCTGAACATAACCGAGACACACCCAGGCTGATAAACACTGATATAAACCACAAATCCATCACCGTACATTTACGTTCTCAAATGCATATTCACCGAATTCAGAACACCGTGTTATTGCGTAAGCCTATCGGAAATACAAGCTGATCAATAGTATTGATTACATGTATATTTTCCCTCCCGGAGAACGGCCCTTGGTGCCGTCTAAAGCATGTTTTGCATCTCGTTTAGGATTCAGAAATTGCAGGCGCGTGATAGGTCGATGTCATTGTGACATGATGTGCTTGTGTGAGTCATCGCGTGAGAGCTTGTGGCATTTCACGATGAAGCCGCCACAGAGGCCCGCGTCTGCCGCTGTGTTTTCCTTCGTTCTGCGCGTGTCTTAATCGGGTGTATCTGCCGGTTTCGGGTGGGGCCGCTTTGGGGGTGTGGCCCGTGTCCGTCGGGAGGTCCCTGGGTACTTCCTGGTGGGGCGCGGAGGCGCTGATGCAGGTGTATCTGCTACCTGTGCTTCTCACAGATAATTAATGTGTACACGTAGCTGCTAATTGCACTTTTCACTGATGATTTATGAGGTTTGTTTAGGGTGGGGGGGGGGGGGAGAGACATCATCTAATCACAATCTGGGCGGCAGCCGCTCCCACGCTCCTGCGCCCGTGCAGCTGGGAGAGCAGACATGATTGATGAAGAGCGGGAAAACGTGCCGCTGTCACAAAAACCAGGGTTACCCCGAAACGTGTCGCCCCCCCACCACACCCCGACAGGGACCAAGGCAGGCCTGCACTGCTGTTAGACTGAACTGGATACAACACACACACACACACACGCACACGCTTCTCATTCATTGAATAACTGACTTAAATTATATTGCATGCATATATCTAATGAAGAAATAAAGGAATTAACCCTATTTTACTTTTTATTTCTCTCTCTCTCTCTCTCTCTCTCCCCCTCTCTCTCAGCTGTTAGAGTACGACAAAGAGCTGTCGGTATTTAAGGACCGCCTGAACGAGCTGGAGATCGCCTTTCCTCCCAGGTGTGGACATTTTCTCTACCTTTTTCAACCAATGAATGCCTGTGATTTCCCTTGGATGTGTGACGTGTTAGGCATTGCTCTATAAGGGGCAGGGGTTCTGAGTGTGGAGGTGCTGGTTTTGGTAAAGGTTGCGTTTTGGCAATTCAAAGACTCATCACATGAGGGATCAGGAAAGCCCTGTGAAGAAGGACTTAATGTGGACCAATATAGCTGCCAATCAAAGGTTGCCTTGGGCAGATCCATTATGACATCACAGCTCTATTATTACAGCCATGATTGTTGCAATGTGTAGAATTTCCACTCTAGTAGTGTGACTGAAAGCAAATAATGGAACAGAACCAAGAACTGTGATGTCATAGATAGAATGCGGTGTGGAAGTAGTGTGTAAAACGTGAAAGAAATGTTTTTTTTTTTCCTTTTTTTAACATCTGTTTCTTTGTTTTACTGTGTAATTTGATGAAGTTTGGAATCCCTGTTAGTGTCCTTTAGTAGCTGCTTCTGCTTCACATATAAACCAAGGCCAAGTAGGTCATTCCAGCAGTAAGAGCTGAGCTGAAATAAAAACCAGGGACCCCCCTCCCACTTGTTTAACAGTTGATGGACATAGTGGGGGGGTGGTCTTCGCCTGCTGGTGTGGCCGTGAGCTGACGAGTTTGAGCGGATAAAGAGTATCACCCAGCGACGGCTCTGACGACCGTCTCCGTCTCAGGCCACGCCCACACCGAGAGCTCTCCTGCCACTCAGTGCCCCTTCAGCTGTCCAACCAGGAAGGTCCAGGACCACGGGTTTCAGCCTCGCTCACATTGACACTCACATTTAACTTCCCTGGATGTGACAAATTAAGGGTGCTTCCGTCTCGCTCTTTCTTGCGCTTTTATTTTCCACGTCGGACGTTTCCTGGTCGTGGCTGGGCGAGGTAGCGTCTGAGGAGGAGCAGCAGACCGGCCCGGGCGCCTCCACATTAGAACGTGACGGAATAGCACGGCCCCCTCATTCCGCTTTCTCCTCCTCAAACAAATGAATTCGCAATTAGCCCTTTCAGAAAGAGAAAAAAAGGGAGGAGAAAAAAAGGAGTGCAAACAAGCGTTTGCGACTGCTCGGGGGCGCTGGCTGGCGGTAATAGCGGCTGACCTTTGACGCCAGCAGTGACTCAATCAGTGTAGATAATGAAACGCTGTAATCAAACAATAATTACTTGATAAACTGCGGCCGCGGCGGCAGGAAGGGGTGGGGTTTGGGGGGGTGTGAGGGGGGGTCAAGGTTCTGGCACTGCGCGGTGTTTTCCAGCGACTCCTCGTCTTCATCACCGGCTGCCATTTACATCCCTCTGCATAAGTGGCGGTTTGGATTTATCATCCTGTTCCTGTGTACTGCCAGGGTACTATTGCACATACACAAGCACACACACACACACGCGCACACACACAGACTCGCATGCACTCGTGCGCATGCTCACACACGTACGCATACACACACACACACACGCCTAGTCCAACCCAAATCAGTCAGGAGGTTATCTGCAGACTCTATGAAAGCATTTAATAAAATGTTTGAATGAACTGTGTGCTCACATTAATGTGGGAAATGTACAATCTAGCATATATTTAACAATGGATCAAATGATACGTTATCTTCGCTGTATGTTAACCAACAAGCTGCATGTTCCTGCTATTACTGGCACTGGCCAGCGGTGAGGAAAAGATTAAAACTTAAACTACCCTGACCTCCCTCACCCCTGAGAAAGAAAACTCCGTCCTTACTCTGTGTTTCGAAGACTTCCATGCCCCCTGTGAGGGACAACACAGAACATTCCCACAGTGTTACTGGAATGTTTGGTGAATGTTACAGCATTGCCACTACACGGCAGCAACATTGTGAGAATGTTCTGTGTTTGCTGCCAGTCTTCGCTACTGAACCTCTCATAGGCTCCTCTCTGTCAGCACCACTCAGCTGTAGAGTTCCTGCAAACACCCCCCACTCTGTAACAGTGCCCCCAGACCCCCCCCCCCCACTGCTGTCTCTCACAGGGCACAGCCGCGGAGACACCCCATGTAACCCCACTGCACCCACATCTGCAAATCTAACATGTACGCGCAAATGTTTGCCCTGGCCTGGGCTGTGTGTCACACGCAGACATGTAGCATGGGCTGTCCCACAGCCATCGGGCTAAGTGTATACGCAACATGCAGGTTTAGCTAATGAACAGCGCTAATGCTAAGTCATCAGGGTCTTATTAGGAAGCAAATGGGTCGGGATATAGTTTTAGGGTTAGTTCTAGGTACGGCTATGCAGAGTGTTCAGAGCCAAGGTGCAGAATGGGTTCAGATAGGTTTCCTTTCGGTCAGTACTTGGTTTATGGCATGCTAGCTTGTGATGAGCACTGTGACTGTTTTGCAGACTGTACGCACAGCCTCGCATATTCAGCTCAAGCATCTTGGATTTTACAGGATTCCCACGAAACAGACATTTTGGTAGGACTAGTCTTTGCAGTGGGGCTTGCTTGGATGTGTGAAGGATAAATAAATGAGTAAAGCGTAACTCCAGGTCCCGATGTGCTGCTCTGCCGTGCCACAGGGTGCTTCAGGGTGTCCGTGTGAAGGCTCCTGTTGCCCGTATCGCTGTGGGAATGCATTTCTGCCAGGGCCAGCCAGGCTGGGGGGGGAGCAGGGGCGGAGAGATCGGTAAACTCTCCTGCGCCGTGTTTGCTTCTAAAGAATGTGCTACAAGCTGTAAATCCGTCTCGCTCACCCTCAAGGAGCCGTCCGTCCGAGTCAGCCCTGACATCCCTGAGCACCCGCGCACCCGCCTGTGGAATTTGGCTTTCCCCCGACAGTGGTGTACCTGGAGCCAGCCTGCCGGCGCGTGGACCGTGGGACGCGCTGCCCCCCCCGCGCCCCCCAGCGGCCATGCGCGCACGGCCCCCCCCACGCCCCCACACTGCGCAGCGCATGGAGAACCTAGCGGCTTTCACGCCCAGGCGCCATGTAAAAACAGACTTCATTCTCAGCCTGGGGTGAATTTGTGTCCGTAAGGCACCCGAGCGCGGGGAGGGAGACAGGGGGACGGCGCGGGGTGGGAGACAGGGGGACGGCGCCCGAGCGCGGGGTGGGAGACAGGGGGACGGCGCCCGAGCGCGGGGTGGGAGACAGGGGGACGGACCGGCGCGGGGTGGGAGACAGGGGGACGGCGCCCGGGCGCGGGGTGGGAGGACAGGGGGACGGGCGGGGTGGGAGACAGGGGGGACGGCGCCCGAGCGCGGGGTGGGGGACGAGGGGGACGGCGCCCGAGCGCGGGTGGGAGACAGGGGGACGCGGGGTGGGAGACAGGGAGGGCGAGCGGGGTGGGAGACAGGGGGACGGCGCCCGAGCGCGGGGTGGGAGACAGGGGGACGGTGCCCGAGCGCGGGGTGGGAGACGGGGGGACGGTGCCCGAGCGCGGGGTGGGGGACAGGGGGACGGGGTGGGAGACAAGGGGACGGGGAGACAGGGGGACGGCGCCCGAGCGCGGGGTGGGAGACAGGGGGACGGCGCCCGGGCCGCTCGCGGTGCGCTGTGGGACCCGAGTGCGTGTGTAGAAACAGCTGTCTCACGCTAACGAGCCAAAGAGCGGCCTGTACAGAGACACCCGCCACGCCCTTTACAGGAACACTGCGCCATCTCATTAAGGAAGTGCACAGTGCGCTGAAATAGTATTGCGTCCTCCATTTTGGAGCATGACGGCTGGGACCGCTCGCAGATTCAAAAGAGATTACAGAGAGACCTGCAGAGAGGTAATTTGGCCTAAAAACCCAAATGAATGATTTATGTTTTTTTTTTTTTTACATGTATTTCGTTGATTGAAAGAAAGTGCTTTTGAGTACCTCCTTTGTCCTGGTTTTTTATTTTGTTCTTCGAGGCAGAAATTGAATGGAGAACCCGTGGCTGAGGAAATTAGGGACGAGCGAAAGAGACGGCAGAAGGAAGAGGCTTGTTTGTCCTGCTCTGTAACCAGGTTAGACCAATCAGAGGGGACAGGCCTGTGGTGAACTTCACTAGAGCAGGCACCGTCCAGTGGGAGAGGGGGAGATATGAAGGAAAGAGAGAGAGCTGAGGGAGAAAGAAAGAGGGATGGAGAGGTTGGAGAAGAGGGAAAGTGAGAGATGAGGGAGAGAGAGGAAGGGTGGAGGAGAGGGAGAGAAATGAGGGACAGAAAAAAGAAGGAGAGAAGGAGAGAGGGAAAGATATGCTCAGGCAGAAAGCATGGCTCCAATCTGATGTGTCTCTGTTTGCCAAGTCTAGACAGGGCACTTGGGTAGTGAGGGTGGGCTGTGTGTGATATATAGTTTTCTCCTCAGTGTTTGGTGTTTAACAGGAAGCTGGGATCAGCCCCAGACTAACCTTGGCACGTTAACATCCATTTTCCAAACTCAACAGGTCTATGAGGAAGGACTGGAGAGAGACTTCTCCCTCAGGGAAGAAAACAAAGCTTTGGGAACAAGATACATACGTACATACATACATACATGCTTACAGTACATACATACATGCATGCAAACATACATGCATACTGTACATACATGCAAACATACATACATACATACCGTACATACATTCAAACATGCATACATGCATGCAGTACATACATACATGCATGAAAACATACATGCATACTGTACATACATGCAAACATACATACATACATTCAAACATGCATACATGCATGCATACCGTACATACATGCAAACATACATACATGCATGCATACCATACATACATGCAAACATGCATGCATACACGCATACCGTACATACATGCAAACATGCATGCATGTATGCATACCATACATACATGCATGCATGCATACCGTAATACATGCAAACATACATACATGCATGCATAGCATACATACATGCATACCGTACATACATACAAACATGCATGCATGCATACCGTAATACATGCAAACATACATACATGCATGCATACCATACATACATGCATACATGCATACCGTACATACATACAAACATGCATGCATGCATACATGCATACTGTACATACATGCATACACGCATACTGTACATACATGCATGTCCTCTTTAGGGGAGCAGGCATGATTCCTTTCACACTGTAACAGTTCTGATTCCATCTTTAGCTGTGCATAGCTGGGACGATGAGGGATGTTTTTTTGGCAAGAAGGGACTGGTTGACATGCCCCCACCCCGGAGAGTGAACCCGCTAGACCTCAGGAAGTGATGTCACCATCTTGAACATTGTTCTGACTGATGCGGAGAGAGAGAGGGAGAGCAGGCCCAGATCGCGCGCTGAAAAGCAGAGGCGTGTTTTCGTTGGCCAGGCCGCGGCTCTGGAGGTGCTCTCCTCAGCTGTGCTGAAGCACATGACTGCTGTGTTTGTTGAGTGTCCCGCATGTAGCTTAGTGGCGGTCGTTTGAAGCAGCGCTGGAATGAAACAACGCGCTCTTTCTTTCTGGAGCTGCGGCCAGCCCAGCTGCTAGCAGCTCAACGGCAACATTGTTCTGAGAGCATTAATGAGCGCTGAGCGTTAATTGGGTATGAGGAGGATATCGCTGCTGCCTCCAGACCTGTTCACGTGTCTGGCTTTAATCACCTCGGATTGTTTTTCTCAGTTCGAGTGCTTTTCGGTCAAAGGTTTTAATGGACGATGTAAAATTATTATACACAATACCTTACTATTTCTGAATTCCGGAAGTTTTCGAAAATTTAGAAATAATGAAAGAGTGCTTTGAAAGCTTTTTATTTAATGGTTCTTTCTTGGAAAGCAATATCCTTACAGTTCCTGGCATATTGAGGCTTTTTATTGGGGTGTTACTACAGCTAGTTTTTGAGTATTCTTATTGCGCTGCAGTAACTTTAAGGTTCTTGCACCGCAGGAAACGTCTATGGTGAAACGCCTGGCACACCCTCACACGCAGCGAGGCCACGCCCAGCTCTGGATAGAGAGAGAAAAATTAATTAGATTCACTTTGTCTCTCTCAGCCTCGCTTGTAAAAACATCGCCCCTGACAACGGCAAATAAGCGGCGTTGAAGGCGAGGTGAGAGCAGCGGGGACTGAAGGCTGAAGAAAGGGGATGTGTTTAACTTATCGCCCACCCCTCCCATGCCAAACACGGAGTGGCGTGACCTTTGCCCTACAACGCCCCAGCCTGAACTCTGACCTTTCCCCCCCACCGGTACTGTACCTCTTATCGCAAGTCCTTCTTTCACATTTGCCAGTTTATATTACCCTCATTAAGTACACAGCTTCTCAGTCGGATGCTGTTTGACTTGTCACTTATTTGTCATTATGTAGAACAAGATAAGAGCGTTTAGCGGTTAGGCGTTTACTGTGGAGCTGTGAGTCAGCCAGAGACGGCCCCCCCTCCCACCCCCCCACCCCCCCGGCCGCGCTGTGGGCGGAGCAAGCCGCAGACAAAGGACAAAACCAGGCTCACTTCCTGTTTGCGCTGTCATGTGGCACTCCGGCATGCACGTCGTCTCGCTGCATATTTGATCTGACGTGCTGTCAATGGACAGAGCGTGCGCCTGCTAGGAATCGCTGTCCGCTGTGCTGGCTTCAGATAGCGCACCCAGGCCAAGCTGTAGCAGCACAGAACATGCAGAGCTCTGTGCGTATTAACTCCCTTACTCCTGCCGTCACACACTGGTCAGCTGAGGTCTTGGAGACGCCATATCGTGTTATCATAGAGTCAGAGAGAGGGGGGAAGAGAGAAAGAGAGAGGGAGACTGAGGGAGGAAGAGGGATACAGAGAGATAGAGAGGGAGAGAGAAAGAGAGGGAGACAGAGAGAAAGAGAGGGACAGACAGAGAAAGGGACGGAGACAGAGAGAGAGGGAGTGAGAAAGAGGGAGACAGAAAGAGAGGGAGAGAGGGACAGAGAGTGAGACAGAGAGAGAGGGAGAGAAAAAAAGAGTGAGACAGAGAGGGAGAGACAGAGAAAGGGAGGGAGACGGAGAGAGAGGGAGAGAAAAAGAGGGAGACAGAGAGAGAGAGGGACAGAGAGAGAGGAGAGAAAAAGAGAGGGAGAGAGAGAGAGAGGGACAGAGCAAGAGTGACGGAGGAGAAGACAGCGCGCACGCATGAGCGAGTGTGAAACACATGTCTCTCAGGCACAGGTGGGCGATTGTTGTGTTTATCAGGCCTGGCCATTAATTAGTGTAATTAGTCTTGTTGCGGGTAATACGGGCTGGATGGGAGCTGACGGCTCTCGGGCTCGCACACCCACCTGCTGAGTTTGCTCCCAGATAAGTTTGTGAGCGTGCTAATCGCACGCATTAATCACGCGCACTGAAAGCTCCACTCTATTGTTTGTCATTGCATTAGAGCTGTCATGTAATCTGGCGCCGCGCCGTCAGGGAAAATCAGCCTGGCCGCACATCCGCGCGCCACACTACGCCGTTGCTCTGGAGAGGCGCTGGGGGGGGGGGGCAAAGGGACAGGGGTCCCAGAACTTGCTGACATTGCATTGACATTGTCTCCTCAGCATTTGCAATTGGAAAATTGTGGGCACGCATAGAAAATGTAGGGAGTTTCTAAGAAAACGTGTGTTTCACCAGTTCTGTTCACATTACAGATCATTCTCAACCAACCCCTGGCCCAGGGTGGCTGGGAAGGGAGGGTAGAGGTAGACACAAGTCCCCAAAATAAAAAAATTCCCCTGAGGTGTTCCTCTCCTTGCTGAAATTGCTGTCACTGCTGGTCTGCTCATTCAGGACCTTCTTGGTTTAGATTGAAGGGTTTTTCCATTGTGCTCCTCTATAAGGGAAATATTCCCTGTGCAACACAGACTGACTTCCACTGTTCTGGCCCTAATTGGGCTTTTTAATTAATTGACCTGTCTCAAACTGTCAAGCTACAAGTCATTTCTTTTTTCTTTTTTCCCCATTATTGGATTTCCTCGTTGATGTTGCATTGTTGTGTCTTGCCTCTCTTCCATGTTTCACATTTTTAACACGAACCAGTAAATGAGGAGGGGCTTCAGATATTTTTTCTTCCAAAAGCTGACCAGTGATATTTGGAAAATGATTAGGGAAGGAAAGAGAGACATTAAACAGAAAAAATGTTCATTTTAACTAAATTTAATAATTCATCACCTCCCCCCTCTTGGTACTTACAAGTTAAGTTCAGTTCAGTTGATGCTGGGAGCTTGTTCATTTTGGTTTGAGTTTGGCTGGCCTTTGTGATTTCCTCCTCTTTGACCAGCTGACAGTTTAAGTGCAAGGCATGAAGCAGAATTATTTTTGTGATCCATTCCACATTGTTGGCATGCCCTAAAGTGAAGTTTTTTTTTTGTTTTATTCTAAAACAGCCTTTACTTTTTCCTGTGTTAAGTTTGAATTCAGTCCTTTATTTCTTGTGCTAAGTTGGACTCATTTGTTTATGCATTTCTGCATTGTTTCTGTATTTGCTGAGCCTAAGATCCCCTACAGCAGATTGTTCAGGACTTTGAAGTTTCCTGGTGGTCCAGTATATACCTGGAGAGATTAGTCCAAAGTAGACAGACACAGGCTTGGAGGGACAGACACAGCCTAGAATAGGCTGGCACAGGCTGGGAGAGATAGACACAGGCTGGGAGAAATAATGACACAGGCTAAAATAGGCAGGCGCAGGCTGAGAGAGACAGACACAGGCTGGGGGAGACAGACACCGGCTGGGAGAGAGAATGACAGGCTATAATAGGCAGGTGCAGGCTGAGAGAGAAACACAGGCTATAATAGGCAGGCGCAGGCTGAGAGAGACAGACACAGGCTGCGAGAGAGAATGACACAGGCTATAATAGGCAGGCGCAGGCTGAGAGAGAGAGACACAGGCTATAATAAGCAGAAACAGGCTGGGAGACAGATCAGTGAAAACATTTTGCGCTTGGTTGTCTGAGTTTGTTGGCCTGCTGGGGCGCTGCAGACATGGCTAATGTGTGGACCGTGTGCCTCTGTCCTTACCTCTCCCTGCCCCTCCCTCTGTGCAGTTTCTTCCACCCCCCCCCCTTTCCACTGGGAAATCAGGCCATCCCCCTTTTAAAACCAGCTGAGTTTCCACATTTAAAGTTGTGCCTAATGACACAACACCTGTTCAAGTTTACCTGCCCAGCATGCCCCCAACCCCCCCACTACAATATATCTGCTACTGTGTCTCTCTCTCATGAGCGCCCCCCCCCACTCGTTCAGAACCTCTACCCGGCCATAGTGGGCCTTGGTGCACCTGTAAAAAAATGTGTGTGTTTTGAGCAGTGACAGGGTTGGGAAGGAAGGGGGACACCCCCCTCAGGCGGATGCAGTGGGTGCATTAGCTGCATGGCTTTGATTGAGCTGTGTTACTGCAATAAAAAGTGAAGGACTATGGCTGTGTGGTCAGAACTAGATGAACGGAGAGCTGCAGCTAAGGCTAACGGGGAACATGCACTGATGAGCAGGAGGAACATGAAGGGAGCCTCTGACTCTCAGAAAGGCTGTCAGCGAGAGCAGAAAGCAGGGTGAAGACTAATAAATAAATAAATGAATAAATGTATCTGTTCTACAAACCTGTGCTAATACTATAGTTACTAGTTATCTTTCTGTCCATCATCTTGATTGAGCAATCATTTTTTTAATCAAACTTAGTAGTAGTAATAAAATAATCATAAAAATAACAATAGTAATATTCATATTGTTGTTGTTTGTTATACAACTGTTCATTTCAGAGTTGTGTTCACAGATGTTTGCCTTTTGTTTATTTCCTTAGACGTAATTGTTGCTTTCAATTCATTCTAAAATGCTATTTTGCAAAGTTGGCTGTAAAACTACAAAAATGAATTTAAAAAAATGAAACAATAAACTTTTCACAAAGGATTTGACAGATAATAAACAAAGACACATTTGGTTGTCTATTTCGTGCGTTCATCTGTATCCCTAGTAAAGACATTTTAGAGAATAAAGGATTGGAGCAGTTATCTGGTTATTCATCTATAAATATCATCGGCGCTGCACTAAGCACTCCTACTGGTCGCGGCGCTCAAGTAACTAATTGGATTCTCATTGTGTTTCTCTGGCAAAGTTTGATGAGCTCCCGTAACAAATTGGATTCTCAATAATGTAAATCTGTGTGGGCTTGATGAGGTGTAGAGGGTACTTAAATCACTGGATTGTTCCCCCACTTTCAAATACAATCTCTCTTGGATGTTTGCCACGAGCTTAATCTCTTTTTGATGGCGGTGCTGCTTGTATACGTGCCTGAGAACCGTAGCTCACTCCGGAGCGAGCCTGCTGGAGCTAGCCGGCGAAAACGTTCGCACCTCGCGCTCTCCATCTGTCTGTCTGCGTCATTCCGTAACGGTTTCTTTAAACGGATATGTTTACGGCCAACAAGAATCTGAATTTCTTTTAAAGTGGCGTCTCTTCAAAAATGTTGGAGACGTGTTATGATACCTGTCTTGGATTGTTTTTTTAAAGAGGCTTTTATATCAACATTTGCATTACATTTAAGGCATTTAACTGAAGTTCTTGTGCAGAGTGATTTAAATTAGTGCAAAGCAGTAAAGGTCGTGATTCGTAAATCTCCAACATCCCACGTAGATTAATGAGAGTGCAGTGGTCGGGCCATAACACTCAGGCGATAGGTAATTCATTGTGAATAGAAGTAACCTGTGGAAAGGAAGGTAGAGAGAGGATTTTTTAAGGGGATATGGGAATATTGGGTGGTGAGGAGAAGATGTGGAGTCGGGGGAATGGGAATCAGGCTGCAGAAATATGTGCTTGATAAAAGTAATTATTGAGTAATTACTTAGGCATACACATTTGTAAATATTTGCAAATACTGACTTGCACATATTTTGTTGTTAAATTTTTGTGACAAAAAAAAAAAATAGACACTGTTTTGTATCAGTAACATTGGCTATGTCATTCCCGACAAGCATCGCAGGTCCTGTGTCACTTTGCACTGGTGACACAGGCTGTGTTGTGTCCTGCCTGTAACACAGGCTGTGCTGTGTCCTGCCTGTAACACAGGCTGTGCTGTGTCCTGCCTGTAACACAGGCTGTGTTGTGCCCTGCCTGTAGCACAGGCTGTATTGTGTCCTGCCTGTAACACAGGCTGTGTTGTGCCCTGCCTGTAGCACAGGCTGTGTTGTGTCCTGCCTGTAGCGCAGGCTGTGGTTCTGCTCCAGTAACGGCGGTTGTGTTTTTGCGTACCCAGTTACCCGTACAGCGAGGACTGCAGTCAGGGGAAAGAGTACATGAACACGCGCTGCCCCGCCTGGTGTGACCGCATCCTCATGTCCTCCTCTGCCAAGGACCTGGTCCTGAAGGTGAGTACAACCACGTCCCGTTTGAATAAGGGGTTTTTACTGCAGCACCAGACATATGGGCCCGTGGTTTAAAGGTGAACATGCGTCAGGTCCGTTTGGGTCCGCCCACTCACGTTGGTACCAGAAATAAAATTCATTGCAGTGGTTCAGCCAGAAAGAGTCAATAAGTTGAGGAATTCTCAGGTTTTGGGCTATGGGCTTAAGCAACTCCCTCTCAGTATCTATCTCTCTCTTTCTCTCTTTATCTCTCTATCTTTCTCTCTCTTCCTTTCAGCCGATGGGGTTTCACAGATGGGGTTCTGGCACGAGTGAATATTCATTTAGGGCCTTAAGCTTGGTCCACACAGGCAGTGCGTTTCCTGGCTCCCGCCGCTCGCCAGCGGTGCGTGCAAGCTCTGCTTTTTTTTTTTTTTAAATGGGGTGGGGTGGGGAGGGGGGTGAAATCCCTGTCCCTCTGTCTCCTTCTCCTCAAAGTCAACAGTGTCACACAGCCAGTGCAGCACGGTACATCTGCACCCGCTTTAAATCTGTCCCCACATCATCAACAAACACAAATCTGTATTCCCCTGTTCGAGGCAGGCCGCCGTAGTGAACGCACACAGATCCATATGCCCCGCCAGCGCGCGGCTGTTTCTCCACCGCTCTCGCCCCTCCGCCAGATCCCCTTATTTGTTTGCGTATTTTTAGAAACGTCCCCCAGCAGGTGCACAATGTTAGTTTGTCCAGAGAATGTTCTGTAGAAATGATCTTTATGTGTAAAATCATTTCATGTTGGCCTTGGTGTCATTGATTTGTTGCAGTACGGTGATGATGTCATTTAGCTCAGCGCTGGAAGCTTTGCTGCTGAATTCAAATATCAAAACAAAAATACAAAACTGAAATAAAAAATGAAAACAACTGAAAAAAGGTTTTGTAAGTCTCAAGTGCAAATACATTTATGGTAATAATTTAGGTAAATTATTCAGGTAAATTATATCTACTTTGATTCCTGTTAGCAAATCAAATAAAATGTATGTCACTGGAATCGGACTAAATACGCAGCAGTATAGCCCTTTGCCCAGATCCAATCAAATTCCAAAATTCAAGTCAACAGATTGAAAAGAAACTTATAGTCAGTCTAATCTTTGATCTGTTCCTCAACTTTTAATACTGAGGAATAAATAAGCAGGGCATTTTTTGATGGCCACATTGGTCATTAACAGGAGACGTGCAATGTAAACACGAAAAAATGAAACTCTTACGTTACTCAGAGAAAGTTAGAGGTTAAATACCATAGCATTTCGGCTAAAAGAACATGCTAATGTCCACTGTTTGAACCTCTAATCATCTTGTTCTTTTATCTGTGCTTTTACAAATTTAGGGATTTATGGGGATTTTTTTTGTGCTTAGTTTTCTTATATGGAATCTGGAATGGCTGTGTCTCTTGTGCAGTTTAGGTTGTAACACTACTTATGATTCCCTTCAAAGGGCTTGTTATGGACAGACTCCACACATGACACATTTGTATTTAGTAGTTGTATTTTGGCTCTGGGTTAGCATAGTTAAATTTGCTCTACTGCTTTAGTGATGTTCACTTGCTGGTCTGGGAATGTTGTTAGCCAGGTGTCGTCTCTGCTGCTCAGGTTATTCAGGAGAATGCACATGTTTCTCGTACCGTGTAAATTGCTCTAAATAAGAGCATCTTTTAAATGAATGTAATGTAATGTAATATAATTAAATTTTCCATGCTTATGAAGAATTTCAACTATTGGATGAAAGATCTGCAAGTTATCGCATATGTTGTATTTGCTAGTGTTCTCACCCCCATTAAATGAAATGGACATGCTCCTTGGCAATATTGTATTTGCTGTATGTATGTCGCTGCAACAGGATTAATATCATATTGAATTATTTAATTGCGTCTGTTTAAGTAATTATTGGATTATTTAATGATGGTTTAATTATGCCATTACTGTCATGCACATTTCATCCATCGCCCTGATAACGACGTCTACAGAAAAGACCGGGCGCCATGTCATCAGTCAAACTTTCAGACAGGAAAGTCAACATCATCCTGGTGCCTTTTTATAGCGTCTTTCATCCAGGGTTCTCAAATAATGACAGGAGACAGCTCTCCTTCATCATTCAGCTCTCACCCTTTTCACTGCCCAATCTTCTGAATTCACTCTGCCGAAATTCTGTGCCGCGGATTGTGTTGTGGATGCCCACATTTATTTATTTTTTTAAGTTGAAATCAGTGAATTGGGAAATGAAACCCGCTCAAGTTTTAAGAATTGATTTTATTCTGATTGTCTTCCGCTTTTATATGGTACCGTTATTTTGAAAACTGGGAGCAATATAAAAATAAAAAAAGAGTGGCAGGGGAAAAAGTAAATCAGATAAAAGAGGGCGTTACACAGGTATCTCCGGGCTTTGTCCTCTGCTGGGTTTGTATTTATTTTTCGGAGTGGCTGTTAATTGGCTGTGATGCGGGGCCCGGCGTGTGCTGCCAGCTCTGATGTGCGAGTCCTCACAGCTGAGCTCGCTCGCTCGCTCGCGCCGCGGCGGGCGCCTCTCTCTCCCGCGCACACGGCGTTACAGATTGCGGAGACACGGAGCCGTAAACAGCGGCGGCGCACGCTCATCTATCATGGCACGCTCCGTTAACTCGCCATCGTGTTATTTTCTGCTTCCCGAGCCCTAACACGCCAAAGGTTGCCCGCTGGCTGGGGCCTGGCGCCGGCGGCGCGGAGCGGGCAATAATGAATGCTCACCCATGTGTGCGCGGCCTTCGCCGCCGCCCGGGCCGCTGTAATTTGTTTATCTGTCTAAAGATTATGCAGCCCGAAAAAATCCACAATTTTATGCTGCCGTTTGTAAATGATGGAGTCGGGTTTGATGAATGTGTCCCGCGCTTCGGAGGCGGCTGGCGAGCGCGGCGGCGGGCGCGGCGGGAAGGTGCTGATGCGTGGCTCGCGCGCGGGCGCCCTGTTCGCGCCGCGCCGCGCGGCCTGCCGTCTGCACACGCCTCGCCGCTGACCTTAAGACTGCGTTATTGTTTTCAAGTTAATTCAGACGTGAGCGTACGGCTCATTTTTTAAAGGTTTCTTGCTTGTTTTTTTGTTTTTTTTTCTATTTTCTTTCTTCTGTAGCAGGTCCCACCTTTTCGTGGTAGATAGTGTGCTACTCCTTTCCTCTCTGTGTTTAAAAAGGCTTTTTCAACCAGAAAAGAAATTCTGATTTATTAATATTGTCTGTAAACACACATGTTGTTATATATATCTGTAAACACACATGTTTATAGATTTTATAGATTTATAGACAAGTTACACTGTAGGTTTTTTTGCTATCGTTATTATTACTATTATTATTATTAGTTAGTAGTAGTAGCCATAGATGTAGTAATGGCAGTAGTGGTAGTAGTAGTGGTTGTGGTCATCATGTTGTTGTTATTAATTGATTCCCAATTGTAATATCATGTGTAGCGATTTAAAATTTGCGAGTTAAAATAAGCACCTCTTTGAATGATGTTTGGTGGAAACGTGTGTAACTAGAAATACTTTCCCCAGTTGTACTGCAGTTCTGTAGCCTCTGAAGTAAATGCTGCTGGGAGTTGTGTCTGAGGAGGTTTCATTTTCCTGTTTTTTTTATGTGCATTAACAGCCTGAAAATGAGGACAAAACTGTGATTTATAACAACATTGGGCCCAACGTCTGCATGGGAGATCACAAGGTAATATCAGTGTGCTTCTCCTACACTCGTCTACACACGTCACACATCTGTCTGTCTGTCTGTCTGTCTGTCTGTCTGTTTGTGTCGTGTCTTGTTTAAGCTGTGGATGCGTCTATGATGTCGTCTGCATTTGAGGAAAAGGGTTTTGATTATGTGCAGCATTTATGTAATTGTTTTCAGTTTCAATACAATGTGACGATTTAAGCATTTAGAAGTGAAATAAATTTAATTTAAATTGATTTTGAAGAAATATCTACTCGGTGAAATTAAAATGTATTAAACGGCAAAAGTTACGATAACAAACGAACAAAATCCCATTTCCCTTGCACTTCCTGCTCAGAGTTATTGACAGGGCCCCACTGCAGGTTAGATTGAATGGCAGCCCTGTGCCTGTCCTCTCTGTGGCAAGCATCTGCCACCAATGGTGAAAAATAACAAATTATGACAGGTAGTAAAATGTCTCATTAAATTAAATGTCATCTCCTTGGCTCGGAGCCTGTGTTCTGCTACATGGGCCTGGCAGAGAACGCTGTGTTTCAGACCGCGCTGAAATGACACACCAGTATGTTTCACCTGCATGCCATGGCAATGTGGCTATAATCTAAACGGGTGTGATGTGATGGTCTTCTTTTGCAGCTCTGAACACTAAGCGTGCGTTCTGAGAGAGACAAACTGGACTGAGACCTGTTATATCCTCACACTAAACTTAGTTACCAAACTGGACTGAGACCTGTTATATCCTCACACTAAACTTAGTTACCAAACTGACCTGAGTCCTGTTATATCCTCACACTGAACTTAGCTACCAAACTGGACTGAGACCTGTTATATCCTCACACTGAGCTTATCTGCCAAACTGGACTGAGATCTGCTGTATAGTTCCAGTCCAGTTACTCGTTTCTAGATCATTTTAATTCTATGTATTAATACAGAGACGCTCATACTACTGCAGTGTGTTTCTCTATGTATTTTTGTCTGTGTTTTTAAATGTGATGTGTGTGCATTATTTTTATTGGCTGGGTTCTGTCTTGTCGGTGAGCTCGTTGATCCCGCAGCGTGTGTGTGACCCTTTAACGTACGGGAGTGATGAGTTTTTGTCCTGTCGCGAGCGAGCGGCGCCGGTCACTAACTCGCGTGTTTCCGCTCCTTCCTGCCCACAGCCTGTCTTCCTGTCCTTTCGATTAACAACAGGGGCAGGTAAACCTAATGCAAATAAACACACGTGTTGTGTTGTGCAGTGATGTCGTGGTAAATATTTATTTTCTATTATTATTATTATTATTATTATTAATACACATTCAAATTATTTTATATGCATGAATCATTTGGCCAATGCCTAGAATTTCACTGTTTTTCATTGTGAGTGCTCATCTCCACCCCCCCGCCCCCCTTCCCCCCACACCAGGGAAGCGTTGCCAAAGGTCAGAGAAGATTTTGCGAGAAGCCACCCTCCAGGACCACACGAGCAATGGAAGCAATGCCAAACCCAACGAACTTTTTCAGCCCTGCCGATAAACGAACCCCTCGGCTCGGCACCTCTACGCTGCCCGTTTCAGTCACAAAGACGCGCACATCTGGACTCCCCGCTCAAGAGGACGCCGAAAAAAAATTAAATAAAATCTGGACCACGCCCGAGGGAAGCCTTGCTGACCTCACCAACTTGTCTCTTCCAGTGACTGACCCCAGAACTCTGGACAGACTCGCACATCGCACTCTTTTTTGCCAAAACTCTAATATAAAAAGTAAAAAATTACTACATATTTTTAGATACCATATTTACAATTTTTAGATACACCTCTACATAAAAGCTATACTTCCATTCAGTATCTAAGTTGTTTTAAAAAGTGCAATGCAAAGAGTTGTATATCTATATTGGTAGATTTATTTGTACATTCGATTGTATCAGTAGAGGTTATTTGCTGGTTTTTAGTGCCGTTTTCTCTCTCCAGACCACACGCAGTCCCTGTGCTAGATTAGATAGGTATTTTCACGTCATTGATTTTGTCGTTGCTGATTTGTGTGCGTAGCCTACTACACACTGCCGAGCCTCACGCAGCAGACGCTTCTCATTTTGTATACTTTAAAAGATAATTTATAATTCTTACCAAAATTAATGTTGAAGTAACGATATCTTACTGTGTGACTGCTTCGGTGTCCTATCAATTGTCAGGACCTTTAAATCGAGCAATTAAAAAAAAAAATCAGCCAGTATGAATTATATAGCCTATCAAGGGTGTTTTAAGCAGTGCCATAGATCATGCAAGTATATAAGATATTGTTTATCACATATAGCAGTCTCACTTATTCTTATTCTAACTTATTTCTATGTAATAATATTATGGTTCTGAATGTGATGTTTTTAGATAGGTCTGGATATCTTTTAAAATTTGTAAACGGTTTTTGTCTATTTTTGTTACTGCATAACGGTGCCAAGTATTGTATACTGAAACAAAGACGTGAGAGACATAACGTAGTTTAATCCACCTGCAGGTAAAGGTCTGCTCACTTATGAATTGTACATATTCTTAAGCCAGAAAGGAAGAGGAAAAGTTGCTTTTTAATTTTGTATGTAGCCTTCTGCAGCCTTCAGTGCGGTGTTGCAAATAATTTCCTCGCTCGTTACAACATTAAACAGCGCTTAGAGAGCCTGTTGATGAAACACAAACGTTTCTTTTATTGATTTAATTTAGTACACTACAGAGTTCACCAACTGTGTGAAGCCATCAGATTGACGCTTGATTTTTTCAGCTAAATCACCCCAAGTGGAAACGATTTTGTGCCTGCCTCGGAATTTATGTCGTATTGACAGTGTGATTTGGTCCATAGACAAAACTGCTTGTAAACTTTTTTTGCAGGTCACGTGACAGCTTGGGAATGCCGCGGTGTTTTAGCTCTTTTCTTCTGTCGATGGAGGTTCAACTCCATGAACGAAATGACCGCAGCAGTAGGATGTGTGGCTCTGAAGCAATAAAACTATTAGAACTAAAGTGATGTTTGTCATTTATTAATCTCGTGCAGCTCTTATAAATTATTCAGCCATTGGCATCGGACAGCTATGGCTAATTGGAACAATATTAGTGTTCTTGTTATTATACTACTGAACTCGATTTAATATAAATTCTCCAGCGGATGAGCAACAGTCGCTCCCGTTGAATTCGAGTTCGGTGATCTAAACTTTAATTTTAATCCTGCTGTTGCTATTAGGCCTCATATTATTACATTTACCGAAATATTTTGGTTGTAGGGATAGTACTGTTGTGGTCACTGCTGTAGATAATTACATTGTTAAATTCTTATTATAACATGTAAGAATTTTAATGGAAGATGCCTGGAACTGTACAGAATCTGACTTTTTCAGAATTAAAATTTGAATGTTATTGTTAGTGATCCTAAAATAATAATTTTAAAAAATTCCTGTAGGCCTATCTTACTCCAAAATATCCTCGTGAAATTACGATTTCTACATGCTTTATTCATTTATTTCACCAGAATTTAGCACTGAAATATCGATTTATATTGTAAAATCTTTTAATACAACCTGTCACATGAGTACTTCTGGAGAGAAGTTAATTTATAATTGGCAAGTTGTATTTCTTGTAGGTACAGTGGGCTTTGCTTCTTCATAAAAACAGACTTAGGCTACTAAATACTAAATGAATGAACATAACTGGTATCTGGAATATACTTGATTAGTAAATTATTAAAATGTATTGTGGGAGAGAATTTACTTTCTGCGAATGTCCTCTTATGGAAAACTATAAAATAGGATATTAGTGGCTTTCAAAGCTCAAATATCCCATGGCAGTGCTGGAGATAAGGAAACGTACTCAAAAAATGCTTAATTGGATAAACCTAAAAATTAACTTTAAATTAACGTATTGCATCTATATTTCTTATAGTTGACGATTTAGGTTCCTTCAAATGAACCTAAAAGATTTAAATCGAGACAACCTAAAAATGTTTTAAAATGTAGCTATAAATTGAAGTTAAAAACAATTTACATTTATCCAATGAAATATTTAGCATCTGAAATTGGAGTAAAACGTTGAAGAGATTTGTGATAGCCGAACATCAATCCTATCCTATTTTTCTAAATTACACACGTTTTATACTTGTAGTGAAACCTTAAAATGCGGAAATATATTTTAATATGTGACCATTAGACTATTATTTACTAATGATAATATTCAGTAGAATGAGTAATTATTAAATCAGTGTATTTGCAAACAAATAGACTCCTTGGTTATACTATGCCCTATCCACGCTATCATATTTCACTTAAATAGGCTGCATGTAGGCCTAATTCGTTGTTGGCGTGTTTTAAGAATGCAAAAGATGTTTTGCATTCTTAAAATTGAAGTGCTGGGTCTTTACATTCATAATGACTATGGATTTTTTTCCTATTTAAAAAATATATATACGTTTTCTTGTTCGTTTTCAAATCTTTAAAACATAATTCAATTTTGCAAATTAGGCTATAACATTTTGAACATTTTAAAACCGGTATTTCGACTTTTTACATTCCTGAAATAAATCTCTTAAGGCAAGTTTTAAAGCAAATGTGTTTTGGCTGCTTTGTCTACCATGAATCATAAAAATGCAATAGGCTAAATGTATCAACACGAAACCTATTCATGTACCCATTGCCTATGACAGATTAATTGCCATTGACTTTACACAAAGATCAGCTATTTGGATTTTACTTGTCGATGTAGAGGAAGGGTAACAAAGTTAGTTTGAAAATTGCCAGAAAAAAATGCCTCTTTATTCATTTAGCCATTTAGCAGACGGATTATTCAGAGCGAATTTACGCATAATGGATTAGCTCACCAAAAAGCCTTATAATAGTCATTCTTTTGATCAAAAAAAAAAGTCCAGAGTATTCCTCAGACTGAGTATTAAATGGTGTTCTGCAAGTCATGTGACCAATTCCATGTCAATTCAATAGTAAAATGCTTGTCCGTACACTGTATCACGTGTTATAATAATGATTTAAAACAAAAGATTGTTAAATAATTTATTGATAATACAAAGTTTTTTTCTTCTTGTGGAAGTAATATTCTCATGTTTCAATTTAAAGAATAGTCCAGTTTTCCAGTTTTGGCTGTTTGATAAAGTAAAAACAAATTCCTTCAATTGGGCGGGCGGGGGGTGGGGGTGCTGTCGCAGTGGAAAATGTTAAAACAAAATTTCTTTTTACATGATAATTTACAACATTTGTCATTTTTACATTGCGTACTTTGTATTGAATTTCTATCTGTAGAACTTGGGAGAGATTGTTAGGTGACATTTGTGAAAAACAAAATTAGGCTTTCAGAAAGGTGAAGAAATTCCGGGATTGTGGGTGGGTATGGGGCTTTGATCCAAGTCCAACGCGCAATTGTTTAATTACATAACTTACTCAGTAAAAAATATATACATCTCACTTACATTATCGTCTGTACATCACTAATAACACCAATTAGCGCCGCTTTTTAATTTCTTTTAAATGTATACCCTGCTTAAGTCAGCTTTATAAGCCTCTTGGAATATCTGAGTCCTTCTCTCCGTCACGTGTCATCACAAGGCATCCGAGCTGTTGCTGCACGGGCTGATTAGGGTCAGATTCGTGGCCTTGTGCTTTTTCAGCAGTCTCGTTATCTTTTCGTCGTCCGAATTCGGATCCAGGGGTTTGTTGTATTCGTCATCATCCTCATTGTCCGAACTTTCCTTCATCTTCTCGGTTTCTGAATCATGTTTCTTTTTGGCCGTTGCCATTTCCGCCGCGTGCCTCTTCCGCCATTTGGTTCTCCTGTTCTGAAACCACACCTGTTGCAGAGGAAATGAATATGGATTATGCATAAATAAAATATTTTCTGTCTGCAAATTAAACAGCGCAAATGGCACTTGGGACATTTACATGTTAAATAAATATCACATTATTCCAAATATCTTTCAGCCTCCTGTGTTAGAGGATGCTTCAGCTCTGGGGGTCTAGTGGATTCATTTAACAAAAAATAAATCATAAATAATAGCAGAAATAATCATAACAAATCAGCATGCAAAAAAATATTTAAAAAATGAGTAAAACTACTACTGCTAGCACTAATATTACTACTGCTTGGCTGCTACTGCTACTACTACTACTACTACTACTACTACTACAACTACAGCTAGGCTACTAATAATAATAATAACGAGTTATCTTTTTTTATCAGTAGGCCTTTCATCAAAAGCACATGTCAGTGCACATCTTGTACGTATTATTATTATTATTATGTTATAGCATAGTGCCAGAAAAGAGCCTTTAATTTAGGATATACAGCTAATGAACTTGACAGTGTGTACCTTGACCTGGCTCTCTGTCATTCCTAAAGAATATGCGAGTCGAGCTCTCTCGGGACCGGCCAGATACTTGGTCTGCTCAAAAGTTTTCTCCAGGGCGAAAATCTGCTGTCCCGAAAATGTGGGCCTGGAGTGTTTTTTCTTGCCGTCCTTATCCAGCATGACGTTAGCTTGGCCTAAAAAAGAGACACAAAAAAGCACTAAATATACAGGCTACCAGACCAAAAGACTACTACCACACGCATTCGCACTGATACACTACATCTTGTAATTTTAGCTAGATAAAGAAACGTAGATTCCAAACGTATATTTCATTAGGGTTGGTTTCCCTATAGTAATTATTCCGTAACCTATGTTTTTCATGTCATGTGTTAACATGTTGAAAATGGTTTACAAATTCGCAGTCGAAATAGGCCTATCTTTATTTCAACAAAGAACTGAGAAACTTACCGTAGCGATAAGATTAAAATTCGGAAAATTTATTTTATATGTGTAGTTAATTGCGAAATATTTGTGCGGAAGTTTTCTCTATCACATTTACAGACGCAACCCGTCCAAAACGAAAGTATTTTTCAGTCATTTCGTATTTGAATTTTATATATATATATGTTTAATTCTTAATGTAAACGTACACGAAAACAGATGTTTCTATCTTTTGGGGATACTTTCTAATAATGTTTTCATTTCTGTTCATTATTATGCACTTCCACGCGCAATAATAAGCGGAGAACTTACCCGGGCAGCCGACCCGCGCGTCCCTCCACGGTGAGGTCTGCATCATACCGGGCCAGAATATCGGCGCTCTCCCAGGCAGCTCTGTCAGAGGTTTCGGGTACCGAGAGACGGCCGCTGGGTTAAAGTACATTCCTGCGGTGGTGGCCAGTCCATTTATCCGCGGAAATCCGGAAAGGAGTTGTCCAGCCGTGGTAATAGGTCTACCCAAGATATCGCTAATTCCATGCGGCGTCCCCAGAGGGATCTGTGAGTTCAAATTCGCGAGAGAAGGTGCTTTGAAACCCGAGGGATTCTGCAAAGTGTAGGGGAATAAAGATGTCTTCATCTCCGTCATGTTGTGCAATGCTGCCAGCGGTGTACTGCCGAGGACGAAAGCACTCTGCCGATTCGCATCCATCTGCCCAACAGCTAACATTTGTGAGCATGGACCACCAATTTCACCCGACTAAAAACAATTAAAAAAAGAAAAGAAAAGAAAAGAAAGGGGGTGTTAAAGAACAAAAAGAAGGCAGTTACCACAACCCGGATTTCTGCGATTGATCCTGAAGACTGAAGTCGCTAAAGCTGAGAACTAACTTTGTATACAGCAATACAGCCTGGCTTTTCCAAACAGAACTTCGCTAACTTGTTCGGCTGAGAGAGATAGCAAAAAATCAGTCTCTATTTCAGACAGTCACTGGTGTGTTTGCCGCATGCGTCCAGAATGAGTATCCACAAGGAAGTCGGAAGATCAGATGATGTTTTTGAGTGGTTTTGATAGCAGGCATTAAGGTCGACTTTCTTGGTAAATTGACTCAGGCTGTGATAGGAGCGGAGCGGGATGCACTGATAACCGCGCAGCCACCTGCAGGCGAATATTTCCCATTGGATAGCGTTGAGTGAGGCTGTTCTCTGATTGGAGAACACGGACTCGAGCACTTTGCATGCATGTCACTCGGACAAAGCCACACTCTATCAAGGTCTTATTGTACTGCTATTACTGATGCATCGTACTGTAGAAATCATTGTTTCAAGATTTGACAAAAAAGACATATTTACTTTATAACCAATTACTGCTGACAAAGTAAGTACATTAACCTCAATACAACTCTGCATTACGATGATGCCATTGTTGCAAGTGAACTGGGAGGGAAGATTGACGATAATATGAAGACTTTTAGTCATAGGCTACCTCTTATCTCAAATTTCCATGAAAGAATTTTTTGTAGCATAAAGCAATTTACACACATAAAAACACTGCCAATCAATACGACAAAAATATTTGTTCCCGAATTCTATTAGTCCTAACATTTTCCAGAAATCCTGAATAATGGACAAATATCACACGGAAAAGGGCTTCACTAAACACATTTTTGTTTATATTTGTTTTATTTGGTAACACATGCGCATACGTATTTTATGAGAAAGGAAATAATAATACAAATGGATTGATTCTTCCAAATATCCTTGCGAATTATTTATAGAATAAGCTCTTTAAAATAACAGAGCATTTTCTTTAGTTAACCGGTAAACTTCCTCCCTGAGATGTTCCGTTGTAAACTGTTCGAGATGTTATCGTTTCCTCTTCACAAGGAAATCAGATAACATATTTTAGTCTCTTTTGTTTCAAAATTAATTGACAGTTGTCTTCTTCCCTCGACCGCTTGCCCTACAAATAGTGTTGCAACACATATAACAAGCCTATTCTCTGGCAGAAGTTGCCGCTTGTTTTTATTATAACTATTGTTATTATTATTTGCATTGTTGAAGTGGTTGAGACCACGTCTCAGAGAAGCGCGAGGCCCTTAACGTCATCAGAGTGAGTGCTGCTCTTTGCCTCGTGCTAATATTTTATGGAGATGTGAAAATGTTGCTTGCATGAAATATGGCCCGGTGGAATTTGAAAGGGTTCAGCACAGGCACCATCCACGTTGGACAATATGGAAATCAACATGTATTCATATGATTTTTTTCTTTCTTTTAATAACGTTGTTTAATACAGTCTATTTTTAGTTTTAGGCGTATTTTCGGTTTTTACACAGAAACGAATTTCGGGGCACAATTGTAGAAAAAAATAAAAATAAAGTCAAAATACAAGAAAAGTCAAACATGCATTTTAAATGTCTAAATTTATTATAAAGAAGCAGAACAAGCTATTGTTATTGATTTTATTGGAAAACAATGTGCTTTTGGTTTTTTGGTTTATGTTGGATTTATTTTCTATTCATATAGCCTTTACTTGTAATGTAGCTGTGATCTGATTTCACATTTATATCCCTTTATATTTTTAAATGCATATTTAGCCAATGCGAAGCTATTCACTAGTGCACTGAAAACAGCCAATATCCATTAGTAATTCAAAGATTTTAACTGGCCCAGAGAAACCAATCAATCCGATAAATACAGTTGATCGTGGTGTCCGCCACATTTGACCGGAAATTCCCGATTAATTCTGATTAAATGTGCACGTGGAGTAAAACAGAAAAAATGAATATCTCAAACTCCTGTCCCCGTGCCGGTCCCAGTCCCATTATATGGTACTACTGTACGTATATGCGGGTTAAAGCTCATACAGCATATTCTAATAAAATACGTCAATAGCTAATTCTAAATAATAATGCTAAGATCTTTTATATTCGAATTTTTGCGATTTCCATTGAAATGCGCTAGTTGTAGCCTAATGCAACACACCCGATTACACATTTAAATAATAAAGGCATGAAGAGTTCCGACTTTAAGAAGTGGCCATTTCTTATCGCCAAATATTCGGTAATCGAATATTAACTTTATAAATGTCATTATGTAAAATGTTTGAAGTGTATGCTTATATTTGAAAAATAAAAGGACGTACCAATAATTATACAGATGGCCAGAAATACAACACCGAAATATATTGACATAAATTTAACATTGTGTTAAAATTATTTGAAGTGTTTTGCTCACTGGCATCAATGACTCAAATCATGTAAGTAGTTGTAGCAGTATTATTTTGTTCTCCTAGTAACGGCTGTTTATTATTATTTTTTTATTATAAATGCGTTTAAAACGTTTTTATGAGATTTTCAGCGAGATATTTTTTTACATTATCGCCAGTCTTTTTGAGCAAAATGGTTGCGCATTATAGCACAAGTTTACAACCAAATTCAAAGTGCAACAGAAAACTTTTTTTTTTCTTTTTTTTGTAGTTGAATGTTAAATGCCCGTTGTAATCTCAGCAGGGATTTTAAGTATGCTTATATGGCATTGTAATTTGACACGTATAACAGAAGTCATGTTATAGTAGGTTATTTTGTGCTGATATATTTATTCACGCATATATTCTTCCAATCCATTCACACAAGTGTGCCCTAATAATGTTGTATTAATAATAATCAATGACATAGTAATAAGAATTATTCTAACGCATTTTATGATTATTCTTATGCTTATGACGATAATGATGATAAAGAACATGACTATACTGTGATTTATTATTATTATTATTATTATTATTATTATTATTATTATTATTCATACTAGTAGTTGAAGTAGCAGCAGTAGTATTATCATGTGTACTTCTAAACCAAATAATAGCAATCATAATACAGGCATTCTGTCATTCTGTTGTTTTTTGTGTGGTATTATTGGCACTACAATACTACTACTACTACTACTACAACTAATAATAATAATAAGAAGAAGAATAAGAAGAAGAAGAAGAAGAAGAGGAAGAAGAATAATTTTTTGTTGTTCCATACTTTAGAACTAAATTAATTTTAGCTAAGCTTTGAAAGTTTTATAGTTGCCATGACGTGACACACATCGCTGTGCGCACTGAAAATTATTTAGAGGATTCAAGAGCCACCTGGCGGTCATATGAGTAACTGTACATTTTTCGCCAAAGCATTAGGTCTAAAGTCGGCTCTTGGGTCGCTCCTAGTGTCAGATTCCAGTCCCGGGGGCCGCTGTGTCTGCTGCTATTTGGTGCGTTTTACTAATCAAGTGAGTAATTTCACTACAGGTCTAAATTAGCTGCTGATTGAAAGGAAACCACAGATACCAGCAGTAACCAGGGATCTGTGGGGCTGGATTTTGACATGCAAGTGTAAGTGTGTCCTGGTTTTTTTGTTCCAGCCAGTTTGAGGTTAATTAATGTTATTGACACATGCCTTCATTTTCCTCTTGAGTATTTTCTCTTTGAACTGATTGCAAAAGGATGCAGGTGTGGGTTATTATCTTTTTGTTGTTGTTGTTTCTGAATCCTTCATTTTCTAAGGCTGAGGCAGGAATTCAGTAATTTAGATACAGTAAGGGACAGTCAGCTCTGCTCCTGTAGTTAAAGAAATCTCTCTGCTGCATTTAAGAGGATTGTCCAATCATACCCGAAAAGGGCTGGTGGGATTACAGGTTTTTATTTTTGTCCACCCCTAAGATTCCTGATTCAACTAATGTACTAGTCATGGTTTGCAATCAAAACCCTTGATTAATAGAATCAGGAGTGTTAGGGCTAGACTAAAATACAGAAAACAGAAAATGGACCCTTTCCAGATAAGACAGGTTTGCACTAATGCACTGCCGATAATAAGATAAGGATTTGTCCTGGTCAGTTCACAGAAATTCTGAGATTCAAAGATTTCATTTACTAATGCTGGGGCAAAGCATGAAATATTATGCTATGTATGGGAGAAAATATATATTAAGAGGCTATTCCAGAGATTGTAGAAAACTGTATGCTTATTTATTACACAGACAAACTAGCAAAATAAAATAAATGAAAAAGGGTCATCCCAAATTATGTGGTGGGAAACACATAGTTGGTGGAAGATGGACAACCATGCCCCCTAAAGGAGACAACGGTGAATTACAGCGCTAAAGAAATTCACCATATTAGGAATTTATTGTTTTCTATTCCTGAAATATCCTTTTTAATATGACATTACTGTCATTTATCAGATACACTTGTCTGGTGCAGTTTAATTTTACGTGGCGTCCATTCATACAAATGGATACAATTCTGAAAGAATTCAGGTTGTGAACATGAAGAATACAACAGCAGTGCCCTCTCTGGGGATTAAACCTTTTGCCTTTGGCTTCCAGGCCCATCCAGTTACACTCCACTGCTGATCCTTGTGCAATATACTAAAATTTAAATAGTTATGCTGTTATTTTTTCCTGAACTGTGGTCTGTTTGTTGTCCTGAAGTCCCTTTCTGCTTTGGTCCTCTTTCTCAGCACACTGGAGCACCTGGGTCTCAGAGATCAGGTCACAGAACAGGCACATGCTGAGGGGGGGGGGGTTAGGAGGTTGTGAGGTAGACCTCTCCACTAATCAATCTGCTGTGCTCAGAAAGCAATGCATATTTCTAGATCACCATTCTAGATCAGGTGGCTAATAAAATGAAATCAATGTGCTCTAAGTGGGTTTATAAGGGCAGCAGACTAGTGATAGCCAGTAAAAGTGTTCGTAAGGAGAACTTGAATCAACTTTGCTTCTTGACAGCATATCTCATATTGAATGCATGAGGGCTAATACAGGGCTAACTGCCAAAGGAAAGGACACCTGCTTAAACGAGGAATGCAATGTTTAGTGAAAACAGGTGTGTCAACACAGGTGTGACTCCTGAGTTAATTAAGAGTGTAACATTCCACCATGGACCATGGTTGTGTGTAGAAATGCACAGCAGGCTCAGTTGCCCTTAATTCTGGATAGAACAGGTCTTAGTGACTTAGAAAGAGAGCTGGTTGTTGGGTCACTTTTGGCAGGAGCATCAGTGACTAAGGATGCTGAACTTGCTGATGTTTCACATGGAACAGTAATACTGAAAGGTGACATTTGCGAGGAAGTGAGAAAAAGACATCATCAACTAAGGGAAAGTGGAACTCTGAATAAGCTGATTATAAATATCAATCGAGGACTGAACTGGTGACTCCATTAGGAACAGCCCATCAAGCGCTGAACAGAGAGCGATGCTAAGGTTGGAGTTTTTATTTTTATTTTGGAGGTTACCTGTAAACTGAAGCATTGGGGATATCTGCCCCAAGCTTGCCGACATCTGTAATGGCTGCCATGCAAATCCTGGAATGGACTGCTGAAGATGCTCCACTGCAGGCAAGTCCACCTGAGCTGCTCACTGACCGCTGCTCTACACTCGTGATGACGGTAGGCCTGTATCTGCTATACCTGCTATACCTGTAAAAATGTGAAAACTTCATGAAAAATGTTCCATCTCGTTTCCAGAAAAAAAAGAACATGAAACCAGTCCAGTATCTTTGCTTCACTATCCCAGAATTTAAAACAATATATTATATTATCAGGAAAATATTAAATCCTACTGCTAAAGCATTTACAATGAAAATAATTAGTCAAGTCCCATTAGGCAAACATTAACACTCCAAAACATATTTACAATATGTTCTAGACGCCACTAGATGGCAACAAACACTCAAATACCGAGTTTGCAAGGACGCTGTTGCAGGAGTCTAGCTGCAATTTTATCACTAAATACAGTTCAAATAGCAAAAAGTATCTTCTAAGAATATGAACGGAAATTTGTATTAACTAACATAAAATAATTGTCTAGTTTTTTTTCTTGTGTGATACCAAACAGTTTCAGCACATGAAACCTGTCCACCTTGTTAATGTGACTAAGGATTTATAACGAAGGTTCAATGTGTCTTTGGTTTGATTTAACATACAACCAGGGCTGCTGGGTGGAAATCCTGAGCCTGGGACAAAATCATATTACTGTATTATTCCTGGGCCCAGGGCAATAATATTTACCATAAGTTTCCACCCTTGATGGCAGCCCTGGATAAAAACATTTAATGAACTGGTTACGCTGGCACACAAACAAGCATACTGTGTGTTAGGCCAACTCTGGCACATTCTAGGGCCCTTTATAGACAACCATTACGCCACCAGTAGCCAGTGGCAAGACACTCTTGGCAAGTTATATCCCCCCAGTAATCATTCAAGCAGCAGCAGGCCATGAAAGCAGTGTGACATCAATGAGCCCACATCAGTTATTCATCAACGGCCAACAACGCTGAATTTCTTACCTGGCATGTTACATATTTCTCTCCAGTCTGTCGTTTACTGCTGCAGATGGAGAATGCAGCGGTTGACTGCACAATGAGTTTCCAATTTACAATGATGGGACATGATTTTACAGCTGGGTAATTGTAACAGATTGTTGTAATTGTAAAATTGTGAAGGCTCTGATAATTTGTTGTCAAAAATGAATTTCTGAGCGGATTCTGACAAAGGTTCTTTACTTCTCTGACCGCCCCCCCCGTCCCCAGTTCCACTTAATAATAACAACATTCAAGCAGAACGTGTCTAGTGAAGTAATTTGACTGCAGTTTGAAAATAACACATTTGACAGACTTCAGCCAAACCTTCAGCCTCAGACAGTACCTCAGAAACACCCAGCTGGCATTGTTCTTCATTCAGCCTCACGGCTACACCAGGTGGTGCTGTGGGATGGTCCAGGTCAATGCTTAACCCAGGTGAAGTTAAACTATCAGCAGGGTCAGGGGTCGATTCCATTTAGGTTCGGTCAGTTATGGAAATTAATTGAAATTCAATTAAATAATTGGAAAATGGGCATAATGTAATATGAAGATGTTTTTCAATTAATTCATTTAATTTTTTTTTACTTAATTGAAATGGAATTCACTCTAACCATGGTTATAAGGTTCATTAAGGTTTGGTAGGCTTAGGTTAGGTTATAAGGTGAGTTTGTACATCTAGAAAAGTTTTCTATTGAGAATAATATACAAAGAAAAAGATATGTATGCATGATAAACATTATGTCTTGTTGAAAAATGCTGCCTATCCTTAATGTGCCAAAGCTACTAATCTCATATCACACATTCATTAGTTACACTGCTCTCCTAGTGCAGTTGATTTGAGGCCGATTGCTGCGTGCAGACAGAGGTCAGGGGCACATTTGGGAAGGAAAGGTTGAGGCAAGGGCAGGATTAAGGAGAGATTTGGAGTGAATATTGCTCCAGGGCCATGGGGAGTTGAGAATACAGTGGTGCAGCGGCCTGCAGAACAGCAGTTATGGAAAGAAAACATTGTTTTTGGATGTGGGCTGTTTGCATGCTGGGGGAGCAGGCCGCACAGAAACACAGGCCTGGACGTGGCGCACACTCTGGGCTGGAGGGGGTTGAGAGACTCCTGGCCAAGGAAAAAATCATTTTAATGCTCCTTATGAGAGTGTTTTGCAAAAGCAATTTTAAGGCTTCTTATGAGAGTGTTTTGCAAGAACAATAAAACTTTATTTGGTGGGGATCTGAGCATCTCCACCATAGTGGGGGTGCAGGCCAGTGCAGACAACCTGTCCCCACATTCCACCCACATCCAGAAATGCATCTGACATAGAAAATGTATTTGTAGGAATGAGTATACTGTATATTTCATGTTTACAGCCTTACAGGCCTATATATCAACTGCAACTGTAATTTAAATTATACACAAAAGTGTATGCATTATGTATATACAGTGCACACACATACACATTGTTTGATGGACAACAAAGAGTGTACCCTGTACGTGTGTGTGTGTGTGTGTACGCCATTGTCTCTCTCTCAAATGGTCCACTAGTTCCCCACATAGCGAACTTAATGGGCGTCGGCCATTTTACAGAAAAGCGTCTCAGTCACTGTGCGACTTCCTGTAATAATGTCATGCCAGCGCTGTGACAGGGGAACCATTTTACTCCCTGATAAAGCTCCAGCCCTAATGGCTCTGTCTCAGCTGCACGCGGTTTGTAATAACGTCTCAGAGTGACCCCGGGGAGCGACTGTGTAGTTGTTATTTTTCAATGTCATTTCCTGGAGGGTAAAAATGGAGGCAAGTCGGAAAAATTCGATTCCAATCGGATTTGGTATGAATCGCTTCTTAAGCAGGTCAGCACTGCTGTTTCAAATGGTTGTCGCTTGGCTCTTCGTAAGAAATATTATTATTTTATGAGATTACTACGCTACATTATGCCTCATATGATCCATCCTATTATCAAATCTGATAATTCCTGGTCAGGGTCACAGGGGGTGCTGGAGCCTATCCCAGCATGCATTGGCGAAGGGCAAGAATACACCTTGGTGTCAGTGAAGTGAAGCATTAATTCCTCTCCCACTGTTCAAAGTAGGCCACTATAATTAGGGCACATCTCTCTTCACAGTATGGCAACATTACAGGCTGCTGTGCAAGTTTGTGTTGTCTAACTAAATAATGCGAAAATAATAAGGGCAAATGGGCTTGTAGAAAAGCTGCCAGCCAACAGCTTGCCCCATCTAATACACTGAGAGCTGACAAGGGAAGGAGTAGCATTGCTGGCCAGTGGCAGGTCTGCTGATGGCACTGAGTGTGAACTTGTGGCATGTTTGTTGGCTAAGTTTTAATGAAGTGTGAGTTTTTGCTGAATCACCATTCTGTGGGCAGTAGCTAATGTCCATACCACCTGTACAAAGTGATATAGGGTTTTTAACTTAAAAAAAAAAAAGTGAATATTCTAAAACAAAAGAGTCCACAGTTGGAATGATTCAAAAATTTCAACTTTTCCAAATAATAAAAAAGTAAAAATATTTTACAGAATTGAGGGAGAAACATAATAATAATAATGCTTTTAAACTAAATTAGATCAACACTTAAAACCACACCTTATTGGTCATGAAAATGTGCAATTTTCAAGGAAATAAATTTAAAAAAAAATTAAAAATGTATCGATGTGACACTATTGGAATGTGGATCATCAAGAGATGCGCTATGATAAATATAACCGTGGCACCATTTTCAGCACCTTAGGGGTCATAGGTCAAACTAATTTCATACTCAACACCTGCTGAAAACACACTGCTACACACTGAAAACAGAAGTAGCAAAAATGTTCTTTTATCTCATAAATGCTAATGCTGACTGCCTCAGTGACTTTCAAGGAGAGTCTTCTGTGAGCATGACAAACCTTTGAAAACACATGATGTAGGAGGCCTCTCATCTGTCTTTAAAGTAGCATGTCATGGAAACTAAAATGTTTGCTGAATTTTATTTGGTTTTAAAATGCACATATACAGTTTCAACATCAATACAACATACATTTTATGAAGCTGTAATTGAGAATTCCATGAATTTCAAAAGCATGATCAATGAACACATCCTCCATGTAATTATGAATGCATTTTAAATTCAAATAAAATTGCACACAAACATCACCATAGGTGCATTCATAAATTTGGTAGAAAACATGCACTACATGGCCAAAATGTAGACACCTGACATCTCATCCAAAATTATGGGCATTAGGCTAATATTGGTCCATCCTTTGCTACTATAATAACCTCCACTCTTCTGGGAAGGCTTTACGCTAGATGTTGGAACATTGCTGCAGGGATTTGCTTCCATTCAGCCAGAAGAACATTAATGAGGTTGAGCACTGATTGGGCGATTTGGCCAGGCTCAGCTGGCTTTCCAATTGATCCCAAAGGTGTTGGATGGGGTTGAGGTCAGGGCTCAATGTCAGCCAGTCAAGTTCTTCCACACTGTTCTTGATGGAACCATTTCTATATAGACCTCGCTGCGTGCCCGGGCACGTTGTCATGCTGAAACAAGGAAAGCCCTTCCCCAAACTGTTGGGGAAGAATAGAATCATCTAGAATGTGATTGTATGCAGTAGCATTAAGATCTGCTTTCACTGGAACTAAAGGGCCAAGCCCAAATGATGAAAAACAGCCCCAGACCAAGGGGTGTCCAGATACTTTTGGTCATATAGTGTACCTCCACAGGTACATCAAAATAGTAATTATAATAGCCAGACATATGACTGAAGCTGATTAAAAACTAAACTTATTTAGATCATAGGAAAGGTGCATTAGATAAAATTAAAATAAACGTACGCACTAAATCCAGTTCTTTACAAGATTTGGCTTAATATTAAGTGGAGCGATAAGTGAGAAGCATTTCTGTAGAATATTGATTTCTACTACATTTTCTATTGGCTTCTAACAACTCATTAATTGCCTAAAGATACTGTATTTACCCAATAAATATTCCCTGCTGAAAACTTTCAAAAACTGGAAGAACAATCTAAATGTCCTATAATGGACATGGCCGTTGTATGCACATGAAATTAATCATGGCCGCTTTATAATGTGATCCGTATGGTGGTCATGGTATTTTCTCAGAAAGTATGAAGATGAATAAAGTAAGAATAAATGCTAGTATGTGATTGCATTTCAAGCCAAACAGCACTAGGAGCTAACAAATAGCCACTGGAGAACAAATGAGAAAATAAAAATATTGAGAGGGCCAAACATAATCTTTTAGGCACAATCTTTTAAGCGTAATTATGCTTTATTGAATTTTCTCTGCTATTCAATCCATCTTCACAGAGATGTTTACTTCGCAGTACGCTAATGGCAGTAGATTTTCAATAGATTTATATACAGAATATTGAATGGAAATGTGTCCTGGTTACGAAGTTACAGACAATCTTGTAGGAGGATCACAAAGAAACGACTATGTTTTATATAAAGTCCTCGCTGCCCAGATTAGTCATCTTCATATAGATTACCTTATGATACCCTTTGCCGTATTTTTTGAAAACAAATTGACTTTGACTATGAAGAATTATAAACTTTTTTCATTCAATGTTAAAGTAATATGATGATTTAGTTTTAAGCAAGGAGGTTCATTCATAGTGAAAAAAAGTACACAAAGCATCTCTTTTTCAGCTTTCATAATAAATAGTATTGTCAAGGACACTCAATTTTTGATTTCATTTCATGCAAGCAATATTATATTTTTGGATTTCATTGACATGCAGATAATGTCTTGGAATCTTATGACCAGCCTAGAAACCCAATTCATTACTATATTTGTGAGTATGAATGGGGTGCTTAATTATATCAATAAACCCAATTTTGACTGGTGACTTTTTATTCACCCAAGTGATGGGTTAGTTTAGCATGCCATTGATTCGCTTTTTTACTGGCTTATAAATGGCTGTCAAGTTTTACTAGTGGCCATTTATTTTACCATCTCATCATGTGATCTGTGGACACTCTTCTAGAAACATCACATCTGTCTCACCTCATCCAGGACTTATGCCTCATCAGAGCCAGCTTCTGAATGCAAAAGGATTTGATATGAATGCACGGCCCTACCCAAATAATCGGTGCGTGTGCATGTGATGTGTGTGTGCGTGTGTGTGTGCATGAGTGTGCTTGTGCGTGTCTGTGCTTGAGAGAGAGATATTGGATTACTTTTTTGGGGTTGATTAACCCTTGAAGCCCACTTCCTTGTTCCCATTTGTGCTCCTGCCCATATGATGATTTTTTTTTTTTTAAACCTGCCCTTTCAGTGCCATTTTGTTTTCAAGGCCAATAGGAGGAGGTGAGTACCCATGGCAACCAGTCCTGGTGTAAACAGAAGGTCAGATATGTTGGTTAAAGTTAAAGCTTCAATTAGCCATATTCTCCTTTCTTTCTCCCTATTATCGGCACAGTGTTTTTTCCCTCAGGCAAACTCACCTCCGGAAATACCCACAGTACAAATGGATGCAAAAACTCCATTGAAATATCTTTTAGCCCCCCTGTCCCCCCTTCAATAATTATACAGATTGAATTACATCAGTTATGGATTATTATAAACTTCAATTTATGTGATATTGAATTGACTTTTTGTGCTATGTTAATGCGTCATTTTTGATTCTTTGGATTTAATTGAGTGTAGCTGTCTATCTAGCTGCCCTCTCAAATGTTTTGGATTAGTGCTACATGGTCAAATGTTAGTATTGTTTGGTTGAATCATTAAACGTGTGACACTGAGGTTAGAATAAATTGATATTCTTGAATGAATAGGACACATCCTGCAATGTTAAAATGGGGCAAACAGCGAGGAGTGAAATCGTAATAGTTTTAAATTATTTCCCTGCTTTTTTAGCCTGGTTGTGAAGGTGAGGGAATTGGAGATCTTCTCCATTGACAGCAGAACCAATGTAAGGTGTGAACTTCAAACTCACATTCTATTTTTGGATACTCATTATTAAATGTTAATGACCCTTAACATGAGAAAATGTGCTTAGAAAGGGAATTCAAACACTGAAAGTGAATATGCACTGACTGTATTCTTTCTCACCTTAGAGGCCATACGTAAAGTGACAATGGCGTCGTGTTTGACGGGATTGATAGTTTTAACAGGACGATTGTGGGGCAGCGTAGAAGGACTGAAAGACTTTGTGCACCATTGAGCACAGTATGAACGGTTTTCTAACCGGGAAGCTAACATAGAAACAGCAGCAATGTCGGCTCCTCATGTCTGCAAACACAAATGTTTCTGTGAAGCACTGACACGTGTGCCGTGAACGCAGAACGTGCTGTGAAATGGCCCCCTCTTTTTGAACGAAATGCCCCCTCACTGATGGAGGCGCGTGTCTGCTGTCCCCTGTTCTTCCTGACGGAAGAGGCTGCAGCGCTGGGCAGGGTAGCCGTGAGAAGGGTGAGCGTGTTTGGCTCTGAGAGGGAGGTTTCCCAGCAGGGTGGGTAACAGCGATCACGTTCCTGCCTGTCCCGCTGTTCGGCCAGGCCCCACCCGCAGCATGGCTCCCCTGTAGGCTAACCCAAGTGCACACTCATTTGGCAACTACAGCTCTAATAAAACAGCTAAACATTGAGCCCTGCTGGCTCTCTCTGGCTGCCCTACCCTTTCTCCCTCTCTCTTTCATTCTCTCTTAGTCCCCCCCCTCTCTCTTTCCCTCTTTTTTCCTTTCTCCATATTTTCCTGTCATCTTTCTCCATTCTACCTCCCCCTTTCTGTCTCTCTCTCTGCGCTTGTATTTGTCCCTCCCTCTATGCCTCCTCTTTCTCAGTCTTTCCCCCCATTTCAGTCTCTTAATATTCCCTCTCTATGTCTATCTCCTTAATTTTCTTATGGAAGCAGTGTAAAGAAAAAGGAGTAAAAACTTGTGAAAGTTTTATACATGATTCTTCCAAGATGACCAGCTGGAAGAAGTCTGGAATGAATTTACTTGTTACCCAATTCCAGATAGAATTAAGAGTGTGATACACCAGAAATCTAAGGAGCTTTACTGTCATCTTTGGACAGAAAAACATGATATTTTCTATACTTGTACAGAATCCTCCAATGGGGAGACAGATTATCATTTCATTACGAACAAGCGGTACTGGGTATAGCTCTGTTCTGAATAGCTTTAAAGGTTACTGTTCAATTATACAGCATTTGTATGCAGTCACCCACTCAAAGTACATTCATAATAAATGATACATAGTAAAAATGTAACAATTAGCATATATATAGACTTTCACTCTGCATGGGGACTAAGATTGTGGGATCACCACCTGCTTTAGCTGCTAGATACTGTCTCTGGCAGTGACAAGACAAGTGCTTGGACTCACCAGCTCAGATTAATCACCTGTAATTATGAAATGCCATAATTATTCCATACAGCTATTATTAAGACATGGCTCTTGTTGATTACACATTAATAGGACATTGTGCTAATCGCTTTGGAGACTGATGGATCATGACTGCCATGGAAGAGAATATCAGACCATTTCTGTGAGTTCTTCAGTCTCCTGTAGTCAAATTGGAATAACAGAGTAGATGATCTGGTATCACACCCAAACCTTCAGGTGCATCTGGCAACTATGGCTGACTACCCATAGTCACCCGTAATATCACCCAGAGAGGGAGGGTTCCGTTCTGCAGGCTTGTACATGTCGTACTGCGTGCCAGCAACCTCCTCTGCCCAGTCTCCCTGCACCAGCTGGGCAGTGAGTGTGTACTCCTCTGGGGAACGGAGCATTCAAAAAGCAGTGGCTGTTGGAGAAGGCTTGGGAGGGGATTGCTTTCCTGTCTGTCCTTGTCAAGCATTCACAGAGGTTACACCGCTGAGGCTGGCCGTGGAATTAACGGCAAAAATCAATGCTTAAAATTAGCTAAACAAATTCTTTGAACAGTCAGAAGGAGCAATCCTGCAGGTCAGCCGTGGTCTTGGTCAGGGTATTGCAGGTATCTGTCAGACCAATAGGGGGCAGCGAAGACCTCAATCTCCTCTTGGCTCCAGGGGTGAAACGAACTGCAGTCAGTTTCTCCAGCCCTCATGAAAGGAGGCAACTATTACCTTTAGCTTGGCACAGCAGGGTTGTCTGGACTTCTAATGTGGTTGATAAGGAAACTGCACTTTAATGGATCTGTTCTGGCATTTTGGAGGGGGAGACTTTAATACCAAACAGAGGTGTGCATTTAAAAGGGCCCTGAGTAAACATGGCATCAAAATGAGACTTAAGGTCACCCCCCCTCCCCCTTTCTGCTATTAAAAGGGTCCAGCAAGTCAGGGGCAATCAGTTACGTCAATGTCCATTTTGAAGCCTTGGGTTTGCAATTTATAAATTGATTGATTTTTTGACCTACCTGTGTTGTGGATCAGTCCAGCCAGTTTCACCCAAAATAAATTAAGTGATTAAATGGCACTATTTTACGATTCAGATGCATTGCGTGAACACAATGCTTGCAAAAACTTAGTTAAACTAACCTGGAAATCTCTTCACAACTTTATCTTTTAAAAAGATATGTTCAGTCTGAAAATATATGACATGGAAATCCAAACTTTGTTACCATGCTGGCACTAGTAGAGGCCAGTTATGCCGTACGTCTTCACGTAGTCTGCTCTCCTGCGGGTTCCCCCTCCTCTGTATAATGTGAGCAATCCCGTGTGTCCGACTTGCCAACGATGCGCGCCCTGTGCAATGATCTATAGCGGCGCAGAACCAGGGTGTTAAATAACCTTCTCGTTACGCCGCTCCAGACGCTCGCTGAAGTGACTTTTTCTCCCACTGCTACTGTTCCCACGGTGACACATTAGCGACGTACGAGAGATAAAACTCCTGCTACCGCTGCTTATTACGCGTACTTCGTCTGGCGACAGGCTTCGCGCGACCTGCCGGAGAGGTTATCTCAGTTCAGCTTTACATTTCATTTATTTCCCGCCGGCCCACCGTATAATAATGGCGCCGCTCGGTATGACATTTTCATTGTTTGTTTCTTCCCGCTTTCCTTTCCTCGCGCGCCCGACTTCATTAGGGTTTCATCGACTATCTCCCCCCGGGAATTCCTCCCCTTATCGGCCGCTCGCAATTTAATTTCGGCGAACATGCCAATGGTCTTCCGTTAGCGGGAGGAGATAAGAGCAGCGGAAGCCGTTACGCTCCCATTCTGTCCGCCCCTGGCTCGTGTGCAGTTCCCCTACCCTGCATATAGGTGGTATGTAAGCAAGGTCCTTGGTGAGGACTAAAACAGGATGTACTGTAGCTTCCTAATGTTGCCTGCCTTGGCTTCCTAGTGTTACTGTGTGAACTCCAAGGCTGAGGTTAGACAAGGTTAATTGATTTTTGCTAAGTACGAACGGCATATGCACAGGTGCCTCTTTCTGCACAGTCATTAAATGCCCTCACTGCGCCACTTTGAGTTTGTTTTAGAAACCGCATCCACGCATCAAAAGCTTATTGTGTCGTTACACCTGGACACCATACATCTTTGTAATTCAAAAAGATCAAAGAATCTTGAAGGAAAAGTAGACTGGACAATTTTGTGGATAAAAATGAGCGGTGGAGAGAGTGCTGTTTGTGGAGCCCATTACTAATGGCATGAATAGGTTCCTGTTTCACAGCTGGGACATCGACATCCTTAAATAATACTTCATGATTCTCCAGTGGTGGCAGTCTACTCATTGTGTGAACTGCTGGATAGGGGCTAAAGGTTAGGGACTGAAAGTGTGAAAAGTACAAATGGGTCTATGCACACCTTAGCCTAACTAAGAGGAGCCAGTTCATGTCTTTGGGAGAAACAATATCTTCAGCAGTTTAGTTTCAGACTATGCTCTTGAAGGGGACTCAAAAACTTTCCTTTTAAGAATTGCTAACCTAACCAGAGACATATTGACAGAGATGATCACGAGGACAGATGATCTGTTCGGCTCATAACGATTACTACTTTGATAAACCGATGTCAATGGGGCTCTCTCCTGGATAAATAAAAGGCAAATAAATGTAAATGTTCACAGAGTAAATCGTACTTGGAGGTTTAACTAATTCTGTATGCATACCGGCGCTGCCTCTAGGGTTTTAGGGCCCCTGAGCAAGAATGTTGTTTGCTCCAAAGTGTTCCAAAAGAAAATAGATTCAATAATTTTGTGGCTCATGGATGGTTGTGGCCCTAAATGACTACATAAGAGTGTTTATGCCAATGGCCAGCTCTGATGTTTACTTTCAAATGTAGAGCTGGGCTAACATCCAATTTACAAAAACAGTCATGGGGAGTAGCTCCACATCCTAAGTGACACTACTTGACCCTGGTACAACCTGCTGTGGAGTGTGCATGTATGTGCCAGGAATCTGATTTTACAGTTTTATGAGGGAGTGAAGTTAAAATGGCTGCCTAAGGTGGTGTCACTGTGCTGTCCTGTCTGACTGGTATGCACATAAGCATGCAGAGAGGCATAGAAACATTACACTCAAATCAGAGTTCATCAGCAAGCGATGTTATTTCCTAAGGGTGCTGGTTCTTTGGACACAATTTCATCGCTGGTTCTACTGCCGATACTTCTGATGAGAAAAGTCGATCTAAAAATAAAATAATGTAACAATATGAGAAATGGTGCACATGAATGTCACATTTAGGTGTCATATCTCGTACACAGTCTGTGGTCTGTAGTTCTCATTACATCGTTTGTGAGAGGAAGAAGGTAATCATTGTTTGTGTAGACTCCCATGTTAAAACCTTGGCTGTTCTGTTTTGAGGTCGGGGCTGGTCTCCCCTCGCCCCCCCCCTCCCCCGGCTTTTACCCACTAAAGCCCTGAATCCCTTTCCAGAGCCCACACACAGGATACTCCGCCTTTTGTTGCAATCCACCACAATGCAGAAGATGAAAAATTGATATCATGTGATCACCTGCTGATTCTCATACGGTATCCCTGAGCCTGTCAGCACTGACCTGCTGTTGAACTGCCCTTAAACACAGCAGCCACACATGGGAAAGGTCAGAAGGAATGGCGGTAGAAGACTTGTACTTTTTACCCGGCCATTTTAACCCCCGCTGCTGCGCACAGATGAGATGGAATAAACAGTCATGCGAGCAGCGGGGGCGTTCTAATACTTTCTGAATCTCAGCTACCTGGAGTGCAAGATTTTTATTCTAAACACAAATAACAGACCCCCCCCCCAAAAAAAAAATAAAATAAAAATAAGCCGTAAAAAAAAAAAAAAAAAAAAAAAATCATTCAGTGATGATAATTATAAAGCATTCTCTTTAAAACATTTCAGTGCAAATCATTACATTACATTACAGGCATTTAGCAGACGCTCTTATCCAGAGCGACGTACAACAAGTGCATCAGTTCAAATCATTTTCTTTCCTTGCAGATGCATTGGTGCAGGTGGCGTGAGCCTAGGCTGCTCTTTCCCATTCTAGTCATGCGTTTTTCTGCTTTCTCTCCACTGGATGCTGCGTTCCTTTCCCTGGCTGTTGGTTTGCATTATTAAACGTGTGACACATTGAGGCCAGAATAAATAGATATTCTTAAATGAATATGACACTGAAAAAAAGTGGCAAAAAGCAAGGGGAGTAGTAGTTGTAAAATATTCTTAGGTCTTTTGCCTGGTTTTAGCGGTGAGGGAAAGTGAGGTTTTCCCTGACAGCATAACCAACGCGAGGTGTGTACCTCAAACTCACTCTATTTTTGTTGCTCAAAATGAAGTGCTAATTACTCGTAATGCAGGGAAATGTGACTAATTCAAACACTGAATGTGAATGTGAATGTGCTCTGATTGTAATTTTTCTCCCCTTAAAGGTCATAATGTGGCAATGCGGTGGTGTTTGAATGCTTAACAGTAGGGCTTGGTATTGGCAGTGATCTCCTGATTTGATATGAGTTTGATTCACTAGGTTTCAATTCAATTTCAATTCCATATTGATTCTGTTGAATTTCAATTTGGAATACTTCAGTTATAATATCACTTAGAAATGATAGAGAATTAATGCTGAATAATGAACTGAATGAACTGCACAGGCTGAATTCTAAATTAAATCAAATAATAGTGGAAATCACACATCTGCTGAAAAAATGCACTCTGATCGATCTCAGGATTTTAAGAATGGATATTGGTTTTTCCAAACAGAAATCACAATGAACTGGAAAAGTGGGACAGCACAGAACAATGGAAAACTGGTGGCCTTGTAGTTGTCAGGTTATGGCCAATCAAAACGTTTGCCTGGGATGTGCTGGTCATCACTGTCAGAATTGTATAAATGAAAAATGAAAAATGCGAGTGATAGAAAAAACCTTTGGTCATTCACCAAGGCATTCACATAATGATTTTAGGGGGAAAATGTTTCTAAGTGTGATGAGTGATTTGATTAATTCCTTCTTTTTAATAGAAAACTATATGAATAAATGTGCATGAGTTGCATAGAAAATAATCTAAATAAGGAAATGGGGAAAAGACTTAAGATAAATATAGATTAATCACAAGGAGACTTAATTACATGGATTTGATTGTACATGTAGATTATTGTAAGTATGCTGATCTGTGTTGAGAGTGAGAGAGAGTAATTCCTTTGGGATGGCTCAGTGAATGGTTTATGTGCGGTTTAGTCTAAAACAGCAGTGGTGTGTCAATATTTATTTTTTAGGAATCAATGTATCCAAATGAGGGAGAACTACGTATCTTTGTATCATTGTAGTCACAGAGGAAACCTGAACTTGGTTTCCATCAAATCCAACCTGCTCCAGACTGTGCAATAGCTGCAGAATCAGAGCTGATGTGTATGCCAATACTGTTTATTTTTCCAAGCTGTCTGTTTGAAATAGAAAATAAAAATTTTAAAATTTGACACATCAGAATTGGAGCACATCAAATTATACTGATCCTCTTCAACATGTTTCCGATTGTGACTGTACTTACAGGTAGCAGGGTCATCACTTCAGAAAACACAAAGACAGTGTTATCCCAGCTGGCATATATTTTCTGAATGGAAAAACAGAAAGTCCTTTGTTATATACGTACTCACCAACGCATGGATGCGTGCTGTTTTGTAATGTTGCCCACTCTTTGATGACACACATACTTCTCTGCACTGCTGTGTTCTGTCATTACCTAGATTACCTGTGCCTTCTTTCTCAATGAAAAACAGCATTAATTCAAGGACAATGAAGCTATATAATCTAGTACAGTTTAGTACAGTACAGGTGCTAATCTATTTACCAAGCAAGTGTTTAGGTTGTTAAAGTATATGTGGATATAATGACACAGAAATAAAAAGAAAGTCAATTGACTCTCTGAAATAGCATCTCTCACAGTCGCTGACATTCGCACTTTCTAGCTTTAAAGGCTGTATACAACGCTAGCTGACAAGCGCAGGCCAAGGAGGAAATAAATCTTCGTTTTAGTTTAATAGTGCAGAGACGGGCCACTAAGAGCCGGATCACAGACCTGATTTCTCCTGGCAGGACAGCGGACTACCAGAATTACATCCTTACTTTTCCATCTTTTGGGGGAGATGAATAAGTAGAGCAGGGCATCGGCCAGGGCAGGAGGGGGTCCCGCTAGCGGGGGGTTCCCCCCTGCATTATGCAGCAGGGGTCTACCTGTGCCAGATGCTTTCTTTAGGTGCAACGGTGGTGTAACTGAGCTGATAGCTTTTTGGCATTCCACAATGAAAATCAAAGAAAAGAGATAAAAATGTCTCTAATGAAATGGTAACATTTTAGTATGCTTTGGATAGTGTTAAAATAACTCCATCTGTTTTCTTACACCTGGTTTTTATGCATTAGTTCGACCTTTAGGTAGCATACATGCACGACTAATTTTCATGCTGTTCAGTGTGTTTTATGTTTTCATTTCAACTTCCCAAACATGGCTCTTCATGATTTTATTTGTATATGTGTATCAAATTTTTGCTATGCCCCCTCAAATTGTCACGATTCACTTTCAATTATTATTTTATACACCCTGAGGAAAAATACTACAGTTTTTTCAAGATAATATTTCTCATTTTATTTCCTACTCTTTTTTTATGTCTTCTTTATTTACCCAGGTGAGTCCCATTAAGATGTCTATCGCTTTTACAAGGGAGCCCTGGCCAGGAGAAGCAACAAGCAGATATTACAACATAAATCTATGTTGCTCAGGGGGTTTAGCCAATCAAACAAGCGCTCTGTTCAAAATACTAAATACAATAATTTAACTAGACAAAAACATACAAGGCAAAACACACTTTTCAGACATTATGTTAGTTTGTAAAATGCTTGCTGCTTAATGTCTTGCTAAAATCTGACCTGCGGTTCAGTGTAGTACTGTAGCTTTCAACAATTGACAGCCATATACAGTATATCCACTTCCTTTTATGGACAGCCATTCTACTGCGCCTCCATCTTGTATACACTCAGCATATGCATTTACCAGTGATATGAAGTTGTGTTTTATGGTTTCATATTATCATTTATCCTTTTTAGAGAAGAAAGGTGCTAGAAATTTGTCACGTTACAAGTAGACACACAATGTGATACCTTTGTTTAGCAGGAAACCCTGTATGCAGTTGTATGCTGTATGTCACCTAATGGGGTATGATATATTCAAAAATGTCTATTGCACTATAGCTCATAATTAACAATAATGACCAAGGAGAGGAGGAGGTGGTAGAGACAATCTCAAAGAAAAATGGACCAAAAAATAGAAGTGGCAGATATTAGTAGCAGTGTGATATTAACCTCCTGACCACACGCACATAACTGACCATGTGTATAAAATTAAAGGACAAAGACTGAGTCAATGACCTTGAGTTAAATAAAAATAACAAAGCAATGCATGCCTATACATTTAGTCCATCATTAAGAAAAATAAAGTTGTACTCAAACACAACTTGAGAAAAGATAAAATAATATAAAGTTCAGGCTGCAAGTATTTGGACAGCGACGGAATGTTTGATAGTGACAGCGACAAAACATACTGTACCCTGAATAAAAAGCCCCCCCCCAAAAAAAAAATAAAAAAAAATAAAATAAAGGCCTGCTGCTGAGTGTTTCGTGGTCTACAGCAGTAGAAGTCAGCACTAAGAATTTAAGACACAGACCGAAATTAATCCAGATTCTGAGTCGTGACAAACTGCCCCAATTAAAGCATCTACAAAAAGTAACACTGGGAGTGGTCCAACGAGGAATATATGCACACATATTTTTAAAACTTTAGGTGACTTGGAGATCTTTAGATGATCTACAAAACGGTTTCATACTTCAGTGACTAATTGCTGCAAGTAAATCTGTTTGAGGATTGGTTTTTTAAAACGATCTGTAAACAATTTAAATTCTTCAATAAATTAATGTAAATGCTAGTGCACACAAATGAACCCCCCAGAAAAGACTTGTGGATATGTAGTCTTAATATTTGTAGCTCTGTGCTGCAATGCAGTTGAAGTTTATATATTTTCAACAATTGCTAGTTACTTAATAAACAACACTCACAAAAGCCAATTACTTATTTCTGCCATTATTGTGAATCTAGCCCTTAGACATTACTGACACCATAGTGTGTCCGTCTGTGAGGGAAGTACTTGTTAAAACTGGGAGATGGAGAGTCTCCGTAAGTTTAATATGGGTACGCATATGTAAAACCACGTATGTTATACAAGAACAAATCCATTTGGTCTGCTTTCCGGCGTTGAAGCGAGACGACAGTCTATTCAAAAGTCATTAAGGTACTGCTGCAGCGAGTCTCAATCGACTTTATTTTGCGCCTTTTTTTCAACCGTATCTGGAACATTTTCACCGTGAGTTAGTCAATAGACTACTTCATCACTGAAAGGGGGGGTGGGGGGGGACTCGATAATGCACAGCATGCTTTCAGACACGCTGCATGTGCATACAATCGCCGATTTATCATTTTAAACATAATTTAATCAGGATATTTAATCTGTCCGGAATACATTTACAGTTACCTTCGGCGCGGCGTGTGTGATACCCGTCACTGTCCCACTGCTAATACATCCGGAAAACATACATAATCTGCACATGCGTTCATATCAATGAAGCAATACAGCGAGAAAGATAACCTGATAAAAGATAACGACATATAGAATATCAATGCATCAGTCCTGATTAGCTCATTGAAAAGTTTTATCAGCTGGCGCAGGCACAACTCTTCACATCGGAGACAACATCTTCATGCTTCATGCGCCGCAGCGATCTTGGAAGTGGAAATTCCTCAAGGTCCGCGCACGACACAGGTAGAAAAAGAGAAGACTGCGATTCACTGGTAGCCTACTCAGGGACAGAAGTGTGGCTCGAGCCGCCGCGCGACTGACCAGGGGTGTATATAAGGCATCTCCTGCAAAATGCTGTACAACAGTGCACTTCTTCCTGCCTCGAAGGTTGGTGCGGGCAAGTGGGGCAATGCGAAGCGCGTTTATTGCTGCTCTTGTTCTCAAGACATTATTGAGTTTTTTTTAAACCATGGATCGTGGGCAGTGTTTTGAGACTTGGACCCTCCTTTTTTAAACTGATGAAAATAACGGGATTGATTATTATTGACAAATAAGGGTTTTTCCCAAAGGGAACGCTTATAAATGAATAGAATTTGAAGTTTTTGAATTAAATGGACGATGCGAAGTGCCACATTATTTTCCATATCAGTGTATCTGGTATTTGTTGCAAATTTTTTAACTATTAATGGTATATGTTTTGGTATAGTGATATTACACTAAAATGTGAGAGTGATGTAACATCCGATCGTTTCTATTTAATAATTACAGAACCTACTATTTAAGACCTGATACGGTTTTTTTCTTCCTGAGAAATACATGCTTTTCAACTTCTTGTATCCCAATCGCGCTCAAGGAATGGATACGAATAGTCCTTCAGTGAATGGTGTCGCCTATACCGAAGCTGCGGAGATACTGAAACCAGACCCAGATCCCTTCTCTGGTCCGCTCCAATCCGTCGCGCCGTGGAACTTCAAAATCTTGGCTGCTTTGATGTTCATAATAACATCTTTGTCTCTGTCTGAGAACTTCACTGTTATGCTCGTTACGTTTAGGTTCAAACAACTGAGACAGCCCCTGAACTACATAATTGTTAACCTGTCTCTTGCTGACTTTCTTATGTCGCTAATCGGGGGCACGATAAGTTTTTTGACTAATGCTAAAGGCTACTTCTTCTTGGGAGCTTGGGCGTGCGTATTGGAAGGATTCGCTGTGACTTTTTTCGGTAAGTCTAAAAAGTTGACAGCTGGAAAACAATTTCGTCACTTTCAAGACAAATATGTCAGTTGTTCTCCCAGTGTACCTTAAAATCTAAACATGATATTAGATACAGGATGTGATATGTTACGGATTTCATTAGGTTGGCTAATATTCCATTCCATATTATAATGATATTTAGCAGACACAGATCTTACATTGCTTACATGCAATCCATTTAGACTGTGGGAGCCCTTGAAGGTACTGTAGGGGGTCCCTGGCCAGACTTGACATGCAATGACTGTATGCATTTGTGAAAATATTTAAATACAAAACCTTGGAGGAAAAAAACAAAACCATTTTTAACCCCTGGATGCCTTTGAGCCTGGGAGGGGGTCCCTGGATCAGAAAAGTTTGAAAACACCTGATTTTGACAACTAGATATTTACTGAAGGATCATCAGGTTAGGTACCTTGCTCAAGAGTGCAACAGCTGTGCCACTCCTGGGAATCAAATCACCAACAAGTAAATGCACATTTCTGTAAAATACAAGAAGGGGTTTATGGAATAAAAACAAGGCACAAAATTAAGAATCACTTGAGCACTTATTTATTGTTAAAAATGGGTGATGCTCAGAATGGGTCAGCGTAGTGTCTGACAGGATATTCAGAAGTCTTTGTACTTGATTCTGAAAGTTGTACCCTGAGAAGAGCCTTCAAATTCTGCTGCTCCGCTAGAGGTCTGCAGTAGCAATGTAAGATAATGGTTAGAGGAAAGGGGCTTGCAATTCCACGGTTGTAGGTTTGATTCCCATTATGTTGTTAAGCATGCTGTTACCTAACTCAAATTGATTCAGTTAAACATTCAGCTGTATAACAGATTGTATATAAAGAATGAATGTTTCCCTGACTGCCTGCTGAATGTCTACACTGTAAAGGTTAAAGCCATAGAATATTTTGTTATATTCACCTGAACTCGCTGACACAGAGGTCATTAACAAGCCACTGAAGAGCAGCTGTTGCCATAATCAAAGTATATCATAGTTGATTCATCTGGAATGCTAACACGGGGACATGTTTAACATTGCAAGAGCTAAAAAAAAGACTCATATCCATTATCAAAACAGTGACACATACATATCATCCTTGGTAAGTGATGCTGAAGGAGATGGTGCAGTTTGAATATATATGGAGTATTGGAGTATTGGAGATGGAGTAATTTGAATTAAATAGCTATGGGGTGTAGTGGAGTTCAGGTTTGGAGCTGATCACCCCTGTGGTTTAGCGCTGTGTTTAATAGAGTGCCCCAGTTGTAGGGGGCTGCTGTGTGCCTGGATCTGAGAGTGGGGTGAAATTTACCGATGTCCTGTCCTGGTAGGAATTGTCGGCCTGTGGTCGCTCGCTGTCCTGGCCTTCGAGCGCTTCTTCGTGATCTGCCGTCCGCTAGGGAACATCCGTCTGCGAGGGAAGCACGCCGTGCTGGGGCTGCTGTTTGTCTGGACCTTCTCCTTCATCTGGACTATCCCCCCGGTGCTGGGCTGGAGCAGCTACACCACCAGCAAGATTGGCACCACCTGTGAACCCAACTGGTGAGGTCGCCGTTCTGCCCCACACACGCAGTCGCCGTGCACACGTGCATGCACAAACACACGCACGCACACGCACTGTGACACACACACTGCATACATGGAGACACGTGTACACACACAAATGCATTTTAAATTCAGTCAGACCTACTGATGCTCATATAGACAGTCACACTTTAGCTCTTTGTACTTGGAAGGGAGAGTTAGCATGCTGTCTGCATCACAGGGACAGTTGGCTGCAAGCCCTAATCGCTCTGAATGAGTTTTTCCGTACTCTCTCTGCTCAGCGCTCTGCTATGTGGCTTAAGGCAGGTTCAGCATGTGAGCCTTGCCTTTGATATTTAGCTGTAAATGAAGCGCAACCATTGCATGCCCCCTCGTAGTTTCTAGGTCAGGAATAGAACCACAGCAATCATGACTGCATTTCAATTTTCATTTGCTGAATTATCTTATAAAAGGATTAATTAGGCGACAAGGTGGGGGTGGCGATGATCTTGCAGATGAATCCTTTGAGGGTCTGGTAATCCGTACAGCGGGGCAATGTGTGTGTTGCACATGGGGAGGAAACTCCTTCTGCATGATTCACCTGAAGGTGAGTTTGGAACCATGAGTTAGCACGTAAACACCCGCTACGGAATGCAACATCACAACTGACGAAGAGGCCAGAATTCCATGCCAGTTGCTCACGTGCCTGGAGACGTTGGGCTTCTCTTGTTATGCAGAGTGGCCAGCTAGTGGCGCGGTTGTAAATTCACTACTCAGCTACGCGGTCACTCAGTGTTTTCACATCCCGGCTGCGCACTCAGAATCACTGGTGTGAGCGGTTTGGCTTGCTGGTGTTCAGAGACTGTCACTTACTGTGATCCATTATGTGTGAGCACGTGTGCGCCTTTGTGCGGGGAAGGAGGTGTTGGAGGAGACCTGATTAATTCACCTCGGCCTTGTTTTTGGACTGTTAGGAGCGACAGGCTGATGGAGAGAGGTCGTGTCAGCAGGAGAATATTGGAGTCTTCACTTTTCTTCACTGGGGATTACTCTCCTCTGACAGACTATCGATCCGACAGCAAGCGGCCTGATTACACTCAGGACATCATCAGCTGTGTCCCACAAACTCAGTCCTGGGGGGTTCCCACTATTTTTCTAACAGACAATCGCTTAATCAACGGCAAAGGCTGTTGAAAACGTGTGCGATTTCTCCCAGAATTTTAACAAACAGAATGCAGGGAGAACACGTTTTAGCAAAATGCAAATTTGCTTTGTCGTTGAACTCGGTCATCTTCCATGGATGGTTTACTTTCAGTGACCAGGTGTCTGCACTTTCAGCACATTTGTGCTCCGCTGATTTCACCTGCCGGTCCCTTAATTAGCTTTGAATTACCTCCGAGTTTTGAATGTGCCTCGTATCATAGGGTCAGGGTCGGCTCGCTGAACACTGCCTGTGTGGCGGACGCACCGAGATTGACAATGGAACTGGATATGACAGCGTGTTTGAAATAGGGCGACTAACCTTCAGCAAGCACCACAGCAGATGGGTTTGTGAATGTCAGATAAAAGGTGAACCCTGTGCTTCCCCTTTTCGGGCAGGTACTCGGAAGATCCCTCTGACCACGGCTTCATCATCACCTTCTTCTGCACCTGCTTCATCCTGCCGCTCACCGTCATCATCATCTCCTACAGCAAGCTGATGAGGAAACTGAGGAAGGTTGGTGGGGGGGAGGGGGGAGGGGTTATGATGGCAGTGTTATTAAGTGCTCTGAACTGCCGCTCCGGACTCGTTAGGCTTGCTGCCCCCCCCCCCCCCCTCCCCTCCCCCCCAGTCCGCCCTCGTGCCTGCACTCCCTCCCTTCCCCTGTACCCTTGTCGGCATCGAGCAGGAACAAATAAAGATTAATGGGAGTGAAGAGGAGGCTGAGGCCAGGCTGGTAGAACCATGGTAACGATTGGGACAGGCTGAGTAATTATACACCAGTCAAACCCGGGGTGGGAGGAAGCAGGAGGCTTCATTGAGCTGAGCCAAAAAGACAAAGATCAGTAGTGCAGATAACCCCCCTCCTCATTGTCCTCTCACAGTCTCCTTTTCAGGCAGTAATGTCCAGTAGAGCGGGTCCTTCTCTTCATTGCCAAAACTGTATAGCGAGCTACAAGCTCCTTGACCTAGATGTTCAATTACGCCGTTTTAAGCCATAATTAAAATATAGCCCTACAATCCACCTTCTCTCTCTCTCTCTCTCTCTCTCTCTCTCTCTATATATATATATATATATATATACAGTAAAATTGAATGCTGTAATCACTCAATTACAAAATAAAAAATTACTTAAATTATTTTTTTCCTCTATCTTTTAACTTAACAACAGTTTAGCACAGATTAAAGGGGTAGTTCTCCTAAAAATGAAATAAAGCTACTGTATGTTTCCACTTACCTGCAGTGGTATCTATCCATCCAGATAGTTTCACAGAGTCCTGTTGAGGTTCGTTGTATCAGGGTGAGCTGCAGCGGAAATCTACAAAACTCGTCAAATCTCTGCAAAACTATCTGGACGGATAGATAGCACTAAGGTTAAGGGGAAACAACTTTATTTAATTTTGGGTGAACTCCCCCTATAATTTGATGGTTGACTCAAATTGTCCAAGGCAAATGGGTTCCTCGAACCATGTGAGTGGGCTGAACCTTTCCAGTGTACATGTGATGGTACAGGATTTGCTTGTCTGTTATAATGGCAAGAATTTCCACTGCTTGTGAAAAAGTGTGGAAATTGCTTTGGAGACTGAACCTTGTAAAAAAAAATAAAAATAAATAAAAAATTCTTATTTCCGTGCATTCTTTATTTTAAAAATCTTTACTTTCTCACTTTTGAAGGTTTCCAATGTACACGGCAGGCTAGGTAATGCCAGGAAACCGGATCGTCAGGTGACGCGCATGGTCGTGGTCATGATCGTGGCCTTCATGGTGGGCTGGACGCCATATGCGGTCTTCTCCATTACTGTCACGGCCTGCCCCAGCATCCACCTGGACCCCCGCCTGGCCGCGATCCCCGCCTTCTTCTCCAAAACCGCCGCCGTCTACAACCCGGTCATCTACGTCTTCATGAACAAACAGGTAACCGCAGTGAGTTTGGAGGGGCTCCAGCTTACAAAAGTGGTGTAATGAAATAAGATTTATCTCATAATTTCTCTCACTTTTGTCATACATTTTGGTATGTGATTAATTCTGTGTGACTAGCTACCATTTGGGATTTAGTCGTTTCCTGTGCTTATATTTCTTCCCTAGCACTTTCCTAATTGTCCGCACCTCTTGCAGTCAAACTGAGGCATCAGCTCTCCTCTTCTAGGTTGTGTGTCCTCACAGTACCGAAGGTATTCGCCCCGATGTTTCCTTTTTGCAGCTTGTAGCACTTTGCATTTTTTGTATCGGTCCAGTTTGTTGGTGAGCTCAGATATATTTTACTATTTTGTTCTCCTTGCATTTCATTTTTTGACTATTTGAGTGTGAGTACATGCGTGTGATTTAGCTAGTTAAGGCACACTGGCCAGTCTGTGTTCTCTTCTAGCTAGTGCTAGAGTTCTGTATTCTAGCTAGCACGTCTTCTTCAGCGCCCCAAATGTGTGCTATCCGAATCCGTTAGCACAGGGCAAGTTATTGAGGGAGAGGCGTCCCAAAAGGCTTCTCTTAAAGATCCTGTGTGTCAACATGGAGAAATAATGTCATCTCGAAACTGACTTTACTTAGCGGGAAGGATACATTAATGACCCCTCAGAACTACCACACAGCCCTGCCCTTTGTGTTGCTCATCACATTTATCTTCACGAACAAACAATGTAATCCCACGACTGCTATGGATTGATCTGGTCCCTGACATCTTTACCAGTGAAAAAAGGTTATCTCAGAATTCCTATTGCTTGTGACCTTGCTACTGAAGTATTGAGTATGGGACAGGGAGAATCCTTCTGCTTCTGTCACCCCCGATTCCAAGGTCTCTAGGGATTCCGCCCATTGTTGTGAATCATTCAGAGAATCTGATTTATCCCCTTGCTGTAAGTAAAGGGAATCTTTATCTACGTATCAATTAAACCTCCAAAATGAGTTTTTCAAGGCTCTTGTTAGTGTGTGACATGAGCAGTGTTTTCTCTGACTCGCTGCCAATTTCCCCTGAGAAGCATAAACATTGCTTGAAAGGCTGTTACCAATGACATGGCAGGCATTTGTGAGTAAGTGGTACACGTGGGAAAGGATACAATGTGCGTCTGAATACCCGGGCCACAAGAGGATTCTTAATTGTTTAGTAGAAGACACCTTATGAATCCTCAGTATAGTGTGTTTTAATTAGCCATTTGCCTGAAGTAAGATGTTCAAAACAACTGGCAAACATGAATGGTTCTAGTCTTTTGGTTTCTGGGTGTCTGTATTGATAAAATGTTTTACATTTTTTAAGAACTCAACAAGATTTTATGCTTGTCAAGTTTATTATCACCATTTTTTAACCAGAAACAGGTAAGTGGTTGAACTTCGCATGTGAATTAAAAAATAGACAGATAATCGTATCACAGTTGTTGTTTCCTTGTCCAGCTCCTGTGGAAGACCTGCTTATTGCTTTTTGATGAACATGTCCTTTGCATTCCAGCCAGGTTCCGCTCGGCTTACAGGCACATGGGCATTACAGACAGAGGTTTATTTTTTGCGCCAACTGTGTTTAAATAATTAAAAGTGTGGTTGAATATGTAGACTATAAAATACACAGTGCCATAGACTGAACATGCCTGTTTCAAAACATACACCGGGTGCCTGACTGAAGCTTATTCTCAAGTAGGAAGACTACATTAGGGGACGATTTTCAGAAGGCTTTTGTGTTTCAGTGGCCAGTGCAGGAGGGCTATGCAAACAGCTCACCACGGTGTGTACATGGCAATCTAGCCTTAGCTTTGGCCATTCAATTTAAATTTGCAGAACTTACCCACAGTTAGCGAGAGATGCCTTACAGCTGCCCAATGGCTGTCGTGCCTTAAAGACTGCAAAGAGCTTCTTCTTTTTTTTTACGGGAACTGCATAAATGCTGAAATATACGGATGTGTAATGCTGCAATGTTAGATTTTATTTTTTATTTTTGGCAGGAAGAAAAATAAATTTGTCTACAATGAATCAGAATCCCCAATTGGATATAAGCATTCATTTACAGATTCAATGTATTGCTATAGGGGACACCATGACAATTTAAGCTCTGCGGACTTGAGGTAGATGGGCTTGATTCTGGCTCAAGTCACCCTTTATGACACCCTTTATAATTTTCACCCGCAGATTGCAATATCTTGTCAAAATGTATTTCACAAAAATGTGTCACAAATGAAACTGCAATGACTACAGACCTCTCACACAACCAATTTTTTCCCCTCTAATATGGCATCTCCCCTGAGCCGGTGGCAGGCTCCAGAAAGAATCTTCCGTGATCACGACCCCCCTTTAGATCACTACGGAGACAATGAGATGATTGAACGATATAGATTTCCACTGCATGAAATATGACGTCTATGCAACCTTGAAAGAAATCCTCTAATGGGAGCATGGCCTTATACCAGTCTTACAAAAAGTAGTACATAAGCGTTCATTTTTTTTTAAGTATAGGCTATATATTTTCTTATATTTTAAGTATTTTATAAAACTAATTTGGCCTATTTTACATATACCTGAAGTATTTCCTGGAATAATTGTACCATTTATTCTAACAGCTGCATCCTAAAGTGTTGGCATATGTTTTAATTATTTTAAAAACATTTACTTCAGTAAATGAAAGTGAACTTTTAAGTAACCAACAGTCTCTGGTATTTAGTTCAGAAAAAGTGTACTTTAGGCATATTTTTCTACACTTTTTTCTAAGCTTTCTCTGGGTTATCCGACCCAGTCGCGTAAGCAATTGAAAATACTGATTTCATTCACTTTCCTCAGCCCCAACACAGGCGTCAAGTGAAAATTCTATACACTATTTAGACTCTCAAAAGTGCTTGACAAAACTGTCTGAACTTTGAACTTAGACCCCCCATGTTTGAGTACTTAAGCTGTTGACCATGCAGTGTGCTCCTGTATTCTACTGTTTTACAACATTCACCCTGTAAAACATTTAAAAAAATAATTAAAAAAATAAAACATCTAACATGGCAGCATTGCAGTTCTGGAGAAAAACTCCAGTCATTTCCCTTAAAGACCTGAATCACTGGAGCATCAATCGAAGAAACTGCACAATATCAAACTGTGCTGTGAGTAAACTCCAGAGAAGTTAAATTGGTTTAAAATGCCCTTTTACTATTAATTAAATTACATTTGGCTCAAATGAAATCTTTATGCGGCAACAGTCATATTAATCAAAATAATGAATGGATTTTTTGGATCACTATTTGAAATGTTCGCGTGCGTTTGTGTGTGTATGAGTGAGGGCTATATTTAGTTTGAGTACCTCAGCAAGGGTGTGCCCTTTCAGGGATTTAAAACTGGGCTTTTAATTGTGATGTCATAGGATCAGTTCACAGGTGGGATGCTTACACTGTTCCCTGGAGCAAAGTACTTAACCTGACTTACTGAAGTAAAAATGTAGCAGTATAAATGGAGTGTATGTAAAAGAATGTAAGCGGTATATGTCAGTGGTTAAGTGATCTGTGAAAGTCATATTTTAATTTCCATACATGTAGATGAGTGAATTTAGAGATACAGGAGCAGAAGGAAGCTGTTGACTGAAGTGAGTTTTGTCTGATCTCAGAGATGGATGTTGAAGTGATTGGGGACTGCGTGCGAGCACTGGCTGATCCACTTTGATCCTGGCTCATTAACTGGGTTAGAGCTTTGTGACTTTCTTTGCTCTGGATTAAAGCAGAAGTTACATTTATGCATGGGAGTAAAGATGCTACCATGTTTTTTTTTTGGTAACATGGGAAAATGCCCAGTATATTCAAGAAATCCCAGTAAAATGCTAAACTTTCAGTGAGTTTAATTTGGGTCAGTTTTTGGAGTAAGACCCTGGAAACACCAGGACTGAAATGCAGGATTGTGTGACAGTGTCTTGAGTTTGCATGTGCACAAGTCTGTGTCCTGTTTGCATGTGCACGTGCATATCTCATGTTTTCATGTGTGTCACATGAATGTATGCAGGTGATTTTACACAAGATTTCCGCTTTTGCCCTTTGTTTGAGAAAGAGCTTGCTCAACTTTTATGAAAATGTATTGGACAATCTCTGGGTATGAATTTTTCAAAAAACTTTATCTAAACTACGTGTGTGAGGTACACCAAGTCAACACTGTTACTGATATGCAATAAAGGTTGTAAACTGTTGTTAAATAGTATTTTGTTAATATTTAGGATTATGCTAATACTTAAGTGTCCCTCAATGCACTCCGTATGCTGTATATGCTAATTTGAGAAAATCAGAATTCATGATTTTTTCAGTGTTTAGTTTTCAATTAGCTCTCTAAAGCAATTTCTTTTTTAGGATTAAGCGGAAAATGTATTCAAATCTCATTAAAATTTTTTGATTAAATTACGGCTCTACCCTGATGTAACATGAGTCATCAGATTGTTTGTTTTATCATTTTTTTTACTTTCTGAAAATATGTGTAAGTCATAGGGTTGACACTCAAGTAACAGGACTGACAGCAGCACTGATCATTTAAGTTCAAGTTAATGGTGCCGTAACACTGTATAGTTTACAATCACATTTAGCATGAGCCAAAACCTTCCCTTACTCTCTCCCTTAGCAATACCACACAATGTGATGTGGCCAAAGCAGCAGGACTTTAATACTTTACGATTCATAATTTGGAATGAATCATTCATATGTCTGCTGCTTTTATTCAGAGTAATAGATCTCACCGATTAAGCCATATTCATGTTGCACTCATTCAGCATGAACATGAACGTTTAAAATCCTACATTAGCACAAATGACACACATCCTCCATGTTGTTTTTGTCATGAATAATCGTCAGGGGTCTGTTAGAAGCATGTTCGTATGTGGCATGTCTGCCATGTTTTTCTTTGACTTTCACAGAGTAATAAACGCTTTGAAGGCACAATATCTCAGAGCCAAATGTGATTGGAATTATCCTCAGTGTTCTTGAAATGTTTTCCCGAAAATTTGATATACCCACAACATAATTTAATATAGCTTAATTAAATTAATTTAATTTAATGTAAGGCTAAATATATTTGTGAGAGAACAGGGTGTTTCAGTTCCTGGCTTGTGTGTTCTAGGGGAGAGAGGGAAGAGAGGATAATGCAGGTTTACAGCCGTACCAGTTTTGTGCTGGATTGGCACAGAATGGATTTACACATTATTAACAGCACACTTTGGGCTGGCTAACCCCTTAGACTACACCGAAAACCCATTTTTGTAAGAATCCCCCCGTCTTAAATAAAACCCATTATCTCCAAAATTATATACACTACAGATATGGATCAAAGCATGAAATAAAGAGCACGTTTGTACAAAAACGACCAAATCCCTGATCCTATGGGAGTCTCACTCCATAAACATACAGGACATATTTATCCTGAAAACAACAAAGAAATGCAAAAAAAAATAATATTTTCTTTATTCTGTAGGGATTATATGTACTTCTGATTCTGGACAAAACCAGATTTCTTTTTCCAATCCCCAGGATGTATACAACACCAGGATAAAAGTTTGGAGTGGGATTGAACAAAGCAGTTCAATGGGGGCAAAAGTCATAGTGGGTAGATCACAGAGAGGGTCAGTTTTCTCAGGTAGTAGCTTGCTTTTTGGTAATTTACTTTGCACTGGAATGTCTAATTGAGATTTGTTCACTGTTCATAAGGTAAAACTATTTCACTTTTCACTTTTGAAATTCTATTTACGTACATAGAAATGTTTGTTTTCATATTCTCAAAACTATTTCAGCTCAATGCATATAATGCAGAATGAATAATGACTTTTGCTAGCCTGTATACAAAGAGATGGTTGATAGCTTAGGGCTCATGTGGGGGATTTTAGTGATTTTCACTGTAGTATTACCAGTTGTTTGACTTGTTGCGGCCTGTTATTGGATTATGAAATACCGTAATCATAAAATACCATAATCATCTACCTGGGGTATCTATTTCAGTCCTCCTTTGGGGAAGGGGACTGCCTTGTTATTTATTTTGTTATTGATAGTGGTTTTTACCAATTGAGACAGAATTTTTTGCATCAAAGTGTGAAGAGTCTAAGCTTTACAGAGGTGTAGGCATTACAGCAGTGCACCTTGAATCAGTGACCGATAAAATAAATAAATTAAGTGAATATTTTTAGATGCTGGTACCTAATTGGGCTATAAGAGATTCATGTGGAAAAAATAATCATTTTTAAGCTTTTAGTTATTTTACCCTAATAAATAAATGCCGGATGTAGACACAGTATAATTAACCTAGTTTCTCTTTCCTGTGTTCTGTATATAAAAGAATACCTTTGCTGCAGAACATTTGAATTAATGCATTTTCTTATTACCAAGCATTTATGGACCAGACAGTATTTTAAACCCATAGTTGATGCTCTGGCACAAACAGGCTTAAATATAGTTGTGCACTTCTGTGCAGACTTATTTAATGAAATGTTCGCATTTAAAAATTCTAATAAAAAGGCAAACCGTTTCCCCATTTTTCTGAGAACTGCACAGGGATTGACTCCTGGTGGGAGAAGGGGTGGGTGAAGGCAACTGATGCTGAGACTCGCTAACCTTGTGACCTCTGACCTCTTCCCAGTTCAGGAAATGTCTGATCCAGCTGTTCAGCTGCAGCAGCAGCGCCCCCCTGGACTCCACCGTGAACCAGACGTCGGAGCGGCCGGGCGCGACCGGCGAGAGCAACACGGGCGAGATGTCGACCATCTCCGCCCGGATCCCTGCGGCCGCGGGCGGGGCACAGAATCAGGATGACGAGACGAGCGAGGGCAGCACCTTCGCTGAACTGCCCATCCCTGAGAACAAAGTCTGCCCCATGTAGGACAGTGCCTCTTCTCTAGAACCCCTACTACTGCACAGAGTCACAGACAGGAGACACCCACTCACAGACAGGAGACACACACTCTCAGACATGAGACACACACTCTCAAACAGGGAGACATGCACTCACAGACATGGAGATACATACAGACACCGACACACACTCACAGACATGGAGGTATGCACTCACAGACGTGGAGATACATACAGACAGAGTCACACACTCACAGACATGGAGACACACAGACACGGAGACACAAGCTCACTGAAACACATACACATACACACACACACACACACACACACACACACACACTGGAACTTTACTACCTCCCTGCCTCATTGAAATGGACACTTCTGTGTTCCCTTTTGACAGTGAGCTAACACTTGGAATCTATATAGATCAGATTTAAGTCACGACTCAAGAGAGGGAAATTGTGTGCTTCTTATGACAATAGTAAAGCACAACAGCAGCTCTGGAATAATACATGTCCACTTGAAGAACATTATTATGATTCAGATTCATATTTTCTAGTTTACTCATTAGCTAGTTGAAACATATTATAATTTAATGTATATTTAAACCTCTGTAATATAAGCTGAAAACTGCCACTGGCACTCCCACAAAATGTATAAATTAGCATTACAAAAGAAATGAAATGTATATTCTTCAACTTCAACTCATGATCTCTCTGATTGCTTATTGTAATGGAACACTTGTCCCTAATGGGAGGGTCAAATTTGTGAATGCACAGTGCTCAATTTCACATTTCCTTCTCTCTGATGCCACTGTGATGGCTGAGGAATGTTTCTCTCTGTTGAGTCAGGAGACAGCCTCATTTGGTGTAACTGGCTCCTGTAGGATTGGGTTGGTTTGGGTGGGGTATGGTTGGAGAATGCTACACCCAGGGCAAATCACAGCTGTATTTAGGTGTGTCCATGGGGTGGGGGTTGCAGTGCACAACACCAGGATGAAAGATGATGATTGTTTTATAATTCCATGGCATCGACTGTATTTTTGAATCCTTCCCTCCATGCTTTTTCACTGATAACGTAAGTGTTGGAGACTGACTCTTTGTTCCAGTGAATTAGTTAAGTGTTCCAGGAGGCTGTTCTTTCTGCTGAACAGAGAGTGGACAGAGGAAAGACCCGAATATCTGCCTGAGAAATTCAGTTCTTCAGACAGTTGAGATATGAGTAAACAATGAAAAAAACAGCAATATATGAACAGAATAACACTGTGGATCTATTCCAGCTCACTTAATGTAGCACTAATGTAGTATTTTTGTGATCCATCGTATAATGATTTATATGCTCTTTTTCTATGCAGTAGGGGAATGCTTTTAGTCATGGGGTACAGAGCTGGCCAAAAGCCTGCCATGTTTCGATGTGTATAGGTTAATATGGTTTTAGTACTGAGAACTTTCTCACCAGTCAAAATAGGCTCGCTCTCGACCTTGTACTGTGAGGAGCAGGTGCTCAGTTGTTGCTCAGTTAGAGTACTAGCTGTTTCATTAACACAAGCCCTCAACAGTTTTGTCTCTGTGATGGCCTCTGTATTCCCTATGATGCAACGATCTTGTTTCTGAGGGAACACAAGCAGGGCCATCCCAGCACCCCAGAACACGGCAGGTGAAGGGACGACACGCAGCGTAACGCTGAATCACTGTCCCGCTACTCTCCACCAATCAGAGGCTATTGCTGTTCCTTTCCTCTCACATTCACTTTCTCTTCCGAAACACGTGGTGTCACCAGATGCTTCTTCACACCTCGGGCTACAGCTAAGCTTTCCTGTGTAGATTTGGCATGAAGTCCACGGGTGCCCAATCAACCAGTGGGGATTGGTAGATGGCAACGAACGTGGATCCCTAACCGACTCAACCCTCCCATACTTTTCCCTATAGAGCTACCAGCCACAGTCGGCTCAGTCTAGATTCTGAGGCCGTCAGGCTCATCCATGCACCTCAGCACGGTGCCTTTACTGAATGAGGAAACCCAGCAGCCCCAAAATGTTGATTTTAAACAGTGAAATAACTATTTTCTTCCTCTCTACTTTGAATGCAGTCAGAGCTTTTCCTCGTAATGGAAAACGGTTTTCGCGGTCAAGGCGTTTTACCGTTGTGGGTGGGTGGAGCCCTGCAGAGCAGCTGCAGGTGTAGAACAGGGCCTCCTCGTGGACTGAACGCAGCAGATAAACGCTTTCGCGGCTCTGACTGTGCTGGACGCTGTCTGGCTGCTGTTGTCAGTTGGGCGATGAAGGACAGATGCCCCAGGCCCTGACCCAGCCACTGCTGTGATATATATACACATTCTCATGGTCACCAAGGACTCATGACCCAGCAGAACAAATTATTGCAGGTTAATTCCCCTGGCCTGTCCGCTTGGTCCTTTTTTAGCTGGAAAAAGCTGGTAACCTACCTTAAGTACGTAATAAATCTAGATCAGCCAGACAGTGTCCGGCAGGCACTTCTGACTGCAAGGATTTAAGCGCGAAGTCTGAGATTTAGATGAATGTGAATGATTTCTAATCTCACTGGCAACAGTTGGATTGTGCCAGAGCAATACCAACCTAATAGCACATCATATAGGTAAATGGTCAGACAAAGATTGCCACAAAGTTGCATGCAAATGTAACTTTTTTTCTTTGCAAATGCTTTTGGGAATTGATTGTGTTGATTGTGCGTTTCTCCAGAGATTGTTGTTGTTGTTGTTGTTGTTGTTGATTGAACTCAAGTCAAATTTTGATCTAGACCCAAATTGTTCTCGAGTAAATTGCACCGGACCACAGAACCCATTCTTCATTATACAGTATAAGAGAACCTAAACTACATGTAACATGCTGCTTAGATGACACTGTGTTGGTGGTTTACATGACATCATATTGGCTCTTTCATTTAGCACTGTTCTGAGGTTTTGTCTTGCCTGATTGATTGGTCATGTCTGTACAGAAGATCTGTGTTCCCACATGACTAACTCTGGATGGTATTTATCGCTTGCATGTTGAAGAACATTTTCTTTCCTATCTCTGCTAAGTCGTTCATTGTGTTTGAGATCATTTTCTATGGAATTATCAGACCCTGAATCGGACACTGATTGGAATAAAAAAAGTCTGTATTCGCCAGGGAATAAAATCTATTTTTAAAGACAGTCCATGCCTCGGCAGGTTCCTAAAGGCTCTTGGATATTTTATGCAAAAGTAGGACTTTGCTGCTCCAATGAACATATTACACAGAAACATGCTGTGAGCATACAGAGGAATGACACTGAGCAAGACTTCTAAATCTGCCAAAACCTGTGTATTAAACCAGCCAAAACTGGCATATAAATCCGTCTGAAACCCATGCAATAATCTGGCCAAAACCTGTGTATTAATCCATCTGAAACCTGTGTATTAATCCTGCCGAAACCTGCACATTAATCCATCTGAAACCTGTAAAATAAACTGGCCAAAACATGTACAATAATCTGGCAGAAACCTGTGCAATAATCTAGCCGAAACCTGTACAATAATCTGGCCGAAACCTGTGTATTAATCCAGCCGAAACCTGTGTATCATATCCAGCCAAAAACTGTATTATTCCAGCTGAAACCTGTATATTAATCCGGTATTAGAATTACATCTGAACATCCGAACGAAGTAAAAAACGTGCTAGATTGGCTTTACTACAACTCTTTCCCCTACTTAACCTCTCCAACTCCTTTTCCTCCTCACCCTTTTATGTACTTTGCTCTTTCTCGCACCCTTTGCTCATGAGATCCTCTGCTCTAATAAATTGCCTCAGGAAGTCTTCCTCCTGAACAACACACGAAAGACAAATTTCACTTGTCACAGTCTGAATCTGTAGTTCGGAGCTTTTTAAGCATGGGACTCTCTTTTTGGGCTCCATTGATTTTTATTTATTTTTTAGTTTTTGATACTTGTACTGTTGTGTTCCATCTGGAAAGCAGTCTTCTAGAAAGCAGTTATTGTTACATTTCTCCCACATGCTTGTTAGAAGAAACCTGTTAGCAGAGTAGCAACAAAAACATTCTACAAAGGAATAGGCGCCTTTTTCGGAATTCAATGCTTTTTACACAAAAATAAGTGCTTTGTAACAAGCTACAATTACCAAACAAGGGCTATATTGAGCAAACAGCTGCTGCAATCAATCAGCTCTCAGTAATAATACAATAACAATATGTGTGAGAGGGAACAGTGGTAAAAGAACAATAACTCAATTGCTTTTGCTTTTGAGTGGTCGGCAGAGTCGATGCAGCGAAACAAAATGGTACCTCATGCCCCGTTCAGTTTTAATAACTCACAGAGTGATCCTTACTCACCCCTACATAAATCTTTCAGGACATTGGTTTCATTGACTCAAAAGCATGACAGCGGCAGTCCATCACTGAACTCATTAATAGCATCTGAGCGGAGCGTGATCTGTGGACCGTGCTTTGGCGATAGAAAAAAAAAAGAGTGGTGAAATTACAAAGCAACTTTAAGTAGACAGGAGAGAATAGCCTTTACTGCTTTTGCTGGGGGCCACTTCAGATGGATGTCCTTGTATTCTGGGGTGGGGCGATGGTGGTGGCAGTGGTGGTTTGGGGGGGCGGGGGGGAGGGTCTGGTACCTGTGTTTTCATACTCCTTCCCCAATTCCTTGTGCATCAGAACTGTTTGGTGCCACTCTACTGTTGTTACTGAATGTTTGACAAACACCAGACTAACCTTGAGTGGGAGGAAAGGGGAGGATCAGAAAAACGAGGACACAAAGGTGAATATACCTTAGTATGCCAAAGAGAGAAGAAAAATCATGTTTGAAACAGTGGCTGTTTCTACTGTGAAAATTTTGCACTGAGAGATTAGATAAGGCTAAGATTTGAGCCAGACAGCTCAAATCTTTGAAAAAAGGGGGAAAAAGTGAGGCAACACTTTCTTGTCCATGGTAAAAAACCAAATGGAATATGCAATGTCTCGGGAAAATAGACATTGGTGTCTTAACTGTTCCATTTCATTATGTTATCCATTCAAATTCACTCCATACCTTATGAAGAGAGAATAATGTGCATACAAATAAACGCACAAGGATGCTGGCCAACATAATAAGCATGTTTGCTTTACACGTAAAGCAACATTTTCATTGACAGTTTTGCACCCAGATTATATTGACATAAATATTTGTTTAGGAACTGGATGAGATTTTGCAGACACAGCTTATGATCAGTGTTAGAGTTTGAATGCTTTACAGTACTGGCAGACAGTTTGAAGAAATGAGAAGAAAGTTTTATACCACAGATTAGTAGTGGTGGTTAGTAGTGGTTTTATTGTTCTGTGGTAAAGCCTCAGTAATAACTGAAAACAGATTCAGTACAGAAATCTAAAAGCCTTAGGCTTGTATTGAACACCATGGTACCATTCTTTGTGAGGTTTTTATCTGCCCATGAATGTAAAGACACATCTAAGGAATACGTCCAAAATGCCTAACCTTAATGTAACCCTGAACTTTTCCAGGGTTTCAATTTCTAAAAGCACATTTTCTCAGATTTATTTCTTCATAAAGATTGAATGCAAATGATTTATCATCTACCTGAATACAAAACCCATACATTTTGGATTTTCAGTGTATTTTTTGGTGTAAAGCCCATCATACTGTAAATGTCTTCAAACTCATTTGTATTTATTTATTTCTTCATATATTTTAAATGTACATGATTTCACATACAATTGAATTCAAAGACCAAACATAAACATAAGCCTAATCATGCTTCAACCCTAAAATTTTCCAAATATTCCTAGCCCCAACTGTAATTCTAACCCTAAACCCTATTTCTAGCTCTGGGGTAGTTGTCTCATGTCATCTCATAGTTCTCATAGAACGGTTTCTAATAAACGGATAAAAAATTAAATATCAAATCACAAAATAAATACAACAAAATGTCTGGACTGTGATGCGCTGTGATGATTGTATCTTCTCAGTCTATCTCCCTTTCTGCTGGATCACACCGCTGGCTTGCCTGGCTTTCTCTGAATCTGATACAGCAAAACATGACGAGAAAGACATAGCAACATAACAATACTCCGATCACATTTGAATCTGCTACAGTAAAACATGTACACATTTCCTACTATATGAAGTCAATTTTGTGTGTGTGTGGGTGTGTGTGTTTTCTATGTATATATAGTATATAAATATACATGGGTGAACTGTCAATGCCATTAAAGTTCAGTACGTTTAAGTATATGATGACATTTACAGTAGCTCCCATTGAAGAGCTAAAGGGTTATAGTTTTAAAACCAAAACAGCCCAGTGATTCCCTTTTGATAAAATTGTGTCTTGTCTCCCAAAGCTTAATTCTCCCTTGATTGATAAGTCAAGTTTTTCCTGTGAAATGTAATGCTGCATATCTCTACATCTAAAAGACTAGTTCTTCCACACCGTCTTGACAAAACCATTTCTATATGGACCTCACTGTGTGCCCGGGGGCACTGTCATGCAAAAACAGTCAAGGGCCTTCCCCACACTGTTGGGGAAGGACATAATCGTCTAGAATGTGATTGTATGGTGTAGCATTAAGATTTGCCTTCAATGGAACTAAGGGGCTTAGCCCAAGCCATGAAAAAGAGCCTCCCTCCAAGGGGTCTCCAGATACTTTTGGTGTACATGTTACTTTTTTATTTATTTTTCAGAGACTGTGTATTTCCATGAATTCATTCAAAATTACTACCCATAATTAAGAACCTGTGAGTGTTTAACCTTTGCTCTCACTCTGCTTAATTCAAATCAGTCTACTAATTGCATTTAATTAGATCAATCACACTTGCTATGAACACTGGGCTTGAGAAGCTATGCGATTTTTGGATTTTTTTTTTTTATGTCAGGAGAGATGCTTACTGATTTGACAGCTCTCTGCTTGAGCTCCTCTCTAGAGAGTGCCTTCAAGTTGTCTTCATCACACTCTTCCTCGCTGTCAAGCAGTACGCTGAAAGAGTAAAACAGAAAGGGAGAAGGGAAGGAAAGATAGGAGCTGATGAGGAATTTGCTTTTTGGACCGGCAACACAATCGTAATCCTCTGCAGCTTAAGCTGGCTGCCTGTCTGATGCCAGTGATTTGGGGAGACCTTTTAAAACTGTCATCTCTCATGACTCTTTTGCAAGGATAATGCATCGACAGTTGGACACCGTGCACTGATGCAGGAGTTGTGTGAAATGGCAGGACCAGGTTAAAAAGGTTAGGACCTTCCTATAGTGCAATCCCCCCACAGAACCCATCTGTACGGAGAGAAAGAGTATATCGACCCCTCTGTTCCCTATGGCATGGCTGCTCAGTTGCCACCTCGGTGTCCTGATGAAGATTAAACAGCGTGGAAGTAATCAAAAACGTGCTACATGTCTCTGTTAGCTAGCCTCTACTTTCCTGTGGTGTGAGCTGACCGATTCATACAGTACCTTGAATTCTTTACTGAATTTTTTTAGTTATACATTATTGTAATACTACTGCAACATTTTTTGTTGATGTTCTTGTTTCATGACTTCACAGGAAATGGGTGTTTGCGTGGTACCTGATGGAGGGCGGCTGAATGCACAGGAAATGGGTGTTTGCGTGGTACCTGATGGAGGGCGGCTGAATGCACAGGAAATGGGTGTTTGCGTGGTACCTGATGGAGGGCGGCTGAATGCACAGGAAATGGGTGTTTGCGTGGTACCTGATGGAGGCGCTGAATACTGAAATGGGTGTTTGCGTGGTACCTGATTGGAGCGGCTGAATGCACAGGAAATGGGTGTTTGCGTGGTACCTGATGGAGGGCGGCTGAATGCACAGGAAATGGGTGTTTGCGTGGTACCTGATGGAGGGGGGCTGAATGCTGGGGACATGGACAGAGTGGGGTGTGTCAGGGGGTGATGATCTGAGGAAGTGGGGAATTAGCGCCATTTTTGCAGCAGCACCTTCAATTTCTTGATCCTGTCAGAAGATTGCATACCGATTATTAGTATTATTATTATTATTATTATTATTATTATCTGTTGGTCTGCAGCTCACCTGTGACTCCAGGTGGGATCGCACAGTCAGCATGTCTGTGATTCTCTGTTCCATCAGCCCCAAGAGCGAGAGCGTTGCCCTGGTGATGGTGTTGTCCGTCCAATCCCAGGGGCCCTCAGGGTGGGTAGGGTCAATGCCCATCCGAGCAGCCATGTCTTCCACACCTGCATGATTTGCTGAGTGACTGTCCAGCTGCTTGTTTATGACTACATCACATACAATTTCATATAAAATAAATCATATAGCATATTTGAATTGAGGTTGTAAAAACCCTCGTGCACAAAGCCCTATCTCTTCTGATCCTTCATTTCTTTTTTGTGGAGAATAAAAGCGTGATTTTAAATCTAATTTCCTGTTGCCATAACCAGATCGTAACATGGCATGTTTCAAAATAACAGCCTTCTGGGTCACCTTCCACTCAAATGAGAGTAGTATTTGAGATGACTGAATAAAAAGGGCTCTCTTGTGGGATAAATGAGCCAATATCTATGTGCAGACAGTAGTCTGAGGGCCCGTAAGTCAGTAAGGCAGTAAGAACAGCGAGAGCAGGAAAGGACGGAGATCAGGAGCTCCTCGATGAAATGTAGAAACGTCTCTTTGTTTCACACGCATTACCCCACAGCAGACTTAGACACAGCAGGAGGACCAGCCCACGGTGAAACCCTGTGCCTTTAAGGTATGGCAGACAAAAGAGGATTTATAGTAAAAAAAAAAAATTGTGAGGCAAGGTGAACTGTAAGGCACAGTGTAATAGTGGAATAACAACATCATTAACAACATCCTTTTTTACCTATATGGCCTTATATACCTTCAATTTATCAATCATTTACATATGACTATTTTCTTTATTATTGCTCACATCTTATTTTTCTTACTACACATCACCTCTGAACTGAAAAAACAAATGCAATAAAATATGAACTTCATTTGATGGATCTGCCATTGTAATGTCAAGTGGCTGTAATATTGTAACAGTCATGGAGATCCTATGGTGCTTGCTAGTAAATTTCTTTCAGGGCATGCGATTCTGTTTTTGCTTAGGTCCACATCTCTTCTCGATTTCGTATTCACTCAGTTCGAGATTCCTTTGACTCAGCAGTTAATTGTAGGGCTATGCGGATCACCTGTTGACCAGTGTCTTGGATGCTGGCTGTTAATTAGCCATTGAGAGCACCTGTTGTGCATTGTTCTCTTGTCCAATCAGGATGTGACAACACCCTTCCTGTTGGGATTAAAAGAGGCAGGAAAATGCATGTCTGTTTCTTTCTGACCATGCTATCTGCCACTACAGTTCTTGTGGGCTTTTTAAAATTTATTTAACATAATTTAATTTATAAATATAGCTCTTTTAGGACTTTAGTTTTCGATTCTCTTTACTTTAGTTGTCAGGCCAATGGATAAGTAGTTGTAAGAGCATTGGGAAGCTTAGCTGTTTTCAGGGTGTTGTGTTCAAAATAACACATCCTTTGCTGAGTCAACTGTGTTAGGGTGACTAACGGAGCTGGCCTTCGCTATCCATTGAAAATTCATATGGCTCGCCAATGACTGCCAAGTCCTACAGTCTTTATTCGTTTTATTTATTTTGTTTGTTTTTAAGTTAAGCTCCAAAATCCCGTTATCTACACAATTCTTTTTGACATTTTCTGTTGAACAGAGAAAATAATTGGTAAATTTTGAGAGAGAGAGGGAGAGCTACAAAGCAATGATTTTCCTTCCAAAGATTCATTTGTTCTTTAATATGCACTGAAGAGGCATGTGTTAAGTAGCATATTGAAGTGGTATTTGTTGACGCAAAGGCTATACTATATTTAAACTGCAGGTCTTGATGCCTGAATTGGATTTTTGTAGAAATCAGATCTTTTGTCTATAGTGTTTTCATTATACAACCTTTATGTGGCCTGTGTGTTTACACGTCCATGTAGATTGTACGACACGCATACAACGTAACGCACGTGAGGTTGACATGGCAACAGACACCATCATGGGTCCCAGTGAGGTTATAATGAAGTTGCTTTTGTTCAACTTCTTGCTCTTCAAAGGCAGGACTTGCATGCGACAGCAATGGATGGTAGAAGCCATTGAAGGCTATCAAACACTGTTTTAATATTTGCTGCAGTGAACTCCATTATCTCAGAGAAGGCCTTGGATGGACAGCAGGAATCAGGAGTGGTGGGATCATGTTGTGCACTCCTTTGATGACTTCAGTGGTCAGAACATTTTAGAATGATGTTAAATTAATATTTGTGCTGTCTCCTTTCCTGACAAAGCACTGTATCACCAGCCAATTCCAGTCAGGAAGTGTGGTTGTGGTGGCTTGCTACTGATGTTTTATATCGCACTACTGCACACCGTTTTGGCAGAAGCACATCCTCGGATAGTTTGTGCAGTTTGTCAGTCCCTGTAAAATGAACTTTTAGAGAAAACATGCATTTGGTCCATGGTAACCAACTCCTGGAAGTCATGGCTTCCAAAGTGACCATACCCTCAGAGTTCGAGTGGTTCACTGGTCCCATCCCTATAATAGCCCCAAATGAGAACCACAGTTAAATTAAAATAAAGTTATAAGATAGTTATTTCAATGGCCAAAGTTGGCATTCTGTGATCTTCCCAGCAGTGATCACATATTATATATATATATATATATATATATAAAATATTTGTGTGTTTTGTTTTCTGAACATATAATTATACATATATTTAGCCTCCAGAGGGTTTGATTACTATTTGAAAAGAAAGTAATATTTAAAATATGGATATTAAAACACTTTATTGATAAGAGCTTTGAAATGCTTATTAGCCATAATTTAGTGCAAGATCCAATAAAACATGTCCTTAATCTTTTACCAAATGTCAATAAATACAAGCTGCAAAAAAATCATTTTCAGCTACCAGCACATTTATATTATGTGTTGCATGACGCACTAAGATGTCAACAGGTCACCTTGGGGGCAAAAATCTGTAGTATTCAAATGCAGGTTGGGTGTTGGCGATTGTAATTTCATCAGAATTTAATATCATACATGAAGGAGGCCTGCGCCCAATCTCAAATCGGATACCATGTGTTTTTCTGGTATTTACACTGAATAATTAAATCCAAACTGCGTCAGATGTGTGGGGGAAAAAAAAATCAGGAATCGGGTCACATAGTGGTAGTGTAAATGGGGCCACTTCTATTTTCCTGAATGAAAATGTATTCCTCCTTCCCTTATTTTATGAGATTGGAAGAGGCACTCGGACTCCGTCCTAGACCAGCTGGGATTTTGGGAAAAGGGAATGGGTGTACTGGTAATATAATGCTGTTTAACACAGATCTGTGGATTGACAGCTGGTGAAAAGGGTCCTGTAGAAGCATTTGAGAACTCATTAGAGCTGGAGGAATATTCCTCTCTGTTCTGCTCTGTCCTTGGCCCACTGCAGCAGTGATCTCTCAGACTCAGACCCTGAATGGCCACTATCTGCTGGCTTTTGAGTTGTTCCTGCACTGTGCTTCATTTAAGCCATTGATTGGCTAAAGAATCTGGACACCTGGTTTCCCAGGCCAACTGGCTATTGATTGAATGCAAATCAGAAAAAAACCAGGACTGAGGCCCTCAAGGAGTTTGAGACTCCTGCCTGAGAAGTTTCAAGGCTCTTTTGAAGGCTCTATTTTCGTTTAGAGTTCCCCTCTGGGATCATTCCTGGAAGATTCCCAGGAGAGGGCCAGCCCAGTTTAGCCATGACTAATCTGGGTGATCTTTCAATGGCAGGGGGTCTAAAGATCAGAGTGCCTTTCGTGCAGAGGACTGGTCATGCGGGCTAAACTGGATGAATTTTGTAAATATTTTGTTATATTTTTATAAAGTGGCTTGTACCTGCTTTGATGAGCCTTAAGACCTGGTTGCGTTTTTCAGCCTCTGCTTGCAGCTTGCTGGCTGCCTGTGCGACGTGTTCGCGCGTCTCCTCCAGGTTCCTTCTGCGGTCCTCCCTCTCCTGACTCGCTGCAGCACCACCCGCTCGCTGAAGCTCCACCGCCTGTTTCAGCTGGAACCAGGGAGCGGGGGGGGGGGGGGCAGGTCACATGACTTAACTGCTACGTACAGCTCTGTTGCCATGATGGAAATTAGTTGGGCTATGTGGCTAATTATCACCCGAGACACTTAGAAACCACACTGTACTCTGAGGTAGGCTCAGAGGAAGCAGCTTTGAGAATGTGGTCCAGGCCATGAGAACATGCACACGCACACACGCACACGGTATGAATTTACACTGTGCTGTGCTATGACTCCACCAGATGCTTTCAATGCTGATTTAAGCAGCCGGCATTTTGACTGTTAATTAAGCATAAGGTGTGCCTGAATCAAGGGGATCACAAGGTGGAATTGGCATGTTCTGGCTGGGGATTTGGGAGCTGCCTGATTAATGGCGTCTTGAGAGGACTGTTGCTTCTCTCCTAACCCTCCACCTCTTTACCGTCCAAATAAAGGACCATACTGGATTTACCATCAACAGTCAGACATAATCCACCACTCCTGCAAAGCACACTGCATGATCTACTGAAATGACAGCTTTTGCTGCTAGAAACCCAGGATCCGGACCGCGCTCCACGGCCTGATTGACATTCATTAATATTGCAGCAGCCCCAGACAGCACCTGAGAGGGAGAGAGCACGCGGCGCACTTCTGTTCGCCAGAATACCTGCTCCATGTCTTTGGTGAGGTCCTCCACCTCGGCATTCTGCTCGCACACGTAATTAAAGAGGGCAAAGTTCACGTCTTCTCCTGAAGAGGGAGAAAACGGCAGAGGCGGTGTCAGGTGCAGGGGAGCTTCCGACCGAGATGAGAGCTTTCAGCCGACGCAGCGGCGCGGTGAAAATGAACAGCCAGAAAAGGCACTGCGCTGAACGCAAGCAATATCGCGCAAGCCACCATTTGCAAACTTAAGAACCGCACAGGAGCTCAGGTGTGCGACGGCACGTTTGACTGTTTGCATAATGAGCTGAAAGCTGGGGGTGGTTTCCTGAGGGTGACGGGAGCTATGGGCTATATGAGCAGCCCTGCACTAAACCTCAGGGCTTTCATCTGAGGGGGTAATCATTAATCAGTAATGATAGGAGCTTCTGCGATAAATGACATTCGCATGTACGTGGGAAAAATCTACTCAGCCTTCTTGACAAAAATCCTGTGTGTGTGTCCGTGTGTGTGTGTGTGTGTGTGTGTGTGTGTGTGTGAACACTAATGTAAGCTCCTCTCCCTCCTTTTGTGTGTGCATCTATTCTGCTTTTCAGCAGCTACTGCATGGTTGCTTGAATGTGGATGCAAGGTTTTTGTACGTGACATGAATAAGTGCCGGTTACATCCTCCTTGAACTGGCTCTCCCCACATTCTGAAGAGGAAAAACCTACAGAATTACCTGCGCATACAGGCGTATCCACCCCCCCCGAATGGTTCCTGTCCAATGATGCGTATCCTGTTAATACCCTGCCCGGGGTCGGTCGACTGCGCTGAACTGTATACCTCAGCAGGGTAATCACGGTCATCGCTAACGCGCGTGACTGTGACCGAGCGTACGCACTCTCCAGGTAGACGCTGTAGAAGAGCTGCGCGTCGAAGTCGGCCGCGCCCCCCTTGGCGAGCCGCTGCTCCTCCAGCGCTCTCCTGGCCAGCTCCCTCAGCCGCTCCTGCTCCTCCGGAGACGGCCCCGCCAGCAGGGTGGAGCGCCTGCGGTGCTCCGTCAGCCTGCGGCCCCTCCGCTCCACCTCCCCCTCGCGAAACATCGGAGACACCAGGGTGGAGCGCCTCCTGCTGACTGGAATGTGTGAGGGGGATAAAGCCCCGATTAGATGTTACTAAGCAACGGTATTCATTACCAACACTGTTTATTACCGATAGTGTTTATAACCAATACCTTACATTACTGATACGGGTCATTACCAGCAACATTCCTATTGTATTTGTTACCAATAGCATTCACAGTGTTTGTTACCATTCACTGCTCAGGCCATAAAATACCAATTGCAATAAAAACTCTCTGGCTCCTGATAATAATCTCCTGCTGATATTTTGACATTTCCCATTTTGAAAACTACAGAAAAATGATTCTGGACTTCTACAGATAACCATTAGGCCAAAACCTTCCTGACAGCGGTAGGTCACAGGTTCACATCCTAAACTGACAGTTGAATCTACAGCTTCCTCCACAGGACTTCCACACCTGTTCGGCTTTACCGGCTTCAGGTGCACATAATGCCTGCGCTCTTGGACCTAAGGGAGTCCGTGTTTTGGGGATGTCTTGTGAGGGGAGTACTTGGCCCCTGCTTCAGAAGGGGAAAAGGGCGATTTACATCCTTGACTTGTCCAGGGACAACCGGAACACTAAACTGATAGAGGGGAAAACAACTTTGGGCCCAGTTTGACGTCCTTTATCTTTAGGATCTCCTGTGACAGCCGGCCAGCCTGATCACCTGCAGGAAGCGGGAACAGATGTGCGGGAAAGTGGAAGGACAGTGCCTGGGGTCACTGTGGGAACAAAAGTTGCCTGGAACATACTACCATTGGAGGATACTCCCCTTTAAGTCTGTGTCCATTGTCTTCAGCCCTGGCTCTGGACAGCCACAGAGTTTCTTGGTTTTCACTGACTAAGCAGTTCACTAATGTAATTAATTGCTTAATTGATACTGTACTTGCTTAGTTCTTTACATTGTTCGCTGAGTCTACATTGGCTGCTGATTTTAAGGTGAAACAAACATACCAGCGTAGCATCATATCCTACCCTTTTCCAGGATCTGGGTTGCCCATCCCTGTCCTGCTATTGCTTTATTATTCATGCACATGTATTTGGCTGGGCAGCGGTGAGGCTTGTTATAGCAGAAATCGAGGGAGACTGTTCCACAGACTCACAGCAGATAATCCCCACCTGGGAACTGGACCCACAGAATAACACTTGAAAGCTGGAGTCAGATTCCTCTCCACCAATATCATCTTTGCTTACAATTCCTGACATGTCACCACTAATAATATTTTCCTGAAGGATGGAATAAGTTACCATATCACATAAAGGTGTGACAAATCCAGCTGGAAAATGGATCAGGTCCTTAGTGGGGAATGCAATGCATTATGGGAAATTGAGACTGCACATATTCTCAGGCACAATTACTAGCAATGTGCAGGACAAGAACACGTCAAATACAATAAATCCAGACATTACAGCTCATCTTCATATTTCCCATTGAGTCGTTGGTGGAATCTAAATTTATCTGGCCTGCTTGTCCTGGTCTTGCCCAGTCTTTCAGTTTTCTCAAAACTCTCAGATGAGTGTTGGGGTGAGTTAGCATGAAGTGGGTCAGATTCAGATGGCTCTCTCTGATTCGATGTGGGGTGACACGTGTTCGTGTGCAGTGCACAGTGCCCCTCTGGGCCCCGGTATCAGTCCAATAGGGCTGTGTGTGCATGCGCATGTGTGTGTATGTGTGTACGTGCGCATGTGTATGTGTGTGCATGCACGTGCGAGCTGAAGGGGAGGGTAAGCGTGTGCATGTGTGTGCGCATGCGTGCTGAGGGGAATGGTTAGGTGTGAGCGCGTGCAAATGTGTGCATGCGCGTACATGCGTGTGTTCTGAGGAGGATGGTTAGGGTTAGGCATGAGCGCTTACATGTGTGTGTGCGTGCGTATGCGCGTGCATGCAGGTGCGTGCTGAGGGGGAGGGTACCTACCGAGCCCCCACAGCACGCGTCTGCGCTCGTCCTCGCTGGGTCTGTCCGCAGCCGCGCCGGCTTGGTCTGTCACGCGGCTCCAGCGCTGGCCGCCCGGGACCCGCTTCCTGGTGACCCGGTCCACAAGCTCACCGATCTTCTCCACCGCCTCCTCGTACTGGTTCAGCACCACCCTCTGCTCCACCTTCACCTCACGCGCTCGAGCCTCTGCGTGCCCAGAGGTAGGGGCGATTAAACAAGAGGGGCAGTTAATCAGTTGTAAAAGCCCCATAATACTCACTGTAATTATACAGACACAGGGCAAACAGACAAGTGAAGTCCAAGGAAGAGGGGCCTCAGGTGACCTCAACGTGTCAAGTGGCTTCAAAGCATCAGGTGTTGATGATTTCACAGCCAACAGGGTTTAGTCCATTTTTAGAGGAATTATACAGAAACATAGGAACTATAGAATTAGGAATTATACAAAAACAATTGACAGTAAAGAAATGTCTTATGGAAAGAGAGAGGGCTTTTGGATGCGATTTGGATGCCAGCCCCCCTTTGTTTAAGGATGCAGTCTTTCCTAATCCTATCTGCACTGATTCCTGACTGAGCAGTAAGGAGGCTGATGGCCAGGGCTGAAGCCGGGGTAGGCGTGTCCTCAGGCCGCGGCTCTTGCTCTGGTTCAGTGACTGCTAGGTGGGATGCTCACCTTTCTTCCCAGCGGCCCTCAGAAAGTTTCGGTCGCGCTCCCGTTGTTTGGTTTTCTCCCACAGGAACTGCCCCTCCTTCTGGGCGTGGCTCAGTGCTCTCTGGATCTCAGTCAGCTCGCCCTCACGTTGCTCCGCCTCCTTTATCCGCTGATCCTGCGCACGGGCTGTCCTTGCCTGGGACTCCTCCCTACCGAAACACGCGCCACCAATCACCTACAGCATCGAACCTGGACCACACAGGTTAGAGATAACAATATAAATGACTCAACGGTAGTACAGTAATATCAAGTGGCCTATGTCAGTCAGGAGACAATTAACCAAGTGTGAAAGACACTTTATGGCAGTAAGACTATAACAAACATTGACCTTAAGTCATTATAGACACTTTCAGAGTGGAGTATCTATAATGTGCAGACAGCAGGAAATTATGGGAGTCTCCCCTATTAATGATCTGTCTCTTGCATATCTGCAAGTGATATAAAATCTCCTTGAAATGGTTTCCTGTGACAGAACGTGTGTTTTACTGAACACATGCGACGTGTGTGTGTGTGTGGGTGTGTGTGTGTGCGCGCGCGCGCAAGTTCTCATGTCATTACCATGTACTGTGTCTCTACTGTTAATGTCCTTTGATGTTACTTTGGTATGCGGACATGAATAAAAGTATAGAAATGTGTGTGTACCTCATGTGAATGTACTCATTAGCTTCATCCAAAAGGATTCCCATCTTTTTCTGTGCATTCTGCAGCTCCTGTGGAGTTAGAGGGACCTATCAGTGCACCTCTGCACAGTGAACTAGGTCCCTTTAGCCAATTACAGGTGGGGAGCCAAGGCTGTGCTTGGAACTTGTGGCTCTTACCTTGCCCAGCCTATTTTTCATCCGAAGAAACCTTTCTTTCTCTCCTCTCATGGTCTGAATGTCCTGCCGCAGCGTGCCGTTGGTGGACACCGAAGAGCCCAACCTGCAGTTCACCTGAGGAGGTCACGAGGAACATACAGGACAGGTGGTGATCCATCACGAGCCAGCAGCAAATCACACGGGCGCCATACGGGCTTTGAGCTGCTGACAGAGGAGCTGACTTTAACTTGAACTTGTAATAAATGTGTGAAGGTAACTCAAAGGAATAAATGCACAAATTTATGAGAGAGCCAGGAGGGAGTGCATACAGGTGACTGAATAACAGAATTAATAAATACACATTTGGACTTGAACGGAATGGAATGCAACGGAATGAAATATGAAGGCATATACTACTATATATAGTGACATCGCTCTCCGGGACATGAATCTGGGGAATCATCAAGCAACAGAGCTTATTCCTATTTGAAAGAAAATAAGACCAGATGCCGGAGAATCTCATTTTGTTCTGAGTAACAGAAAGACGAATGCAAGTTCTCTGCTTTTGACACTCTAATTTGTATTTGCTGTGACAAAGATTCGTAATAAAAGCAGAAGTCTATTATTTCTGTGAAAGGTCAATTCACAGTTGTTGACTGTGTGCTCGGATCGATCAACCGTGTTTATCTGAAAAGCCACTGTGGGTGACATTTTGGCCTTGTGCTGATGGAGTTGCAATGGCCCATTGCATTGTGGGGCCATGTACTATTCCGAAGAAAGATGTTGAAGCATGACATATGAATATGAACAGTTCTTGAGTAAACAGAGTGAGTCAGAGTGAAAATAAAGAATAAATTCCCTGCAGTCTTTGTGCCAGAGGAGTGGTTTGAGTAAACAGAGGGTGGTGATTGGATAATTGACAATACAAGCTTCACCCAATGCTGATTAAATTCTACTGCTATCATTACACTTAGGCTTTTCAATAGGTCATTGAACCAAAATCTTACTAAGCATTAAGCACTGGAATTAAGCGCATATAGTAAGATATTTGCAAATTATTGACAACAAAGACCCATCCAGACACATGATACTCCACAGGTGGTTCAAAATGCATGGAGGTACAGTATGGCATCCATGGCTGACTGGCATCCTAAAACAAGGCTTCCAAAACTGTACCGTGAGACCTCCTATAGGTTCTCAGAAGGATTGATGTGGGTTGTGAGATACATGTGAAAATATGCATAATTGTACATTATATCATTCCTATACACATTTTCACCAGTTCAAACTTAAAGCTGCACTAGATTTTAGGTTAGAGAACAAATGCTGTTGTCTTAATAGAATAAATAATTAAATTCCATCCTAAATATAAGACCAGAAAAAGTTGGCTTCACAGGAAGTCGCTAAATGGGCAGTGGGTTTGGGAACTATGAGAACTGCTGGGCTAATGTGTGGCAATGTGGTATAATGAATAAAGAACTGGGTCTGTAAGGCTGCACATCTGAAAGGTTACAATTCAATTCCCAGGTAGCACAGTAGTGCCCTTTAGCAAAGTATTTAACCTGAATTGCTTCAGCAAATATCCAGCTGTGGATCTTTGCCAAAGTTGTGTAAGCTTGCTCTGGATGTGTCTGCTAAATGCCCATAATGTAATATGATGATGACTATTTTCATGGCTGTGTTGTGCAGAGTGATGGTGATGATGATGATGATGAAGGATGTGTGAACCTGTGCTATTTGGCTGGTGAGCCTCTGAATTTTCCTGCTGGCATCCTCTGTGGAGGGCAAGCCTTTCCTCTCTGCATCCATTTTCCTCTGCAGGTCGTGGATCTGTGTGGTGAAAATCAGAACTCACGTTTTTTAATGATAACAGTAGCGTATTCATTTCATCTCATTTATTTGGTTTAATCTCAGTGCGCTTTACACAACTAAGTGCTTCACACTAGCAAAATGAACAAGGTAAACATAAAAAAAAAACATATGGTGCAATAAAATCATAGAATAACAAAAATACACATAAAAAGTTACTGGAATATTTTGGTTGCCTAACATTTGAAAATGTTGTCTCTGAACAAAAGAAGTTTTCAAAGGGCTACTGTACTTGAGATCTGTGGGGAACGATTATGATTTATAAGCAGGAAATTTTCAATTAGAAATTTCTGAAAGTCTAGAGATGTTCTTCTGCCTGAGTCTTAACACATAACACAATCAGAATACACTTAGGGACTGCTAATGCACTGAATTCAAACGGTTTTTTTTGAGGCAATGTTTAATTAAGTCATTACAATTTTAAAGTACACACTGATTCAATTATAAAGCTACATAATTGAAAACATCCATCCTGTTATGCATTATTTCATAAATCTGGTAGCCGGGTTGTATTTAATGGCCACATAACACGTGATAGTGGTGGTTTATTAGATTAGATTATTTTTTTAATTGTGAAAATGTCAAGCATAAAGGAAGAAAATCTCTTAAAATTAAGTAAGAGAAAGGTGAAAAGGTCACATGAACTCTATCACAGTGAAATTCACTCAGTTGACTACACATTTTAATGTGTAAATAAAATGGCTGCCATAGCGTCATAAACATTTCCCCCCCAAAAAACAGACATTTCTTGGCATGTCAATTAGAGTCCAGTTTATTCTGTCCTGAGAACCATGCCCTCTCAAACAGGGAAATCTCTCATAGGACATCTCAAAGCAGCAATTTGGCATATGATCAGAATAAACAACAGTGTTTCTCATCTGAGGGGATGTTGACATTGACTAATGCATTTTAGGGATGATACATTGTGTGCAATTATATTGTATTAGTATGAACTGTAAGATTATTGTTCTGGAAAGCAACACTGCAATCCATAAAATGCTGGCAGCTGTGCTGTGTATAATATGAACCTTTAATTTTAGATTTCTGAAACACACTGAAATACCTCGATTGCACAGGCACATAAAGCCATATCTTAATTTCAGTTTTAAGCTGGCCAAGTTTTAGAGCAATTGAACTGTCCAATTTCCTTTTCAGTGCCTGTTTTGTAAAATAAATAAACAAATAAATAGCTTTGTTTCACATTCTTTTTTTGTTTTTAGTAAGGAGGTATTCAGCTGGGTTGTTGTTGATATGGGTCAGAAAGTAATATTTGTGCACAATGATTCATTAGGATATTCAATAGCATTAACAGTATTATTCACTAGTATTCACAAGGTTATTCCCTAGCATTGATTAATTATCATTCACCGGCACACACCTCTCTATCCAGACTCCGAAGTCTGACATTCTCCCTCAATATGAGGTCATCAAGTTCATCGCTTCTCTTAAGCAGCACATTAAAGGATCGGGTCACACGGTCCTCTCCACTGCCCATCCCCTTCGGACTGAGCAGAAGCTCCTCCCTCTCTTCCCTCAGGCGTCCAATCAGCTTCCTGAAAGCAAGCAAGAGCGAGAGAGCTTTCAGTGGAAACAGGAAGTCTGGCCAGTTCACAGCTGGACGTTGATGTGCGGCAGCCGTAGCTTGCGTGGAGCACGGAGGGGAAGTGCAGGCCAATAAACGTGAGGGCCAGGGAGCGAGCAGCACGACATCACACGCCCGAGCGCTTTCAAAGGCTTCATTAATCGCCTGCGCGTGTCAGATCTCCTGCCTGTCAGATTTGTCCTCTGAGAGAGACTCCACCCGAAATCACGAAACACCGTCAAGTACCCCTGTACTGCTGTGTTTCAGATCAGACCCCGATAATTAGGACACAAGGACGTGGTTTCCTGCAGCGCTAATGTCAGCATTAGCGGGTGTTTGTTTGATGTAATGCATTTCGGCCAGCGTTTGCCTGTCTAATGCGTGTGTGTCATGTAATCTTCTCGCTGCCATTTCTCCGTGCTTGTACAGCCCCCCCCCCCCCCAGACCCCTCAGATTCCAAATTTAGGAAACAGAAAAAGTGGGGGAAAAAACAGCCTGCGATGTTGTAAAGGTCAGGGACCGAACAGCAGGCCCAGGACCTCCCCTGGGTTTAGAGACACCTGAGGAGGGTTGCGACTATGGTACGGGGACACCCTCAGAGCTGTGGAAACGTATTTCAGGGATGTTTCAGTTCCCCCTTCCCCTCTGCAGGAGCACATAGCTCATAACCTAAAATTACACAACGCCATTTTATCACACCTCTGGCATGTGCCAGCAGGCCTCTGTCCTGAGGAGAACACACCGATGTGCTCACCCCACGGAGCATGCTCCAACCTCGGAGACTCCTTATGACATCATGCAGCCAATGCAACAGGGTTTGGGCCTGATACAGATACTGGACACAGATTTGAAATATAGAATCATTAATGAAGGCCTCGTACTCACAGCATCATAGTATTTACAGTTTATGTACAGTAACTGTGTTTGCATTTCCGCTGTTCAGTCGCCATAAGAAAGCCTTTCTAAGGCACATCACTTGGTCATTTCAGTAAAAATGTTCATTTGTTGCATCAGGACAATAATGTGATTATTATTCAAACCGGTTGGAGCAGCTCACAGTAGTACTGTTAAATTGGTGTGAGCGGCTAACAGTAGCAATGTTAAGCAGGTTGAGCATTGGGGTGTCTAACCTCTGTCTACGGATGATTGTCTGGGCCTCTCTCTCCTGCACCTGTCTTGCCACGTCCAGCCTGTGGCACACCCGCTGCAGGGTGAGGACCTCACTTTCTCCTGAAAACAGGTGATGGCAGTATATCTCAAGAACATGGCCAGTGTGGAAATATTGTATGTTGTCAGGGGAGTTACATTCAGAATTTTAAAAGTTTCGACAGGCCACCTGCTGGAATTGAGCAAAATGAGTAATATTTCCATAACCAGGATAACAATGTAATGTAAAGCATGTCCTAAGTGGACAATTAGCCCACCACAATTTCTGGTATGTATGGCAGATATACATTAAAACAGATCCTGCAATACCTTTTCCATAGTTTAGAGTGACACTAATTTGCTTCGGTCTGTTGGGGCTACTCTATGATACTCCTTTGAAGGTGGCTCTCTAACTGTTCTCTAAAAGGACACTAATTTATAAGGAAATCTAGTCAAAATTGATTTTAAGCATATCACGTCCATTGAGATCATCATCAGGAAGGCTAAGCTCATCACACCATGAGAAAGGAGTTTCATTGTGATTCGGTGTGTGGTGTTTGTACTTAATCATCTTAAATCCTGAATTCATTAAATAAAACTAGCTTTTTTGATGCATTTCAAGTTGCAATTTGCAGCTTGTTTTTGACCTGAGGATACTTATTTCAGAACGCTGCAATCAGTCCATACCTTCATTGTCGCTGTCTGCCTCAGCGTCATTATGTCCCAATCCGGAAACGTTTCCCTTCTTACAGGCTTCAATTAAACATCACATTTGTGCAGTTTAACAAGTGCCAATTTAACAGCTTAACCCAAATTCATTTAACTCCACTACCTCTCCATGAAAGGAAACACTGTTCACACACCAAGCCAAGAGGGAAAAGATTTACCAATAAGAATCCTCTGATTAAAGGCCAAATATAACCGCGAACATGGGGAAATGGAGGATTAACAGCTTAAAATGTAAGATTTTCATTACATAGCATACCCTGTGATAACCAAGTCTTTTTGAATTCACAAACCAGATGCATATACACTTCATTTAAAAAGAATATATACTTCAGTCAGCAGTAACTGACATTTTGAGTTCAGTTTGCATCTGTCCAAATTCATATGTATAAAGTCTACATCTCCACCGGGATCAGCAGAATACAGTCAGCGAGGACAACAATCGATGTTTCGATGTAAGCACATACATACATCCTCAAGAGAAATACATTAAAACTGGAAACAAGAATCACACCTGCTTTTGATGGAAGAGAAGCTTTTTGTTTTTTAGACTTCACCATGACTCTCAGTTTTAGTGTCAGTTCCCCTTCTCTTTTCCCCTTCTGTCAGGGTGATCTCAAGCTGGTCACCCAAACAGGCATACGCACTGTGCGTCGATTGTCTGGAGAGAAAAATGTATACACGGCAGGTTTCCATGCAATAATGCCTCCCTAACTCCGCTGAGCCATGGGAAGTGTCAGACACTTGGAAACCAGATAAGCTCTTGCACCGCTGTCAGTACAAGATCAATAAAGATAAGATTAGCAACTTTAATCAGCCAAAGAGTTTAACAGGCAAAATACCTGTTGGGCCATTTAACATCCAAGGAGAGGTAGACGCAAAAACACACGAACACGCACGTGAACGAATACACACGCATGCATGCGTGAGCACACACACACACACACACACGGCAGAACACCCGCTGGGCCACCAAACATCCAAAGAGAGGTAGACGCACAAACACACAGACACGCACATGAACGAATACACACGCACGCACACATAAGTGCACAGTCTGTGCACACATTCATGAGGGAAAAAGCAATCATTCTTTTCAAAATTGTTTAAATATATGAAACCCCAAAAGTTTAGCCCTTATTTTACCAGTGCACATCAAATAAATGTGCCAGATATGCAGGTTATAAATCAATGGACTAAATAATTCATTAAAGCATGTGACTCAGACAGTGAAGACGGTTCACTTTAATGCCGACCATTCAAGTTTAATATTTATTCATTCATCCATTTAGAAACCGATAAAACCTTGAGATTTTGAGGGGCCCTGTAAGTAAATACATACAATGCAAAATACTGAAATTAAACAAGTCAAAACTAATATGAAAAATAAAATATTAAAACAAGTGTAAGAGCTGGATAGAAAAGTACTAAAAGTAAACAAAGCAGATAATTCCACAAAAAGCAAAAAAAAAAAGAGGAATAATAATCACACACCACATAAATCACAATGAATAAATTGCAGAGCTTTATTATTATTGCTTTTTAGCAAGGATTCAAAGTCGTTAATGCATATCAGTAAAAGCAGGTAGATAAACATCAACATTTGCAGGTTGATTACATCATGATCAGTATATGATAGTGCTATTATAATTGCCATAATTCCCATTAGAACTAGAGGGTCAAGTTGAAAGGATTACGATTATTTGAAAATTACAGAAAGAAAATTCCAACCCTGGCAAGTGTTTGACCGTACTAAACATGCAGACTATATGAACACATTTACTCTTCATACTGCGTGCCCAACAAAATGCTCTGTCTATTGGTTTAAAGTGCATGCACACTGCAATATGCATTGATAATGGTCTGGTTTCCGCACACCTGAAGCGGCATTAGCATGAACGTTAGCATGAACCAGCGCCGTTACCAGCTGGGCGTTGCTGGCGATGGATGTGAGGCGTGTTGCCAGGTGCCCCAGTCGGTACAAATACAAAATGGATCAACAAAGCAGTGCAACTAAACCTTTGCTCCCGGACGGAACCATAGCAATATGACCGCTCAAAACAACAGGAACACATCCCTCCCCCCAGCCAGCCTGGGGATTACTGTCTTTATGGAGTTTTATTGGGTCATTTCTGTTTGATATCTGCGGCTGGATAAATGTTAAAAAAAAGGGCACTGAAACACAGTGAGGTCTGCCCCAACAAAGAGAGCTGTGGCCAACGGCCCCACCATGCCAGTCTCCCTGGCGCCAGTGACTGAGGGGTCTTATTTCTGTACAGAGCAATAAGAGATGAAAAATGCTTTTTATATTTTTTTTCAGAAGACACATTTATAACATTGTGCAATATCTTTAGCACATAGGTCATCCGTACTTTGTAGCTGAAAACGCTGGTTCAATGGTTTGTAAATGGACAATTAATAAATATGTTCTATAAAACCTAAGCCCATTCCATCAGTTTTGAGACAAAAACTTCTATCTATCAAAATCATGTACATACGGGAATTTTTTCATGACTAAAGTGGACTGGCGGTACAGTAGATATGAAATAAGTCATGTCATGATTAAATTGGGTGTGCCATAGATGTTAAGTGAGTGACGTCATGACCTGATTGAGAAGGTCATAGATGTGAAGTGAATCATGTCATGACTAAATTAGGCAGGCCATACAGTAGATATGAAGTAAGTCATGTCATGATTAAGTTCCGCATGCCATGGATGTTAAGTGACCCATGTCATGACCTAACTGCGCAGGTCAGAGATGTGAAGTGAATCATGTCATGACTAAATTAGGCAGGCCGTAGATGATGTGGTTGAAAGCGAAGGGTGACGCAGAGTGAGAACTTCCCCTGGTCACTTCAGGCAACTCTGGACCTACAGACCCTGGAACAGAGAGAAAGGATGAGCCAGGAAATAATCTTTCTTGCTTGCGTACACACAAACACACAGACGCACACACACATGCACATGTGCACGTGCAAACACACACACTCACTCGCATGCACACATGCACATGCAGGCACACACACACAGTTAGGAGGCGGACTGTACCTTTCCGACAGTCGTCCCCTGACTCTCCCCCCTCCTCAGAAACAGTGCAGCTCTGTGCTGTCCCCTTCCGCAGTGCATGCACAGCCTGGCCAGAGGCCACGCCCACCTTCAGCAGACCTGCAGCGGAATGGACGCTCAGATACCACACCCTCACACACCTACAGTCAGAGCTGAGAGATTTCAGCCAACCACACAACCCTCAGGTACTACACGCTCATACACCTACAGTCAGAGCTGAGAGATTTCAGCCAACCACACAACCCTCGGGTACTACACCCTCATACACCTACAGTCAGAGCTGTGAGATTTCAGCCAACCAAACAGCCCTCAGGTACTACACGCTCATACACCTACAGTCAGAGCTAAGAGATTTCAGCCAACCACACAACCCTCGGGTACTACACCCTCATACACCTACAGTCAGAGCTGAGAGATTTCAGCCAACCACACAACCCTCGGGTACTACACCCTCATACACCTACAGTCAGAGCTGAGAGATTTCAGCCAACCACACAACCCTCGGGTACTACACCCTCATACACCTACAGTCAGAGCTGAGAGATTTCAGCCAACCACACAACCCTCGGGTACTACACCCTCATACACCTACAGTCAGAGCTGAGAGATTTCAGCCAACCACACAGCCCTCAGGTACTACACGCTCATACACCTACAGTCAGAGCTGAGAGATTTCATCCTAAGGTTCTGTCCCTGGGGAGAAGTGTGTGTGCTGAGGAAAGCTTACTCTCCAGCATGGCGTCCATGTCGCCCGTGTTCCTCTGGAAGGTGCTGTGCCACTGGTTGAGAGTGATGGTGCGGACCCCGCCCAGGCTCAGGAGGGCCGCCGTCCCCAGGGGTCCCTCCAGGGCCAACCGGCCAGGGCTGGAATGGGGGGGCAGGGGTAAGTTAGGCACATCTCCTTCATCCATGAGAACACAACAATATTTTACAAACTGAAATGACCATTCAGCCCATCTAGACTTTTGATTTCTAAGACTAGTAGCACTAAGTCTAATAAACCCCACAGGTCAATTTCCACTCTCCTTTCCCCTGTGTACTTTATACCCATGATCCTCTAGCACATTCTTCTTGTCCTACGCAGGGATAACAGATTCACAGCGGGAGCTCTGTGAGTATCTGAGGGGGAATGACAGACAGGAAACAGGAAGTGCATTAATTACCTCTTTAGCGCATCCAGCTTGGTCTGCCTGAGTGCACTGCTGCTGGTGTGTGCCTGGTCAAAAAGCATGACCATCTGGCAGTCTGAAAGAGCAGAACCCAGTGCAGACATTGCAAACTCATCTTCACATAGGGGGGATACCTGTACTCTTAATGTGACACACTATCAGAGCTCCCAATCCCCCTTCCAGTAAAATAACCTCCCTGACTCCCCATGTTCAAACGCTGGACCAACACCGCCTTCATCAATAACGGCACGGTCACCCCAATAATGACACGGTCACCCCAACATCCTGCGGTCACCCCAATAATGACACGGTCACCCCAACATCCTGCCTATGCTGTCAGTCTTGCCTTCTCCATGGGAGATGAGTGACACTGCTGACCGTCCCTGTGCTTACAGCCTGTCTGTGGTGTGAGAGGATGAACTGTCTCATGACAGCTGTTCAGAGATGAGTCTGGGCTGTGTCTTTCTCACCATTTAGTTGACAGTGGCAGAACTGCGCAAAATCAAAACCAGCCAATCTACATTTCAACAAGGAACGACCATGTGTCATATTTAGTTAAATGCAAAAGTACTGGGACAGTTGGGTAAAATTGTTTTTTTCCCCTCTGTACAAGAATACACAATTACTACAAAAACTGCACCAGTATCTTGTGCATATTGGACCTTATTCGTCAAATATACATATTAGTACCGTACATTCAAATGTAGGCTAATGTGTGTTCTAGTTTGTCTGCATGTCAGTGGCTGTGTCCCAAAACTAAGGCAGCTGCCTCGCTGCCTGCTTCCTCAGAAGTGAGCTCTCCCTGAAGACAGCGTCCTTGCGGAAAAAGAACCTCAAAAGGCAACAAATTTGGGATGCACTTTGAAGACAGGACCACGTCAGAAAGAGAGCGTTCACGTACCCACACGAGATCAGCGTTTACTGTTACAGTTGACGGGTTTTACCTTCCAACTGAGAGATCCAACGCGAATAAATACGGATTCTGTCACTGTAGCTGAAATTGTCCTGATTCTGATTTAAGAGAACTAAATTTTCGCGTTCAGCTAACTACATAACTAGCCACTAGTTCTGCTACTTCTCTTAGTTGTAATGAGACTATCATGATTTCAGTATGTTCGCTGTATGTAAGCCAAGTTACCACTGTTAGCCTGTTCTGTTGGAAAGTAATGTGATTACTAGCAAGTTATCTGGCTAGTTCAGTGAAGGCTCACAGAGGCTTAAAAACATTAAACACATTATTCCAGTGTATTATATAACAAATTGAGTTTACTGTATATTCAGATTTCCACAGATTCACTGGTTTGAGCCGCGAATAATTTAACGGAAGAGAGAAGCCTGACGTAATCGCAAAGATTTATTTGCCTTCAAATTTAATCGAAATAATATTTTAGAATGTGCGCCTTAAACCTTAGCATTTTTTGATGACTTCGGTTAGGGACATGCCTACCCAGGACAAGTGAAAATGCTGCCTTTAGAAGCTGCCTTCTAAGGCAGCTGACTTCCTATTGAGACACAGCCTGTGTGAGCGTGCGTGCGTGTGTGTGCATGCACGTATGGAAGGGTCATCTGCCTGAGCCCTGGTGCTGGTTTCTCATTCTCAAAGACAAAGCAGTTCCTGTATTGGTTCTTATTACAGTTCAAGAGTTTTTCCAGGGCAAGAGTTCATATTCCCTATGAAAAACATGAGAGGGGTCAAGGGTACTTTCTGTTAGGCTAAGAATTCTGTAGAAACCTTTGTAGAGTCTACTTTATAAGCCAAAGATGTAAGACAAGAAAACTTCAGATGAGAGCCAGAGTATGACAACCAAGAAATTTATTGTGTGGATGAAAGAAAAGAAAAAAATTATTATAGCTATTGCCAAATGTTTGTTTTCCAAGGTTAACAGTATGAAATGTCCAGTATGGAAGAAACAAACTACTTATGAGGACTTATGAACTGCCAGCAATCAGCTCGTCCTCATAAGATATCAGAAAGTGATGGCAGGATGGTTATTGTATTGCAGGACACTGCTCAGAAGAAAATTACAGAGGCTACACTTCCAGATGTAAACCTCTTATCAGCACAAAGAACAGAAAGGCAAGACTGGAATTAGCAAAAAGATGAGCCTGAGTTTTATTTTATCGAGGCTTTGAATGAAAAGTACTCCTAAAAATATAAATGTGGGCTCCTATGATAAATGTTAATAGCTACTGCTATTCAAATGTAGATGTGCCGTTCATGAATATCATTAATGAAAAAATTAATATCCTTTATAAGTTAGAATTAAAATGACATTAGACAGGTTTTCACTGCAACAGGAATGCTAATGCTAAACGTTACAACTAATGTACCTGAAAGCTTCATGGACACTATCTTGGATGGTGGGATGTTGGCCAAGAAATGTTCAGTTCCATTAAAGATGAAGGCACTGCAGTTTGTCAACAGGTGTTCCAGTTCATCCAGACTACAAGGCCAGGACAAATCAACAATTCCTCCATAAGTTAGACAATATTGCACTCTCAACTGAACAATAAGACCAGCAAGGGAGGTGAAATAAAAATAATCAGACAATACTGTCAGGGGAATCCGTCTACATTCACAATTACTTACAACAATGTGTTTATGATGAGCGTTCACAACCAAAGATGGAATTATAAAGCAGAGGACAGTGTAGAACTGAAGGTGAGTAATGATAATAAAGAATATTCCTCCTCCCATTGACCCCCAACCCATTTTACACCTGATAATCGACCGTGGTCACATGACACTGACCTGGGGGCGTGCTCTGGGCCCAAAATCCCCTCCCACAGTGAGGTGGTCTGCTGTCCGTACACCTCTAAGATCCGCCTCATTCCCTGCACGGGGCCGGCCCCTCCTGTAGAGTGGGGAAAGGAGACGGTAACAGGCGGCAGCTTCAGCCCACGCCAGTGGGGAAAGTCACATTTCACAGAACGACATTCTGCTGAGATGCGTTGTCCCTTCCATGTTATGACGGAAATGAACTCACTCACCTCCTGGCTGGTCATGATTACTGTTAATGGATTACATTTGGGCCTAATTGTTTCCGTACGAAACAATTAAGGCAAACCTGCACTTCACCAATCCATGTTCAACATGTTCCCAGGAGATATATATATATATATATATATATATATATATATTTTTTTTTTTTTTTGCTAATTAATTTAGCAAATGAATGCATTTGACACAGGAGTAATGCACAGTGTATTCTGAGAGAAAAACCGGATTCAGGAAGGGGAAACAAATTAGACTAAAATGACATTTTAGTGGAGAGGGAAACAGGGAGGTACAGACATTTTACACCCTGACACATTTCAGAAAACAGAACATTAATCACGGAGAATTCTCTCCGCACAGCTCTCCAAGGTCTTCTGGCACAAAAAAAGAATAAATAAATGAAATAAATAAATAAAACATAAAACTAAAACCTCTGCCTTCTAGTTTAATGCATGACATTCAAAAAGCCATTTATAAGGAAAGGATATAAAAGTTGCAATGAAACGATATAACATCCCTATTTATAGAGTGGATTTTATGAGTGATGAAATAAAAATGCATAAAAGTTGATGAGTCTTATCCTGGAATATCCCCCAAACTGACATGTACTGTATCAGTGAACCTTTCCTCCCTGACCCAGCCATGGCTTCAGGGCGCACCAATACTGGCATTAAAGGCAGAAAGTACATGCTCCACTGTACCCACTGGAAAACAGCGGCTGATTATGTCTGGAACTAAGAACAGCTGGTTAATGCAGACCCGTAGAGTGCTGCTAGATACTACATCAAAGTGTCATTTTGATTTGGTGCATTCACAGAAGCTGTGCAGAATGTCACTTTTTGTCACAAGCAAAATATGAGCAGCATTTCGTATTTTGTCCTCGCAGCCAGTTCACATCTGTCACCCACACCAGCACAGGGTGATATGCAATGGCATCATTAGATGCCACAGCTGCCACCTGTGACATAAATGGTCATGCTATACACATTTCACCATTGCAGTTGAACATGTCAAGTAAATATAACAATGTAACAAATGTAACAAAGTCCCACTCACTGAATGGAACACTCGATCGGTTGCTGATATACCAGTGCATGGCCTTCCCTTTTTATTACTAAATAAGACACAAATCTGCCGGACTATTTGCTTACCAGTGTCTCCTGCTTCATTGTAAGGGTCTACCACATCTACAGGAATATGTATAGGAATGCTCTTTGGATAAAAAGTTACAAACAGGAAGGCTTGGCTTCCATCCCTGCCTGCTTTCCTCCTGTTTATGTAGTACACTTGTATGTAATGTACAGCTGTCTGTCATCACTGCACAGGTAGCCAAACATGGGCTTCACACAGCACACAACACTTGCTTACAGTCCACATTTACTAAGCAGCTTTAAGGTTCTTCTCATTTAGGATGCATTTTTACTAGCAATGAAAAAAATACACATGCCTAAGTCCTGTGTATGAAGAAATGGCTGTGTAGTGTAAGGCTAAAGGGATATTTGTGACCGTTTTGAACAGCTAGCGAGGCTAAGACCACGTGAGGGCCTCTGCGTGAGCTGCAGAAGGATACACTTGACATTGTGCGCGTCCACAGGAAGGGCGTCCGGAGGAAGCACTCTATTCACAGGCACCTGGGTAACAAAATACGACCCGTGAGCAAGCACACGTCACACACATTCTGTAACACACACGCAGAGAAAGAGGGGAGGAGATTAAGAGATAAATGGAGAAAGAAGGAGAGAGCAAGAGATGGATGGAGTCAAAGAGAAAGACACAAGGAAACATGGCCAGAGAAAGAGAAAGAAAGAGAGGGGGAGAAAGTGAGAGAGAGAGAGAGAGGAGAGAGAGGGTGTAGAGACAAAGGCAGAAATAGAGGGGGATGGAGAAGAAATGATATGTAAATCCTATTTGAACTCAAAATGCGGGATAATTATTAACAGCGCATTATGTCACTGATTGAAAAAAGCGCAGTTAAAAGGCTGTGCTGGTGAACGAGGGTGTGCAGCTCTATCTCCCACAGCCAGATGAATGAGCAGAGCTCACCCCTTTGAAGGCCTTGCTCTGATCTCCGCGCGTCTTCGCCCCTCTCCCGCCGCGCGCGTCCTTCCTGCTCTCGCTTTCAGCTGGAACAAACAGCAGTGACATTTCCAGCAAGGCCCCGAGCCCCGCCGTCTCAGTGACCAAGCAGAAACCAGAACGCCCACGCTCAGACGCAATCTTCACACTCACCTGGGCGCCAAATTAATACACCGGGATTAATGTCTGTGCGAATAATAATAATAATTAAAAAAAACTTTTCTGTATAATTAAATAACCCTGCTATCTGTCACAGTTGTTACTCTCTGTGCAGACTGCGGCATCCAAACTAGGAACTGCTCCTACCGTTTCAACTGCAAAAAAACAAACAAAAAGCAAACAAACAAAACAAAAAAAGAACTTCAAAAGTAAACCCAACGCTGGAGTGGCATTCGGGTGAAGAGAGACTAAAATGAAATTTCTGAGGATTCTGCTGCTTTCTCACAGATTTAGCAGTTAACCTCTAGCACCAGCAGCGATGCAGAAGAGAGGGGCTCGACCTCCTTAAGGACCTGCCTCGCTAAGAGGCGTCATGAACGCCCGCATACGTGCTCTTTCCCCCGAGCTCTCTCATATCCTTGGATAGCCCCCTTCAGAACTTCATCCAGCTCCACGTCCACCACACGGGAGAAGACTGAGTGGAGAACAGTCTTGTCTTTAACTGCAGACAAGTGCACTTTTTGCAGGAAAATTTCAATATAACCTGTGGGGGTATGTAGGATCTATTCACAATTTAGGATTTAGAGACTCTGAATCCAGCCCCGTTGACAATTAATCATCCTCTTTTAGCAAATTACACTTCTGAAAGATAACCCAAGGGAACAAGCAAGTCTCCTAGAATCTAATATTTCTACATTAAAATATAAGACCTTCTGTCATTGAATCCAAAAAATAAAGAAGAGAAATAATGCACAGTAAACCAAGGATAGCAGTACAATAACCTAAACAGTTATGCTACATTATGTCCGTAAGCAGAGGTGATAGAGCCCATCTGTCAATCTCAGCACACTAAATGACCCTTCCTCCTCTTTTTGGTCAGTTTTTTAACACAAAATGGCTGCCATGCATCACCCCAGCAGGTGAAACATATTGGCGGTGGTGAATCACAGTAAGCCCCAATGAGATCCTGAAAGGCACTATATAAATTCACAAATGTTGTTTCTTTGTGCATCTGCGCTGAATACTGGGATTTTTAAAAACTTTGTTTGTACTCTTCCTCTCTTTTCTGGGTGACAAGGAGACTGAGTCCTGATCACTTTGCTTTGGCCTTCATCCAGTGCCAGTTAAATGTCCTGTGATGTGAATTTAACAAGGACAAATGAATTACTGCGATTGCAATGTACAAAATGCTCTAATCTCACGCTATAAAAAGCACTTTGTCATTATGAATTTTAAAGAGATTAGGGAGCTGAATCCGAGATGAACTCTTGTTTTATGTTATTATTAGTACTCAAATTTTATCAGGAGGGATTCAAAAAATTTGGTGGTGTATAAACAGATTAACAAACATGAAACAGAAACCCGTGGAAGTGTTTAAGCCTGACTGAAAGACCACATGACTTCCATGGCCATGCGCCAAAAGTCAAATTTACAGTTTAAAAACAGAAAAAGAAAAAAGACAGCAACAGTGTGGACCAGCGGTCAGAGCTGCAGTGTGAAGCAGTAATCAGAGCAGCAGTCCCTGGAGCAGTGGAGAGAGTATCAGTGTGGAGCAGTGGTCAGAGTAGCAGTGTGGACCAGCGGTCAGAGCCGCAGTGTGAAGCAGTAATCAGAGCAGCAGTCCCTGGAGCAGTGGAGAGAGTATCAGTGTGGAGCAGTGGTCAGAGTAGCAGTGTGGACCAGCGGTCAGAGCTGCAGTGTGAAGCAGTAATCAGAGCAGCAGTCCCTGGAGCAGTGGAGAGAGTATCAGTGTGGAGCAGTGGTCAGAGTAGCAGTGTGGACCAGCGGTCAGAGCTGCAGTGTGAAGCAGTAATCAGAGCAGCAGTCCCTGGAGCAGTGGAGAGAGTATCAGTGTGGAGCAGTGGTCAGAGTAGCAGTGTGGACCAGCGGTCAGAGCTGCAGTGTGAAGCAGTAATCAGAGCAGCAGTCCCTGGAGCAGTGGAGACAGTATCAGTGTGGAGCAGTGGTCAGAGTAGCAGTGTGGACCAGGGGTCAGAGCAGCAGTGTGAAGCAATAATCAGAGCAGCAGTCCCTGGAGCAGTGCAGAGAGTAGCTGGCGTTGGACAGGAGAGAGGGGTGCAGAGCTGGGGGCTCACCTGATTCGTCCCTCTGCAGGCGAGCGTGCAGCAGCTGTAAGCAGAAGTCCCGGGACACAGAGCTCACCCCCTCCCCCTGCAGGATGCTAAGAGCCTCCAGGGGCAGATCCATCAGCATACTGTCCACCAGCAGAACCACACTCGCACCCGGGTCCACTGGAGATCGCTCTGCAGAGAAACACACAGCACACATACTACAGCCCTGCACAGAGACTAGATCACTGCTGACCAACTGAGCAGCAGAGACGGGACCACTGCTGGTCAATATCAGCAAGAGCTAGATCACCTGGTCTAATTACAGCACAGAGACTGGACACTGTAGCTAAATACGACACAGAGCTAGATCCCCTGTCTATATAAGCACAGAACTAGATCACTCCTGGTCAAATACCACAGAACTGATCACTCCTGGTCTAATATACAGCACAAAGACTGAGATCACTGCTGGTCTAAAACGCACAGAGACAGATCACTGCGGTCTAATATACAGCACAGAGACTAGATCACTGCTGACCCAACTTACAGCACAGAGACTGGACCACTCCTGGTCTAATATACAGCACAGAGACTAGATCACTGCTGACCCAACTTACAGCACAGAGACTGGACCACTCCTGGTCTAATATACAGCACAGAGACTAGATCACTCCTGGTCTAATATACAGCACAGAGACTAGATCACTGCTGGTCTAATATACAGCACAGAGACTAGATCACTGCTGGTCTAATATACAGCACAGAGACTAGATCACTGCTGGTCTAATATACAGCACAGAGACTAGATCACTGCTGGTCTAATATAAAAGCACAGAGACTAGATCACTGCTGGTCTAATATACAGCACAGAGACTAGATCACTGCTGGTCTAATATACACCAGACTAGATCACTGCTGGTCTAATATACAGCACAGAGACTAGATCACTGCTGGTCTAATATACAGCACAGAGACTAGATCACTGCTGGTCTAATATACAGCACAGAGACTAGATCACTGCTGGTCTAATATACAGCACAGAGACTAGATCACTGCTGGTCTAATATACAGCACAGAGACTAGATCACTGCAAACTGGGTATTACCATCTTTGAGAGAAAAGTTGAGAGGAAAGCCTCCATTTACATACTTGCACACATCGCTAAACATTATTTCCTTGTATTTCTGTCTGGTATGTCCCTTACCTGCACAATCCTGTACATAATCACACAATTATAAATGAAGAAATCAATCAGACCACAGGCCTGAAAGCTTCAACACCCAGCCACAACTCCCGTGTTTCCATATGGCCGAATGCACATCCCGGGCCAGCATTTGTTTTTTTACCCCCAGAGGTTGCGTGCAGCAAACGCTTTGGGTTACTAGAACGTGAAGAAATCTGACATCCATCCATAATGGCCACCAAGGATTTATTTCAATACTCATTAAATTTTAATCTTGATCCATAACCAAAGCATTGACAATCTGTTCCCCCTCTAATTGCCGCCTCCAGGCCTTCAGTTCCAATTCGGCCGGGGTCTGTATGGATTTCTCGATTTGTGACAAAGAGCCGTCCAGGCAATGGGCTTAAAACTGGCGAAGCGTCAGGAACAGGCAGCCGTGCTTTGATGCATGTGAGCGGTTTTAAGAGCAGCGCTCCGGTCCCTGCGTGCTCGGGGGGAAGAGCGCTGCTCTCGGCATAGTGTGGGGATTCCGGGGGATAAAGACCGGGCCCTGCACGCGTGCGGCCAGGCGGAGCTCGCTGGGCGAGGTGCGGTCGGCGGGTGCGGTGCGTACCCTTGTCGCTCACGGACCTCTCCTCCCTCTCTGTGGGTCTGGCGCCTTCTGTGAGGTGTGCGGAGGGGGCCCGACCCCTGAGGGGCACAGAGAAAAGGTCAAAGGTGAGGCTCAGAGTGTGAGGACACACATTCACAGGGATTAGCAGGCCTCCAGGCGTTGCCTATGATGATCAGCAGGTACAAGCTCTTGCCTTTAAAACATTTAGACCAGGAAAAACTACTCCACCTCACAACCCTCTAAAGATCTCACACTGAGACACCCCCAAACATCTCACAGACACTGATACAGCACAGTACTGCAATTACTTTTTTCTGCAATACAGTATCGATACAGTGGCACAAAGAATTTTATCTAAATATGTGTTTTATAATGCATGTAATTTTTGTTATGAGGTGATGAGGAGGTGAAGAGCCATCCTCCACAGAGTCCATTAAAATCATAACTGCACATCTCATCATGGATTATCCCGTCTGTACCATAGTTGTGAATCGTTAAACTTATGAAAAAATGAGCACTTATATTTGATATTTTGCATTCAAAATGAAAGGTTATTAGCAAAAGAGGTGCTGTTTCCCAAGCAACACATGAGAGTAAGACAAACATCTGTAAAACAGCCACTGCCATCCCATAAATAAAGCATTCGTTTATAATATAATGGAAACCTTACTTTACAATTCCAGGAAATACCCCAAACCATAGATACTACCTAGCAACCTCATTCTAGTTAAGTAGCAAGCCAGCCTTATGCTAGGTTCACTGTCACACAAACATAAAAACAAAAAACGTAACAAAAATCAATTTGTTTTTGTGTCAAAATGGTCTCAGTGCGTTTCCTATCATCTACTCCATTTGCTGCAAAACAGCAGCTATACTTTAATAGGAAAACAGTAAAACACTTTTTTTTTTACATTGAGTTTTCTGCTAAACTTAATTAGCACAGATTGAAAAGATTTGAGCTACTATGAGGCATGTTTGTATCCTCAGTTCAGATATTTTAACTCCGGGACCGTTCTGCTTTCTGACAGTTTGGCCTTTTGCCAGTTTATGGTTTTACATTGGATTGATGGCAGAGGTGCACATGTTGCTGTAAGACTCCATGCACTGTTTTACACTGTTTCATCTCCATCGTCTAAAATTGTATGAAACTGACACCACTCCAAAATATAGTGAATATAGCATGATTCCTGCTTTTTAAAAAATAATTTAGCCTTTGTAGGGGTATTATATCTTCTTCAGGCACACATGTATTGCAGATGACTGTCTTGCAATATATTGCGTATTGCAGAATCCCCTGTATTGCTGGCAGCGTATTTCACCCTGTGATTCCCACCCCTATGCAGCAGGTTCTGCGGCAGACTCGGCTCCTGTCAGGTTGCGCTACGCTAGCTGGTCACAGCCCCGCTAGCTGAGGAGCAGCCTACCCACAGCTGCTGAACCGCGAAACAGCCACGCCCAGCCACAGGGCCCGCAGCGCAGGCCAACTTTTAACTGATTAGGGGAGCTTTTTGTTTCATTCCAATTTGTAATCAACCTGGCCTGAGAGTCACATGCTTTCAGGCCTTTTAAATAAATGACAGTTTGACTCGTAATTAGTCAGTTTTGCTTTGCTGGAAAAAAAACACTCAAATGTGAGGCGTTGGCAGTTAGTGTTCAGAAACCAGAAGTGACAGAATGTGCTCTAATCATTGACAAAAGCCTGTGTCAAATCATGGGGGGAGGGGGTCATGCCTTACGGGAATAGATTATGCTACAATCCAATCGTCAATGTAAACATTTTTGAAAATGTCATGGTAAATACACTTCACACAAACGTAAATTAAAAATGTATACACTGCAGTATCTGAAAAGCAGCAGAATACAGTATATGGATGAGCCACGTCTAGCTTGGTCTGCAGAGCTGATAATGTCATAACCCAGTGGGCATTTACTGCATTAACTTCCCATCCACTCACCTGACCCAGGGCAGGGCAAACTGAGAGAGAAGGGGGTGCAGATACCCCTCCATGTCTTGCACAAGAGTGTTGAAATGAGATGCCACTTCACTCTGCACATTTCTCTGCACATGGAGAAGAGGAGACAAAGAAGGAGGTTATGAGATGTTCTGCAAGGTAGAGCCATCCTCCAGACTCTGGCTACAACACAGATGAATCTCATCATTTCTCAGAACTATATACAACTCTGAGGACATTAGTAGGTTGGGAGAAGCAAGCTAGGTGCTCCTACAAGTCGCCACGCAATTTGGGAGCCAATCACGGCATTTCATTTGTCGGTGTTCAGACTTCCCTGCAATCCCAGGTACTTCCACTGAGATTCCGCTGAGATTTTGCTGTGACTGAGACGTTTCACAGCAACAGTAACGGACTATAATGTCAAGAACAGACAAAATGGAGGCTGATAACTGCTGGATGAGGAGTACCGACCATTATGTGCTTGTTGTTTTGGTATTTATGGAAGAGACGAAAACACGAAGCTCACCGGGTGTGATGTCATCGCGTGGCCTTCGGCCATGGCTCCGCCTCGGGCCACGCCCCAGTTCCCACCAGGCTGGCTCTCCTCCCTCGCCAGCGACCGCGCGGCCTCCCGTTTGAAGGAGCGGGCGCGCTCCCGGAGGCCAGAGAGGGTCGCCGGGCACGCACTGACCTTAGCGACCCCGCTGCAGTCCAGCGTGCCTGCTGTACACAAGGGCGGGGCTGTAACAGATCCCAGAGAGGCCTGTCCTTCTAACACCCCCATCCCACCCCCACACCCCCCGCTGGTCGCAGGAAAGGCTGCGTGCTGCATCGGCATGCGTCCCTCCACCCGCAGCTGGAAGCGTGGCTTGTTTGTGTCCGAGGGGCTGCTTAACCTTGGCGTCCTGCGAGCCTGATGTCCCTCTCAGCATTCGGCTCCCTCCCGCCGCGCGTCTCCTCACTGTACATGCCAGCTACGCGTGAGCCGCGCGTCTCCTCACTGTACATGCCAGCTACGCGTGAGCCGCGCGTCTCCTCACTGTACATGCCAGCTACGCGTGAGCCGCGCGTCTCCTCACTGTACATGCCAGCTACGCGTGAGCCGCGCGTCTCCTCACTGTACATGCCAGCTACGCGTGAGCCGCGCGTCTCCTCACTGTACATGCCAGCTACGTGTGAGCCGTGCGTCTCCTCACTGTACGTGCCAGCTACGCGTGAGCCGCGCGTCTCCTCACTGTACATGCCGGCTACGCGTGAGCCGCGCGTCTCCTCACTGTACATGCCAGCTACGCGTGAGCCGCGCGTCTCCTCACTGTACATGCCAGCTACGCGTGAGCCGCGCGTCTCCTCACTGTACATGCCAGCTACGCGTGAGCCGCGCGTCTCCTCACTGTACGTGCCAGCTACGCGTGAGCCGCGCGTCTCCTCACTGTACGTGCCAGCTACGTGTGAGCCGCGCGTCTCCTCACTGTACATGCCAGCTACGCGTGAGCCGCGCGGCCCAAGGATGCGAGCGCATGTTTATTTATCCTCCGCCAATTCCCCCAAGGCGCCCGTTTGAAAAATGAAGCCGTTTTTGCATGGCTACGAGCCCTTGACGCTGTCACGCGGGGCCATATGATAAAACTGGGCGCCGATGCTAATGCTAATACGCTCAGCGCGTTACAATGCCAGGCTTCCCGGTCCCGGTCCTGGAGGGCAGCAGGGTTTTTGGTGTGGTCCTAAAACCAGGCTGGCTGAGCTGGCAGTGCGGGCAGCCGCAGAGTAAGGGTGAAACACAGCGTGCCCTGCCTCTCTCCTGGGCCAGAGCCGGCCTGCGCTGCTCTCAAACAAAGCGACATGTCCGACAGACGAACACAAATACCTGCTGGGGGAGGGCCCTTTCCCCTCTGGCTGTCCGCGGGCTTCGCCTTCTCAAAAAGGGCTCCGTAGAGAGCAGACCTGCGGAGACAGTCAAAACACGCGTTAGCATATATGCTAACAGCCACCAATCCACACAGGCTCTTCAAAGAGAAATCATTTTTTTTATCTCAGCCGTAATTAGCAGCTGATTCTTTATTTTCTTGTGTTTTTCTTTATTTTTTGTGTACTGACAGTTGTGCCCCGTGAGCTGGACTTCTGAATAACAGGAACATAACGAGCACATTGTCAAACTCCACCTCCCTGTGTTCACACAAAAGAGTGAAAAAGCTATTTAGTAACACAAGGCGGAATCCACAAAAGGACTGTGATGCTTTCATGCCTGTTGAACCCAGTACAAGAAAAATCTGATGTACAATTCACAAAGCATCAGAGGCATGGGGGGGGGGGGGGGGAGCACAATAGTGTATGCCTATCAGGGTTATGGTGCCACAGTGTACTGTCTGGGTCATGCATATTAAAATTCTGTTATCTGCATAAATTTCAAATGACTCATTTTTATGCTAATTGTATGCTCAATACAGACCACGCTGCCTTCACAAAGATTGCAAATAATCACTCGCAATGAGCACAGATTCTTAAAGACCTGAAAGTCTATTTAAAAGCCACGCAATGCGTAGACCTGTCAATGACCACAACTTGGTGTTGCAAGAGGAAGACTCGGCTAACATGGCAGGCGGGCAATACTAGGATTTTCTTGATGCAAAAGAGGTGTCATTTGTTTTCTGCGATAAGTCGGCCACTTCATTGTATGGAGACAAATATTCAGACAACTTGTATTCAAAGTAACAGCAGTCACAAAATCAATTCATTCAACATGGTCCAGTTCTGTTAAGTTATTCCAAGAAATACTGAAGAGGTCCATTTGAACTTGAAAAATAGATGTGAACAAAACCAGCCTTTTAGATTCGCGACTAAAAACATGGTATATTCATGTACTTGTGTTCACCAGATATTTGGGTGTGGGTTCTGCAGTTACATGACATTCACATACTGCTCATACCTGTTGCACATTAGAGCACTGACTGCACTTGCTATTTTCTGAGTGGATCTTTAGTTTCATTATAATAATTCTTTTTTATTTCAGTACATTTATGTCACTCATTAGCCTAATTCAAATCCCATGACTAAAAGTTAAGAGTTAAGAAGACAAGAATATTTAAGAATCAATCCAATGCGTTTACTGGTCTGAGCTTTCTGCCATGTTTAGAAATCTGTCATATTACTCAGAACATGCCTTCATGTGAGACCGATGCACAATGAAATGATATTACGATGAAAATCAAAGGCTCAATTAGTGCAATGACATGACGTTTTCACATAGTCCGTTGTTACTTTATTTTTGTCCAGTCTTCAGCGTGGATCAACTTAACTGTCGCTAAATACGCTAATCGTTAGGCCTGAGAACAGTCGGCCTTTTCCATTATCGATGCTTTATTAAGAGGCTAGGCAGGCCTGAGGGAAGCGTGCACAGAGTCACCTGATCACGAGTGAAGTCTATTTGCCATGAGCAGCCACTGGCCATTAATCTGGCTTTAATGTCAGGGATAGCATGGTTTCAGACCAATACACACGTTCCCATTGGCATGTTGTTATGACAACCCCAAGAGCGAGTGCTTCCTGAGAAAGCCCTGACCTCATCACGGAGGGACCGAGGCACAGCACAAAAATGCAGTTGGAAAATTGCAAGTTGGGAAGGAAGCCGTGCTGGAAATATGGAACAGATACAGGGAGCTCAGGCCTCTTCCCCTGAGTTCCCCGGCAAGCAATAAAAGCTCAAGTTTGGGTCGTCGCTAAAATGCAAATGAATGACCCATCCTTAACCACTGCCCTTAGGTCCGCGACTGCTATTCCACACCACATCCCCAAAAGCCAGAGTGAGCTTTAACACGAGAAAAGCCAGAGGCAACGCCATGAGGCGTTTAGACTATAAGTTAGCGTAAATGCAGTACCGTCCTCCTTTCACGACCTCCTAAATATTTGGGCTTAAAATAACTGTTTGTAAAAATTTTTTAAATCTAATCCATAGAGAAATAAAGTCAGTTTGTGCCACAAAAACCCCCAGCCAGACAATAGGCAGCAGGTGTTGGTACCCAGGCCAGGTGCGAATGTGTCACTCTTTCCTCTGGCACGCTATTCAGCAACTGAATGAGACACACTTTGATACAAATTGCTCAATAAAGCGCTATCAAATATAATTTTGCACATGTAATCACTCAAAATTCATTTACTGCGATTGTGTGATGAAGTTGAAGAATATAGAGTGAGGATGAATAATTTTGGGTGTTGTAGTTGTAGAAATGATGGTTTATAACTGTAGAAAATGCCTTGTTCAGTTTTTCACTGAAACTGAGACTCTGAATAACCTTTTCTGAAAACCCGGTGTCAGGTGAGGAAATGCAGTTCCTGCTCACACAAACCACCAAAGCTGTGCATTCTTTGTGGACCCGATGAGCAAGAGGAGAGGCAGTGTGTGCGTAAAAGCGCACTCCAAATAGCGGAAGCAGGGGAAGAGAGAAGTGTAGCCTACTTTCATGATGGAAGAAATTACTTAAATAAATACGAGGCGTAACATTTTTAACTACTTTATTCCATTTTGTGTTTTGGCTTGTTTTGCACATTTTAGAGCTTTTCTCAGTGTGCCTGTAACCTAATATGCCTTGATAACAAAACCGCTATATTTTAGAAATAAAAAAGTTGGAATTGATTCAGTTGTGTCCCTTATTTTAAGAAAATAGTTTTGCAGCATATGGTATCATAAACTTTAATGGTGGCTGTGGGTGCAGAAATAAATGCTTTAATGAATACTGGGCGTCAGGCTTGGCAATGACAGGAGGTAAAGAAACGTGGCCTTTCTAGTGTTAAACACTGGGCGGAAGTCACAAATAAGACCCACAAATAGGGATTACGGATTATGGCTTTAGGGTGTGCAGATTCTTTCAGTTTGGAAAATAAGATGTTCTTCTCTATTACTTCATCTTTTTGAGTATAATCCATCGTCTGTAGGGCAAAGATGCTTCTTACGTAGTGGAGCTTTTTCAATGTACAATGCATTAGCTGCATTATGTTTAAACTCAGAAACCTTCATTTGGCACGTGGAAGACTCTCAATTCCAGTGTGTGTGACAGTGAGAGTGTGTGTCAGCTCAAAGAATGAGACCGAAAATAATAACTGACTTTAAAACCAATAAAAGTATATCACTCAACATAAAGCTTCTACAATTGACTTTGATGTGTTATGGTTCCCTCTAGTGGCACATACAGGCTATGGTAGGATGCGTTATACGGTCCTAGTGAGTATTAAATGAGTGCAAACAGTCAGCATAGCACTGCCTCAGCATTACACTGATTTAATAAAACAGGCCTGCGCTGGACTTACCCATCCTCAGAATGCTGGAGCAGCAAAATGCTGAAAGTGGATGGGAGCTCGCCCAAAATGCTCAGGTGGTTTGTGTTAATGTTCAGGTGTGTGTATGCCTGTTGGGGGGAAAAAAAGAGCAAAAAAGTAGAAACGGCGCAAACAACCACAATAGACGTTCATTATTTAAGTGTTAAGTATACTGTGGATATTTGGATATTCACAGTATGCTATATGCTGAGCAGGTGTTCAGGTGGTATTGGGCTGTGTTCAGGTGGTGCACCTTAGAGAGGTGTGTGAGTGTGTCCTTGGTGGGCCCCAGCAGGCTGCTAGCAGGCTCCCCGCTCTGCGCTGTGGCCTGCAGGTTGGTGTGCAGGTTGAGCAGAGCGGAGAGCTGGGACTCACTGCTGTCACTGCAGGCAGCTCTTAACACTTCTGCCATCTGAGCACAGCACACACTGCTCTGAAAAGACAAATGAGTAACGTCACAATGGGCTTCAAACAACACAAACACATACGCATGTAAGCGCACACACACACACACACTACATACACTACACACACACACACACACATACTATACACTCATACACTACACACACACACACACACACACACACACTCATTCCTTGGTTACCTGGTACAAGGCCAGATACTGGCCGGTGGAGCTGGGGTCGAACTGGCCGTGGCACTCGAGGGCAGTCAGGCAGGCGGTGGGCAGGATGTGGGTGAGCTGGTGCTGCAGACACAGGCCAACAGCCTGGGCCAGCGTCTCACTGGCCTGGGCTAGCAGCTGCATGGCCGCGTCCCTCTTCTCCTGCAGACACAAGCAGAAGCAGCGCGTTTACAACACAGGGAATATACACAGGTTAGCTCAGGGTGAATATCCCCAGATTAAAGTACAGTAAAGTACAGCAGCAACCAAGATGCACATGAATATACCAGTGATACCAGTAGCTCATTATAAACAAACCCAGATTAAAAACTGCAGAGATACCTGTAGCAACTGATATAATCACCCTGATTAAAGGCCAGGGATACCTGTAGCAACTGATATAATCACACTGATTAAAAAACATAGAGATGCCTGTCGCTACTGATATAATCGCCTTGGTTAAAGAGTGAGATACATACATCTAATTAGAAAGTATAAATGTCGATTAAAGGCAATACAGGTGTTCAACACCCTGATTAAAGATAAAACATCATATAAACATGATTAAGAGGCACAGAGATGATATACACATCCTTATTAAAAAGCAGAGGTGTCTGCAAGATTATAAACACCCTTATTGAAGCACAGAGGTGATGGAACACTCTGATGGACAGGGATACCTGCAGTTTGGTAGATGTGGGCGTGCTCTGCCTCTGGTCTGTCACACTGGGTCCATGACTGTCTTCTGCCCCTGTTTCTGACTCCTCCCCCTTTCCATCCTGTCAAAAAATTTCCATTTAAACCTGAAGAATCTGATAATACATTGACAAATACTGATAAAAAATGCTTCGGCAAACTTTGGAAACGCCATGCAGAGATCATTTAAAATGTGCATTTGATTACATTAAACCCATTTTCCTTAGTATCATTATTATTATCTTCACTGACATCATCCTTATTGTCCCCACCTTCACTGTTTCAGGATCAGCAGTGTCGGGAGGTGTAGGGGCCACGTTTGGGACGTCCCACTGGATGGGGGGGTACAGGGGATCCCTCTGCACGGCCAGCAGAAGCAGGCACTTTCCCAGCATGCTCAGGGACGCGGCCCTGTCCTCCACGCAGTCGGCGCTGAGCCCGATCGCCGTCTGCAGCTGGGTCAGGGCCACCTGCCCCAGGGTCCGGCTCACACTCTGCCACTCCTGCGGAGGGGAAGCACCGCCCTCAGGCGCCGGTACACCAGGAGCGCCCGGCGCGCTCTGTTTGGACGCCCCGGCACTCTAAAATGGAGCGGAGCGTATGAACCCGGCGGCGGCGCTCGCGTGGTTAGCGCCCGCCCTATCGGCAGCTTTACCTCCGCTGTCCGTCAGGCTCACCTGCACACAGTGATAACTGTCTTTCTGAGCCACCAATGCCTAGAGTTCCTGAACTGGCATGTGGCGTTTCGTGCACCGTTTTCAAGTGGATTTGAAACCACGCCCATTTGGCACAAACTTGGCACGTGCCTGTACCTCAGGCTTTCGAACCCAGTCATAGCTGGAGCCATTTAAACATGAAAACCAGCACTGTACTCCAGCTCAGCCTGACTGAAGAGAGTTTAGAACACAGCACAGCTGGTGTCTGCACAGACAGACAGGTACAGTGACTCTTAAGTCATTGCACTACATGGAAAATCATTGTCCAATCACATTTTCCCCTGAAAAGTCCACATCTGGGGGAAAACATGAAGACAGCCCAAGAGTCAAGAGCAATTCATTCTGTCACTGACTGTACAGCCTAGATTTTCAACAGGGGCTCTGCAGACCCCTGGGGTCTTGGAAGGTACTGTAGGGGGGGTCCCTGGCCAGACGTGATAAGCATTGTGCAATGGCTCTATAGATTTAGGAAAATATTTAATATATATCCTTTTTGAAATATAGCCTTTTTAAACTCATGACAGGGGTCCCCCGGATGCCTTTGAGCCTGGAAAAACACCCTGCTATCACACCTCAGACTGCAGGTTTTACACTGTAATGGAAGACTGTGGAGTGAAGTGAATCTGGAATCCCAGAAACCCACAATTCATTTTACCTGTAACACAGAAGTTAGGTCAAAGGTCGCCTCCTCTAGTACACCCACCCGTGACATGAATTCCAGGTCAAAGGTCATTATCCCCCAGAGATGCTCATGTGTGATATGAATGTCAGGTCATAGGTCATCTCCTCCTGAGGCACTCACCTGCTGTAGAGAGGTCAGGTCGGGGGAGCCCTGCAGGAAGTCCTCCACGGTCCTCTCCACGGAGCTCCGCCTCTCCCGCAGCCGCTCCCGCTCCTTCTGCTCCCTGCACACCCGCTCCAGCATGTCAATCACCAGCCCCGCCAGGGCCAGCCTGAAGCGGACCAGCCTCCTCACAGCAGGGAGGCTAAGGGTTTGAGTCTGATCACAGGAGACACACACGCACACACACACACACACACATACAAACACACACACACACACGCATACACACACATAAATACAAACACACACATTTGTATACATTAAATAAGACTATACGTGGTGAAATTCAAATAATACTGATATGCAACAATACATATTTTTCTTAAATATGGAAATGCAATTCGGAACTAAATACTGCATGTTGTGTGGAAGATGGATTGTGGACCTGAGGGTCACGGGTTTGAATCTTTAAAAAAAAAAAAAAACTTTCACTTTTCACAATTTCACTTGTTCACTGTTATTATTAATTCTTATTTAGAGAGACAATCGCACTGTTCAAAAACACAAACCATGCAATGCACAAGAAAATGATATGTGCTATGAGCGCCATCTATTGTCAGGACTAGGACAAATCACGATTGTCACATGCAAGATAAAAGCTGGAGGGCCTGTTTCAGGAAGCACGTTTAAGTGCGCTTTTAGGGTTACCGGTTGAGCGGGCAGCAGGCTCAGCGCAGTGAGCACCACCTCCTGCTGTCTGGAAATGGCCTTCTGCATCAGACAGTAGGAATCCAGCAGGTGGCGACGTTGCACCTCTTCACTGTCAGCATGTTTGGCCAGTATTCTGAGGAAAAAAAGGCACAGTAATATCGACCAGTTCACAGATACAGGCCCACAAGCAAATGCATGGACAAAGGGGCAGGCTGGCAGACAGACAGACAGACGGACAGACAGATGGATTGGCAGGCAGACAGATGGACAGACAGACGGACTAAAAGCCAGCCGGTGGAGGGCTGTAAAAATTCTTGCCTCAGTGCCTCGGCCTGCTCCAGGAGAGCCTCGGCCCCGTGCTCCTGGTGGCCCAGCTGCAGAAACTCATCTGCGGAGTGTCTGAGAGCGTCGCAGGCCGCAGTCAACATCTCCACCACCTCTGGGACCGACGCGGACGTTTTGAGAGACTTCACCTGCAATACCGCTCTCCTACACAAGGGGGAGTGGCGAGGCACAGTGATTACAGCCTTGGAGCTTGATTAAGATAATTGAGATATCGTAAGATCATTTAATTAAGAGTTTATTAAGACAAGTTTAATTATCATGAGTTTCTGTGCAGCAGAATAACTTTTTTTACTTGCTTGAATTGCTAATGCACCCCATATAAAGCATAAGTCCCTTAGGTCAACCTGGATGCATGTGTCTGCCAAGCTCTATTAATCAGCATGTGAGCGACTTGCAGCATACACATGAATTCAGTGCAGTGAACCATGTTTATTAAAGTGAGTCAATGTGCTACTCATTTCTCTTTACAGTTGTGACTGTAAAGTGGAGACTCCTTCTGTACAGGGTCCATGTCTCTGAAGCATCAGGGGAACAGTGCACTACAGGTGTAAGTACAAAGAAACACTGCAGGGACACCTGTAGTAAGGAAATCTAAGAGTGTGAGCTTGTGACCTCACCTGGTCTCCAAAGACGCCACCAGGAACCTCAGACCTGGACCTCTGTTTGGCCTCTCTTCCAGAACGGACCGCAGAACTGCGCTGGCGTGTTCCAGGATCCGACACGCCTGACACATGCAAAGCACAGACACGCTCCAGTGAGCTTATCCCTGTGTTTTTAGGACCAGCACTGTTCCAGGTATCCGCTCTGCAGGAGAGGAGGGAAGCTTACCTGAGTCTCTTTCTCCTCCCCGCCCCCATCCAGAGTGGCCTTCACCATGCACAGGGTCACATGGTACCAGAAGTCCTCATCCCCACCAATGGCCTGGGCCTCCCTGAGCAGAGCCAGGGCCTGGCCGTGATGACGCTCCTGATTGGCCAGCTCAGCGAGGAGGAGCAAGCTCTTTGCCTGTGAGCTTCTGTCTCCCACTTTCTGAGACAAACACAAGGTGTGCACACTGCTATTGGCCGTTCTACACACAGGCACACACACACACGCCTAACGCACATCCCATGGATAACACACGCAAGCATGAGTACACACACATAGACACACATACAAACAGACACAAACAAACACGCACGCCTAACCCCCATATTGTATGGATAACATATACATGCATGTGCATACACAGACACACAAACACACACGCAAACACACATCTGCTGGATCTTCTCAAGCTTAAACTATCCATTGCTGGGTACATACTCCTAATGCAGAAACCACACACATTATTTAAATGTCAGTCCATCAGTCAATTTAGGGCAACTCAAACTGACAAGCACATTAAATAAAACATAAGAGGCAGAAGTTTGATCCTCATTCATCCGCTCACCATGGCGACTAAGTGGGCCTCAGCCAGCAGCTCTCTGGCCGGCTGGTACCGGCCCAGGCCCAGGAGCATTTCGGCCTTTTCGGTCCAGATCCCCTGAGCACACCGCCCGCTCGCCTTCCCCCCCTCCAGACCCGCGCTGTCTGTCGCGGCCTGCAGGGTGAACATGGAGGGAAGCGTGTTCACATCGCCCCTGAAGCTCCCCGCAGCGGCGGAAACGGCGGGTGTGAGCCTCTGCGCGCTAACCTACCGCGCGCTAACCTGCCGCGCGCTAACCTGCCGAGCGCTAACCTGCCGCGCTGCCGCGCGCCTAACCTGCCGCGCACGCTAAGCACTGCCGCATCGCGCCACTGCGCGCAACCGGCCCACCTGCGCGCATCGCAACCTGCCGCGCGCCAACCTGCCGCGCGCTAACCTGCCAAGCGCTAACCTGCCGCGCTCTGCCCCGTCCCGAGCTGGCGTCACGGCCGGGGTCCTCTCTCAGCGAAGCCACGGCTTCCCGACACCTTGGGACACGTTAGGGTTGGAGAAAAGGACATGATAAATGCACCACAGCGGGACAGGAAGAGCCCTGTAACGGTAAAGGATTCTGATTGGCTAGGCCACCCCTGGGGGGGCGGTACGTACGCCATGCGCTCCTCCTCGTAGATATAAGCCGGGCCGACGCGCTTCTCGTGATACGACACGGACGCGCTCAGTCTCAGCTGGGAACACGCCCTCGCTATCCTGTGGGAGGCCAGAAAGTATACAAGTACTGACCTGTATTTATTGTTTTATTTTTTATTTTTTTACACAACCTAACTCCTGTGGGAAAGACAAGTTTTATTTCTAAGGAATAACAATGATTAAGGAAACAGCCTTATACTGCACATACAGAACTCTGGGCACATTAAAAAATAATAGTAAATATAATAATAATAAGTGTACAGATTACAGTGCTGTGCTTTAGAGACGTGTACCTGAGACGGTACAGGTCAGAGACACTCTTGCTGTCCATCAGGTCGTGGGCGATGACCTCAGCCAGGTGGAGGACAGGTAGAGTCAGGTGGGTCAGAGCACATGAATTCAGCTCCTTCACCAGCAGGTCCAGGAAGTACAGAGTCTGAGTCTGATCCAGACACAAAACAACAACATACACAAATACCTGAGTGAACAGACTCACCTGAGACCGAGTGAACAGACTCACCTGAGCCCGAGTGAACAGACTCACCTGAGTCCCGAGTGAACAGACTCACCTGAGTCCCGAGTGAACAGACTCACCTGAGTCCCGAGTGAACAGACTCACCTGAGACCGAGTGAACAGACTCACCTGAGTCCCGAGTGAACAGACTCACCTGAGACCGAGTGAACAGACTCACCTGAGCCTGAGTGAACAGACTCACCTGAGTCTGAGAGAACACTAATCTGTTTGAGTGAATACTCATCTGAGTGTGCTTTCAGAAGCTCTGAACAGATCCACCTGAGAGGGACTCAGTAAGCTAAGAAAGTGAACATAAGCAGAAGGAGGCTCAGTGAACAGACTTGCCTGCTTGCTGACGCTGTGCTGGTTGACGGTTCGGGGGCTTCTGTCGCGCCTGAAGGCCTGACGCACCTCTGGGGGGCAGTGAAACCGCGCCCACTCCTCCGGGCCAGTGGGCGGGACTTCCGCCGGGACCTCCGCCGGACCCTTCCGTTTGGGCTTGTCCTCAGCAGTGAGCTGAAGGGGCTGTCCCAGGACAGGAGAGGGACAGCGTGCGATCAGCACAGGCAGAATTAGTAATGAAGCCGTTCCTCACACTGCTCTGACTTCAGAACCAGCACTTCAGGCTTGTCTCTATAAAGCATCATAGCTATGCTAAGTGTCTGTGGTGCTTCTCACAGTTTCTAAGGCGATGACTTTTGTAAGCCTACATTGGAGCTGAAGGAAAGACCCCAAACCTCTTTAGGCTTCTTCCCTTTGTCTCTCCTTGCTGAGGCAGGGGCCTGGGGAGGGAGAGGTGCCTGACTGTCTGTCACCTCTGTGATCACTTCACCTGCAGCGCCCAGAGACACCTACAGGGGGAAGAGCACCAGAGCGCTCACAGAAGAGCACACACACCCCACACACATTCTCACACACTCTCTCACACACACATAATGTCAGTGAGAGCTGACCTGCCAGATGCGCAGGACGCAGGTGTAGGCCAGCAGGCAGTGCTGCAGGTGTGGGGGGGCCCCGCCCCCGCCTGTCATGGCCGCCAGCAGGGTGTGGACTCTGAGCAGCCCCTCCAGCTGCTGCACGTCCCTCAGGTCAGAGAGAGAGAGGCTGGAGACTGAGCTCTCCACCCCTACCTGAGACTCCTGCTTCACTGGGACCAGCTCTGCCTCCTCTGCAGAAACATAAACACATGCATACAAAGCATATATATATACACGAACACACACACACACACACACACACAAAACACCAAAAGACACATAAAAAGCACACTAAAACAGACTCAGTCTGTGAATACCTGTCAGGGGAGCCTTCAGCTCCTCGTCTTTCTGCTTACTGATCTCGGATCCAGAATCTTCTGCACAACAGACAATAAAGAGGAAAAATAACAGCGATTCATAAACACATACAGGCCATTGCCAGTCTGGAACAACATCAGGGTACAAAGAGGCAGTGTGTCAGGAAGGTGTTGTACATTGTCATTAATACAATGCTGTTGCCGTGGGGACAACGCGGTGTAGTACTGTCACGGTAACAGTGCAGTGGTGCTGTGCATTACCGCCGTCCCGCTGGTCCCCGGCCTGCATGTGCAGCAGCATGTCCTCCGCCCAGCGGATGGGGTGCATGGCGTCGGCCGAGGGGAAGTGGGCCCAGTACAGCCATGCCCCAAACTCCAGCAGGCACTCAACTTTCAGCCAGCGACTGGCGGGGCCCTGGGGACGCGAGGAAACCGACGGCAACACAAAGGACAATGAAGGGCTTTCTCTGAACAAAGATATCACTCAGATGTTTCACGTTCAAAAAGCAGCCTCCAGAAGCCGTTTCTGAAAATGCTTCTCTGAGCTCTGAAGAGTTTGAAATAAGGCGCGGGACTTGACGGCTTTCTTGTTAAAAATAGCCACCATTAAAATAAGAACGCTGTCTTCCAGCCCGCACTGCTTTCCTATTGATGATGAATTCCTTTCAGGCATCAGACACCATCACTATTTCATCGTTGCGCACATAGAGACGACCGTCCTCTCCAGAGTAACTTCCACTGCCAGGCTACGCTCCAGCACGCTAACATAATGCGTCTCTCCGCTAATATATTCACACTATAGTGTAACATCCGGTGCCAGTGGAACCAAAGAAACACGTGCGTGTCTTAAGATAGCACGGTATAATGCAGGACAGTACACACGCAGAATGCAAAGAAAGATGAAAAATACATGAGTTGTGTCTCGTGAGGGAAGTGTGCTTGTGTTCAGAGGGAGCGCGGGTTCTGCATTATGGATGAGGAGACCTTGAGAATGACACCTCCCAAATTCCCACCGCGCGGACGTGTCCACCCACACGGGATGGCTGGGAGCGACTACCCTTCCCGCAAAAACAGACCCTAAATTCAACACGTTCGGTCTGCGATCGAGTCGAGATAACAGAACGTTCAGGTGCAACCGGCGAAGCCCTGTTAGAACCCCCATGAAACAGCAATGGATAAGAACGATAGCAAAAAAATGTCATGTAATCTTTGCTGTTTATATATTTGCAATTTCTATCTTCGCTATTAAAAACGTGGGGTTCTGTGGGAATGTGGTTCTGACCTGCAGGGATGTGATGTGCATTCTGTAAGGATGAGGTGGTGTTCTGTAAGGATATGATGGTATTCTGTAAGGATGTGATGTGTTCTGTAAGGATGAGGTGGTGTTCTGTAAGGATGTGATGGTATTCTGTAAGGATGTGATGTGTTCTGTAAGGGGCTCTGTGGGAATGCGGTCCTGACCTGCAGGGATGTGATGTGTATTCTGTAAGGATGTGTTCTGTAAAGGGTCTGTGGGAATGCGGTTCTGACCTGCAGGGATGTGATGTGTATCTGTAGATGTATGTCTCTGTAAGGGGTCTGTGGAATGTGTTCTGACCTCAGGTGTGATGTCATTCTGAAGGTGGGGTTCTGTAGGAATGATGGTATTCCTGAGGATGTGATGTGATTCTGTAAGGATGAGGTGGTGTTCTGTAAGGATGTGTGGTATTCTGTAAGGATGTGATGTGTTTGTAAGGCTCTGGATGCGTCTGTGCAGGATGTGATGTGTATTCTGTAAGATGGTCGAAGGGTCTGTGGGAATGCGGTTCTGACCTGCAGGGATGTGATGGCGTTCTGGAAGCAGGCCAGTTTGTGCTCTGGAGCTGTGGAGCAGTGGGCCATGTGGTGCCACATGTGGGACAGGCACTCCTCGCCCTCGTCCCCAAAACGCTGCATGTCCATGAGGAAGGTCTCCCCCAGCCTGGCCCGGGCCACTGCACGCTGTAAGAGCGCTGAGCCGCACACATGAGCCTGTAGGACACCGACACAACACACCACTTAAAGAGTGGCTGTAGCACACGCACACACACACCTGTTAAAGAGTGGCCTGTAGGCACACACACACACACACACACACAGTTAAGAGTGCCTGTAGGACACACCACACACACACACACACGCTGTTAAAGAGTGGCCTTAGGACACCCAACAAACACACCACACTGTTAAGGGGCCTGTAGACACACCCCACACACGCTGTAAAAGATGCCTTAGGACACACATACACACACACACACACAGTTTAAAGAGGCTAGACACCGCACACACACCCCACACCTGTGAGTGGCCTGTAGGACACACGCACACACACACACACACACACACACACCACACAACATTAAAGTGCTGTAGACACACACCACAGCTGTTAAAGAGCGCTGTAGGACACACACACAACACACACACACACACACACACAGTTTAAAGAGTGGCCTGTAGGACACACACACACACACAGTTTAAAGAGTGGCCTGTAGGACACACACACACACACACACACACACACACAGTTTAAAGAGCGGCCTGTAGGACACACACACACACACACACACACACAGTTTAAAGGGCAGCCAGTTGGACACTGCTGTAAGGCAGCTCAAAGCACTATGCAGTAGGAGTGTTGTATCTCTGTACATATATCTCTGTTATATCTCTGTACATCATTACTCTCCATTTCTGCTGATATAAAGCACTGTGTTGGATGTACACCCTGTGGGGGGTATGTTAGACTGCCCATAGCCTGAGAATAACCCCACTCCCTTACCCCCCTCCCACTCGCTTCCACAGCAGGTTCCCATTGGAACACATCCCCTACCAGTAGGGGGTCCCTGATTAAGACCACAGCCTAACAGGCAGACAAAACGCACATCACAGGACCCAACATACAAATCCATTCTTTTCCATGTGCTCTCAAAACTGACCCTGGATCAGCTGTTCAAACTGAATTGAGATTCTGGTTTAGAGGCAGCGCAAGATGATGATGATCCTAGATCAGGTTGATTTTTTGAGGATGGGGGAGGGTGGCTCTTGCACTCACAGCCTGTGTCTAGTCCGGGGCATTTCCCTGACCGCCTGGTCCAGCACCCGCAGCCCTGCCCGCCAGTCATTCCTGTTGCCATGGATACAGAAGAGGAGGCCATAGAATGCAGCTCTCAGAGTGAGGTCATCATCTGGTCTGACAGCACCTGCACAGAGAAGCAGCTCAATAAAGGTTCATCCAATCAAATCTAATCTAAGCACAGCAGTTACACTGCACAGCACTGATTTCAAGGGAACTTAGAGTTGATTTATGATTAAACAAAGAAGCCATATTTGACATTTGCAGTAAGACTGAACTGTTTCCCATTCCTAACCAATCAGGTTTCTCTCCAGGAGAGTACAGGATGCCTCCATTACCACTGACCAATGAGCTGGCTTTGATATCACATGACAGGAGCAGAAAAGATTTGCCATACTCCGTTTGTGACACGTGACTCGCACCCGCTCACCCAAAATCTCCAGACCTGGGCTCGCAGCACCCAGAGAGGAGTCAGAGGCCGCTTTTACAGGGGTCTTAGTTCCCTCTTCCTGTAAAACAGGTCACAGAGAGTAGCAGTGAATGATGGCATGGGGGGAGGGAGGGTATCATACCGAGGTTAGGGAACTAGGCTTCAAATCCCAGGTGGAGTGAAGCCATTGCTCTCAATGGTAAGGTAGGTACTCAACCATAATTCCTTGGGTAAGTACTCAGCTGTATAATAAACCGTATATTAAAACAGTGTTGAAAGTTGCATAACAGCATCTGCACATACAAACGCATAATGTGATGTAAATAACGTATGATACCGTAAGGCGCAAAACTGGGACCGTACCATACAGACCATTGCAGAGGGGAGCCTTACAGATACTGTGAGGTGGGGAGGACCCACCTTTCCATCTCTGGAGCTGGTACTGGCCATGGCTCTGAGGATCTTCTCTACGGAGTTCTGGAGCTGCTGTCTCTCCTGGGGGGTCCGCAGCAGGGGGAGGCAGGAGTTCCAGTAATGCCTGGCCCCCTCCATGCAAAGGGCCTGGCTCCCGGCCTTCTCTGCATAACTAAACACGAGATCCAGGCCTGGGTTAGTGCCGCACCTCACCAGCCTTCATACAGATACTGTACCTAACACACACTGCTCCACAATAACACATGATCCCTAACACACACTGCTCCACAATAACGCATGATCCCTAACACACACTGCTCCATAACAACACATGATACCTAACACACACTACTTTACAGCACTGGAGCCTTCGCGAGCACAGCACTCTCCATTGTCCGCTGAACAGCAAAAACGTTTTAAGGATAATAAACATACTCCCACACACTGTATGCTTACAGTAGTGTCAGTCTGTGTGTGTTCATACTGTGTCTGTCCCAACCTAAGGGCCCCTTTAAAAAGCCTGGCTGGGCTGTGCCCACTTTGGGCCGGAGGGTGTAGAGGTGCGGCGGGTTCGGGGCGTACCTCACACTGGACTGCAGGGTGTGGAAACCCGCTCTGTACAGGTCAGGGTGTCCCTTAGACTTCTGCACCATCCCCAGCCCCCTCAAACAGGCCACCCTGCTCAGCATCTCAAACACCTGCTGGCTGCTGTACCTTTAAAAAAGAGCCACACAATGCTATTCATATGCCTTGCATTCATTTTGCATATACAGTACTGGCACAAAAAACGGAATCACTGCATTAACAAACATGATGATTAATGCAATATTTTGCAACAATTTCTCTTTTTGGCATAAAACACGTAGTATGAAATAAATGTAATACCGACATAAAACAAAAATGAAGATATAATTAGCATTTGTGGTAAAACAAGTAACTCATTACACCTTCCTATATATATTAGTTCATACCCACATAATTGAGCAGACTAATGTATCTTACTGTTGGAAATGTTAGAATTAGTTTCATGATCAGCACCGCAGGTGTTTGAGTGGCCTGGGAGAGCTGCAGGACCCTGGACAGCGCCAGCCCCACTCACAGACATTACAGTGTCCCTGGCTCACTGCCAATCAGACCAGCTGATACCAGTGGCCTCATCATTACTGGGCTCTATAAAAGGCATAGGCCTGGCTCTTCTTTTGGTTCCTTTTTTTCCTCCCCTTCTTCCCAATGTTTGGTGGATACTTTTGTGATATAATTTGAGGTAATGAAAGGCAGTTGGTCAAGCATTTTCCCTGAGTTTTCTCTGTTCACCATGAGGCATAGCAATCTATCTCTATGTCTACAAATTATCTCCATCTCCAGCAATGTGAAAATAAACTATATTAGAGACTTTTACATGCATACAAGTCATACAGTAATGAAATGACTTAAGTAGAGCTCACTCCAGTATGATATAAAGTGTAATGATCCTGAATGGACACTAGAGGGCCTTTCTACTCCATGCTGATGTAAATGGCTGAATGATATAAAACCAGACATTGAATGGCACCATCAGGGCACATAAAAGGCTCTGCACCGGCAGCGCTACATTAGAGAAGTCTCTATGCGTCCCATCCGTGCAGACGTGTCCCGGGCTGTCTCAAGAGGGGAATACCAGAGAAAGTAACAGGAACATGGAGCCGTTCACTGCAAATCTATGCAGAATATGCAGAACCGATGTCACCATTCTCAGAGCCGTACATGTCTGCAATGGACGAGTGTCTAATGATGTCAGAGCAGTATCAACAAAGCAAGATTTAAAATGTGAGTCATTATGGTGAGAACAGGATGGGGAGTTACTGTTTTATTTAGTTTTTTTAACTGAAAGCTCGGTGGATTTGTTTTTAAACTGAAAGCTTGGTGGATTTGTTTTTAAACTGAAAGCTCAGTGGAGGCTTTTCTCTCCGGAGAGACGGCGATGGAAACTCACAGAGCAAGCGTCGCGACCTTCACCTTCTTCAAGGCGGGTGCTTCCAGCTGCAGTGCATTCTGGGAGCAAGTCATCACAAGCTCCCCTTCTTGGGCCTGATGGGAAAAATGGGCCAGGTGTGTCCACACCTGCAGCTCCACCAGCGGGTCCGTCCACACGCACTCAGACGCCATTCTCACCAGCTGGGAGAAGACAAGCAGCCCAGAGTAACCTGGAGCCCAGTGGCTCATGGGATTGAACCCCTCATTTAGCTGCCTCGCCTGTTCTTTACCCGTCGGGAAACTTTTAACAAGCTCATGGCAATGATTGGATGTGTTCTCGAATCCCTCACAAGGATTTCAGTAGTACTGAAGCTAGCTTGTGCTGGCATTAAAATTTCAAATATTACAGATGTAGAATTTTTAACCGAACACATGAATTCACAACTGACAACAAAAATTTTCAAACTCCATAGACTTTCCTAGTAGGACTTAGATAACTCATATTTCTGACAGTGTCTTTGAATTTACAAGACTGCAAGACTGCATAGCAGAACAAAACTGAATAATGTATTGTACATTATACATTCCATAAGCTGGACAGTCTCCCTCATCAAACTGACTCATAAGATGCAACATCAAATTGTGAAACTGTGAAACAGTGTAAAGCATGGACAGTCTCTGCATTCTCCTGACACAGGAGCTGAGCTAGTGGAGCCTCACCTCTTCTGCACTGGGAGCAGAGAACTCCATTAATCTGGAGTTGCTGTTACACACCAGCATCTCCACACCCACCAGAACACGCCACAGGGACGAAACCTCTGCTGTCTTACTCTGGAGGAACAAGCAGAGTTACCACACGCGCACATGCATGTACACACATGCACACACACACGCACACACACACACACGTACACGGACGCATGCACGCACGCACACACACACATCTACACACGAGCACACGCATACGCATTCACACACACATATACACATGCACACACACATACCCACATATACATGCACATGCATACGCGCACACACACCCGCACATGCATACACACATGCATGCATGCACACACACATGCACACCCTTGCGTACCTCTTCCTCGAAGTCCAGTTTCTGCCCTATTTGTTGCTGCAGGAGCTGCTTGGTCCGGACCCAAGTGCCAATTATCTGTTTCCGCGTTGCGATGGACACCGAGTCAGCCGACACGCTCCCGTTGGTCAGACGCAGGGCGTACTCACACAGCTACGCTCGAGGAGGAGAAAACACAAACTGACCCACAACTCAATGCCCCAGCTACACGACTAAAAACAAGATTCTGCAGAAACAAACAAAGCAACGCTTACTTTTTAAACATTTCAATCCCGTGATTTGCTCTGATTCAAGTGGTGGTGTGTTTCTATTAGCGGTATGCTACATCAAACCATTAAAAAAAAAAACGATTAATTGGTAATTGCCCTTTTGAGACAGCAACTAGTTGACAGTCAGAAATGTGTTGTTCACATCTCTAATCAAACCCGCCAAAACAGATCTACTGACTTATTTTGAGGCTGAATAATTAACTTCACAGAACGGCTCAGATTTAACTTAAGGCAGCTGATTGGCAGTCAATGAAGTGGCAAATTGTACCGCTGATCAGTATAGATGGGGCGGGGGGGGAGGAGTAACAAACGAAGGTGCAAATTCAACTGCCGCAATCCTTTAGCTGGGGATACAGAAAGCAGGTTAGCTCGCCAGATGAGATGCAGTTCACCTCTCCGTCCACCAACTCCTCAGGTCTGTTTGTTTCCTGTTGCTGTGTGTGTGTGTGTGCGTTACCCGCAACATGTGCTCTCCAGGCCTGACTAGCTGCTCCTGCAGGGCCGTTCCTCTCACCTCCAGCGCCTTCCTCACGTCCGGAGTGGCCTCTGGCTCCAGCGGCTGGCCCTGAAGGCTGCCCGTTTTCTCCGCCCCCTTCCTGGCCCGGCTGGGCGGGGCCCTCTCACTGTCCTGCCCCTCTGCCCCGGGCCCGCAGGCCGGGGGGATCCAGGGCAGGATCAGACCCTGAGCCACAGCGTTACACAGCAGAACCAGCAGCTGGGCCTGCCTGCACAGGCACATACACACACACACACACTTAGCACACACATTGTTCAGAATGCCACTTAACCATGCACATACACGTGTACAAAAAAGGGTCACAAATCTTTTATTATTTTTATACTGAGTGCTTCAAAAGACAGAATTGGGCATGGGGAGGGGGAGAAGACCCACCCAGCGTGTCCGGTCTGCTTCATCAGGTCTACCAGCGTCTGAAAGGTGGCCACCAGGTGCCGCTGTCCTCCAGAGGCCAGGACGTGGCTGTTGTAGTTCCACAGGTACACCGCCGCGTTGGAGACGATCCAGGCCTCGCCCAGCTCCGCCCCCAGCTGCGCCGCACGCAGGAAGTTGGAGGTGGCGTATGCTGAGAGACTCTGAACCCAGTCTCTGTGAGAGGGATGCCAAAAAATTAAGACACATCAGCTCGGACGATGGTGCTAGAGTGATCCATACTGACCAGTGGATCACTCAACATGCAGAGCTGTAGTCTACTTCAATGAGGAAATTCAACGATGGAGGTAAAACAGAAACCACTACTCTTTCCATAAGTGGTATGGGATCATTAATGACCAAAGTGAAGAAGTGAATTTGGTTTATCGCATCTTATGAAGGTGGCATCTCCTTGAATTCACTTGCTCCAGAAGGAAGACTACTCCCTACTGGCCCATCAACACCACTTCATGCTAGTTTGAGTCACTAAAGTTCACCCATGCTACAAAGCCAAATATTCTTTTATTGATACTACAGTGTGGACAAAGGGTGGATTTGCACTGTTACAGAACTTCAGTAAAGTGAAATTCGTATTCTTGCGATTCATGAACATTCATGATCCACAATTGTCCTTTACTTTCAGAATCCTATTTTATCCTGCAAAGGAATGTTGACAGTTTACTGCCTTATTAATGTATTCAGTTATTGTGATTTTCCACAAATAACTGTCTTTCATGTCTTGCGGGATATTATTAAATGTATATATGCCTGTCAGAGATAATGTGATTTTAAATCTCCTCTGTCATACTGTTACATCAAGCACATTGGAAAGCAGTACCAAGTAAAGCTTAGGCTACAGATGAAATTTCTTGGAAAATGCCAAACACTTATCAGCTTACAGCTGCATTTGACCATGAGGATAAATATTCCCTATCCCATTAACGTCCATTAAAAAAAGGATTTGTTTCCTTTCATACAAGAAAAGTTGAGCAACTGCACAAAACTATAGAACCTTCAAGGGCCAATGTGGACTCTGTGTACATATTTTTTAGAAGTCCAGCTTTTTTATAACTAAAATAAACTGAAAAATAAATACGGAAAAACAATGGAAACCACAGCCATATTCTAGCCACTCCGGAATATTCTGTCTGCTTGATGCTGCCATTACCACAGTATATTAAAATAGTAAGCATAACAAAATGATTACCATGTGACAGGCGTATCAAAGTGACAAAATTGCATTCAAGCAATTGACTGCCTCAAACCTCAACTAGATACTAATTTGCCACACAATGGCTGTCAGTTCCCTGCGGTACGAAGCAAGCACTCAGAAGAATGAGAAAAAAGGAAAAGAAAGCATAAAGGTGTCAGGGAGAGATGGTAAACACAGACAAGTTATGTTACAATTCTGCTTAAGAATGCAAAAACAGAAAAACTACTTGTAATTGAAAACCTGAAATTGCATTTCACTCCATCTTATTTTTGCAATGACACGAAGGTACTGTTGAAACTGCTTTTAATATGAATTGAAGTGGCACTGAAAGTATTGTAAAGTAGAGAATTACAGTTGGTTGTCAACATCTTAGCAGCTGAAATGTTGGTGTGACAGAGATTTAGTGCTACCTGTATGTCGCCCACAGCGGGTCGTCCTCCGGCCGGGTGGAGGCGCCCTCTGCTGGCCGTTTCCCTCGCTGCGGCGGCAGGACGGGTGCCCCGTTGAGCTGCACGCCCTCCAAACGCAGCTTCTGCACGGTGGCCTGGCAGAGGATCAGCAGAGAACAGCTCTGGGCGACATGCTTACCAGCCTCTGTTCCCACAGCCCATTCATTTTTAACCACCGTACACTCTACCATCTGCTTATGTGATCACCAGAATTAAACAGGGAATCAACAGAGTTATGCAGAATAGTCAAAAGAGAAAAAACAGAATCTGGAGCGGAGGAAGTGAGTGGGTGGGGCTGTGAGCAGAGGGAGCGAGTGGGCGGGGCTTACCTCTGCATTGATGAAACGGAGCTCTGCCAGTAAGCGGAGCAGGTCTCTTTCAGCAGCACCTGCAGGGATGGGTAATGCCACTTTAGTGAGGAAGCGCCTGCAGCAACATCAGGGCTGTTTAGCCTGACTAATGAGACCCAGGGGGCAGAGCGTGACAAACGAAGGCAAGGCAAACCTAGGGGGTTTTTCACAGAACTGGATTGAGGGGGTCGCCTAACGGCTAACTCTTTTTCTATTGGGTGAAACCAACCGGTTGAAATTAGATTCGTTTTTCAAGATGCTTCTGAAAGTTTGCCGGCTAACCGTTTAATCCTGTTTGGTGAAACAGCCGGCAGATAGGTCTCCAGGATGGACATGTAGCTCGGCTTCTGCTGGTTTGGAGCTGGAAACTCACCGTTACCGCTCGGTGTTTCCTGGCAGCCGTCGTCATGGAGAACACAGAACCGGCAAGCTGCGCGGCACACGCTCCAGGCCTCCAGCTTCCTGGCCGCCTTCGCTAGCTCCGCCCACAGCCTCACTCTGGTGAGAGACGGTCTGTTTTTACAGGCGTTCTCTACCTGCACATGACACACACTCCCTCCTGTGCCAGAGCGTGAGGCTAAAAACACGCGGGTTAATTTCTGCATACATGTTTACATCACATTAATCATGCATGATTCTTCCGGAGAACCTGTCTCAGTGCATTTTCCTCATCCAGTGAAAACCGAACGCTCTTTTTTTAATCCAAGCATCACTTGGTGTTCTACAGCACACCCAAGGGCTGAAAAGTTTTACGCCAACGCTGTACAACAACATCGGAGCACAAATGCAATTAGCGATGCCTTGCTGCTGAGTCACTGGGTCTAGCCTTCAGTCCAAAAAGACTAGAGCGCCAACGCACATCATTTCTGAGTAACTGCGCACTACGCAGCAAGACTTCTGCAAAGTTCTGTTCTATTCAGTCCCAGCATGCACTGCTCATTGCAGTGCAGTCAGAGCAGGCCATGAAAGAATCTGACGGAATATAAGGAATGAATAACAAAAATAAAAAATAAAAAGGCATTCACACGTGCACATGTCGCACCTCTCTGGGCTCGTCTTGCCCCCCTGCCGCTGCAGGTGCCCCTCTGCCCGCTGAACGCAGGCGATGTGGTGCTCAGCCTTTGCAGCCAGCTGGCTGACCACATTCTCTCCACGGTTGCCTGGGGTGACTGCAAAGATTCCGGAATAAGAAAAGTTAGAAGCATTGTCGAAAATAAGTCCATTATACGGCACTGTACTTGCTTAAATAAGAGTGTACACTTCCAAGCAGTCAGCAATCAGCCAGCAATGGTTTGCACACACACACACACACACACATTTCTGCATGCATACAAAGGGAGGACCTATCACCCTTTTCTTGTTCCCCACAAACATGTCATAAATCTGCTGCTTTCTTTCTGAGCGCTCGCTTCACAGGAGTGAAGTTCCTGCTCTAAGTGCAGGAATTATTCCTTTGATTTTGCGGTTCAAAGCGGGGGGAAACGATCAAAGCCTCGGATCTGCCAGTGCCAGTGGCTCGGGCTCTGAGGTCGGCAGTGTGATGGAGAGTCAGAGAGAGGCAGTTTCCCTGACGACACCGCGCGCGGTGAGTCAGTACCGCTCATTCCACTGAGTCATGCCCTCAGACCCAGTTGCCTGGGAGATTTTTGAAGCCCCCCTCCCCCATGACCCCTCCCCAAATGGCAGGGCTCCTTTTAGTCTCCATCACCCAAACATGTTTCCCTGGAAACGGCAGGCTTGTGCAGATATGGAGGAAGTTATATGCAGTTATGCAGTTAGGGGTGATGTAGAGTAGTCATCATGTCAGCCATTGCATCAGTGCACCCACGGGCCAGATCTACACAGATAAGTCCCTATTCCCTTTTCACCTGCACTTCCAGGTGCGTTTCTGAGGGGGTCACACACCGCTGCCGGAGTTCACCGGGTTTACCTTTAGGGGCGTTGTCTGCGTCAAGGACCGTCCGAAAGTCGTCGGGGGCCAGAGCCACGCCCGCGTTCACCAGCATCGCCCGCACCTTCCTCCTGGAGTCTCTGGAGCCGGCTGTCCTCGCCTTCACACAGGGGGGTGTCTCTGTTAGCTTTCCATTAGAGGGGTTCCTCACCTGTGAACCTGCGCTGGGGTCCCTCTAAAACACTGACACACGCGCTAAGAATGTAGCGCAGGCCCTATGCTGCTATAAACTGCAGATATGTTACAGTTAAAAATCTTATGTGGATTAAATTAGTGAATCTGAAATCCCTTCTACACCCCCACCTGAGATGATATCAAGCTGTGCCCAATAGGCTGAGCTGTCATCAATAACAGGAAGTTCTGTTTTCGATAGGCTGAGCTGTGTTCAATAACAGAACATTCTGTGTAATGAGCTGAGCTATGTTCAATAATAGCAAGTTCTGTTTTAAATCGGCTGAGCTATGTTCAATAATAGCAAGTTCTGTTTCCAACTGGCTGAGCTGTGTTCAATAACATGAAGTTCTGTTTTCAATTTACTGTGCTGTGTTCAATGACAGGCAGTGCTGTTCTTCATCTGTGAATTATCCCAGAGCTTCGCTCCAACTGTGTGGAAATTGTAAAATTAAAAGTGAACTCTCCAGAACTCTGTCACAGCACACAAAAGTAGAGCAGTGGGCTCTTTCATAATGAGCTCCACATCGGTCAGGAAAAAGAACAGCTTGCGGTCACTGTCAGTTGCAGGCGTGGTAATGCGGTTATAACCGCGACTCCGGCTGCGGTGCTGCTGGCATCAGTATGAGTGGTTAAGGTCACATCTGAGGCTGTGATTCTGGTTGAGTTCAGAGTCAGGATTCCACTATCATTACTCTTGTGTTCACAGACATGTTTAGGATTGTGCTTGTGGTCTGTAAACGTGGTTATGGTTGTGTTCACAGACATGTTTAGGATTGTGCTTGTGGTCTGTAAGCGTGGTTATGGTTGTGTTTGCAGACATGTTTAGGATTGTGCTTGTGGTCTGTAAGCGTGGTTATGGTTGTGTTTGCAGACATGTTTAGGATTGTGCTTGTGGTCTGTAAGCGTGGTTATGGTTGTGTTTGCAGACATGTTTAGGATTGTGCTTGTGGTCTGTAAGCGTGGTTATGGTTGTGTTTGCAGACATGTTTAGGATTGTGCTTGTGGCCTGTAAGCGTGGTCACGGTTGCGCCCGTGTTTCCCTCCCCGGTCGCGGTTTGCGGCGGACCTGCTGGATGAGCAGCGCGGCGCGGTCCTCGCTGCGTTCGGGCGTGTCGTACAGCAGGGCGCGCAGCCGCAGGGCGTGCAGGGCGGCGGTCAGTCGCTCCCGGCGCTCCCCGCTCGCGTCCAGACGCAGCGCCTTCTGCACGTGCTCCACGGCGGACTCCACGCGGTCCTCCTCCGCCTCCATCACACCGACCTCGCTGTGCACCTGGCACCTCAGGTCCAGCAGTGTACTGCACAAACACGGACGTGCAGTAATGCACACACACTACACTAAGCAAACACGCACACAGTCAGACTGTGCACTAGGCCTGGCAATTCTAAAATTATTCAAGTGCGTCAAAAATCGGTTTTATTCAAATGGAACAAATTTGTATTTCACAGAGTAAACAAACTGACATATTCAATTTGTGCTAACACATCCCACACCCTTCTCACTTAATAGCATTGCCGAGATAAATGTATTCCACTGTAGTACCTATTTGCTTCCAAATTACAATCATACACATACACCGCACAAACTTGCATGAACATGCATGCACACACATACACATTTCATACAGATTTCATGTACATTTCATAGGCCAATCCCTCTGCAGTACTGGCCATGTTGGGTATTCAAAGCTTGCTGTGCTCTGGCACGAAATCAGCCAGTAAAGTGTTACTGTACATAAAGAACGGAGGACCTGGGTCACCTGTTTGAGTCTTCCAGCACCTGGGCCAATCGCAGCAGCGGCTTCCTGATGCTCCGCCTCAGATTGTGCTGGAGGAGGGGCAGACAGGCATTCCACAGCGTGGCACACACCCCCTGCACAGTGCCAGCCCCGCCCGCCCGCAGCGCATTCTGCAGCAGCTGGTCCAACCTCCACACCAGCTTCTGCTGGGCCTGAACACACATATACCAACATAAACAACCATTACACCCCCCCTAACAGACTGACCTGAACACACATACAGCAGCATATACCAGCATTACAACTTCTGTAAAAGCCTGACCAGCCCTGAGAACACATATACCAGCATATACTACCATTACACCTCCTGTAACAGTCTGCCCTGAGAACACATATACCAGCATATACCACTATTCCACCTCCCATAAAAACCTGGTCTGAACACACATATACCAATATATACTGCTATTACACGTTCCATAACAGTCTGACCTGAACACACATACAGCATACCAGCATATACCACTATTCCACCTCCCATAAAAACCTGGCCTGAACACACATACGCATACCACATGTATACCTTCAACATACTGCAGCACACATACAGTACAGAACCACTGCACCTTCGAAATTCACTGTAGCTCACTTCAAACGCACAAACAGTAGAACATCATTACAACTTCCACCCCAACTTCTACTGGAGAGTCAATACGGTCCAACAAAGAATATAATTGCATTCAATCACAGACACCGTGTCCTGTGACTGGATTATGGATTAAGCTTTCCAGCCTCCAGAATTTAGAGTTTCCAGTTCCCTCCTGATTCATTACAGTGGCATTTGTCTGTATTTGATAAATGGCCTAAATGCTGGAAATCGATGGAGGCTGTGGTAAATACTGGTGTGAGCGTTGCTCTGGGTAAGGTTTGATTAAAGTGCTGTCGCGGGCACCTCCACGTCGCTCCTCTTGTACTCCTCGAGTCTCGGCCCTCGTTTGTGGAGCTCCAGTTCGCACTTCAGACACTCCACGGCAATGAGGAGCCCAACATCCTGATGAGAGCAAACAGAGAGCCAGTTCTTTCAGTGGAAAGGAAATGCCGGACACAGAACAAAGGATTCTCCATACTGAGTATGCAAGAGGTTATCAGACGCTATTCACTCAAAACTATTTAATGCTTAACCACTCTTAAAAATAAAATGAAATGTATTGCTGTAATTACAGATTACTGATTGGCTTGTCCATCTCGATGCAATGTTCTTAAACTCCTCACCATGCATTTCTCTGTTTTCACTGACATTAGCTATTGCCTGTACACATAATTAACTAACTGCTGCATGTAATGAATGTCAATATCTCTGGAACAAGACTATAAACTCCTGATTGGATGCTAATCCACACCGTCTGCCCACGCACACTTGGACGTGTTTGAGGCCCATGCAGACTCATGTGGAGTGCTCTATGGGGACAGGCAGTGTGACTGACGAGCCGTTTCTTACAGAGAGTCCAGCCCGCTTCAGCTCTCCCAAGCAGTCCGACGTCATCTGCGGGACGCCTAACTGCAAGGCCAGGTGGCCCAGCTCCAAAAGAAAGGAAGCTCTAAAAACGAAAAAAGAGAAGACACCACGCAGTACAGGATATGACACGGGGGAAATCTATGACATCAACAGGAGACTTTTCACATTGCTAACACTAGCGCGGATAAATCGCTGGCCCGGATGCACAGGACAGATTTTTTTATTCCTGACTACCAAACTATTTTTGTCACAACCAAATCTGGAATTCCCAAATGTTATTACGAGCACGTCCCGTCGTAGCAATGTCCTCCATAAATTTGGGAGGGGGGCACAGTAGCATGTACAGGAGCCTGATCGACTAGAGAATTCATTACTCTACAGAGCTAATGGGATGAGCTGAACCCTGCCTCTCCCAGAACGTATGCATGGTCCTCCAGGGCCACCAGCCACAGCTGAAGCAATCAGGATCCCAACACAATCACACTATGATCATTGGAGCTTTCTCACATTTGTTTTGCTCTGAGACCATGGGAATGCACTGTGGAAATAAGCACAACCAGGTCGCCATTGTGGGTACAATCTGGCAACCTTCCAATGAAGTCAAAAGGGCTGAGCCAGGGGAAATACACATGTGTTAGGGGAAATACACATGCTGTCTGTTTATCACTGTGTAATGCATGAAGAAGCCTACCTTGGTCAAAGTTCCTAGCTGCAAACCAGGCAGAGAGCAATTTGCTATAACCCTGTAATGTTTTATTTGCTGGTGGTCTGTTTGGGGCACTCAATAACATTCCTAGCATCACATGATAGTAAGCAGACAGTATGTTTCAGCTTAATCTGGCTGCTGCTGGCCTCATTTTGAATGGGCCACACCTGTCTCCATTTGCATCGCATCTGACATCCACCACTTTGACTATACTGATGAAGAGGATGGATGCATGTGGGTGACGAAGAGGAGGGGTGTGGGTGATGAAGCAAAGGCATCCAGGTGACCAAGAGAACAAATACAGATGATGAACAGGATGGATACAGGTGAGGAAGAGGACTGATGTGAGCAGAGGTGAGGAAAAGTATGGACCTCTCTCCAGGCGTGATGGACGGGTTGCTCTCCGCCAGGCCTGTGTTCGAACTCTGGGCTGCCCCAGGGGGCCGGGCAGCAGTGGGGTTTGTCAGAAGCAGAAAGATCTCTTTCAACTTCGCTCCGTCGTCTCTTCTGCCTGCCCCACCCACCTGACTGGGGTAAACATAAGGAACAGGAGTACAGCTCTGTGTTCAGTGCATTATGTCTGTCATAACATCTTTTCACAGACATCAGGCAACATGAAAAACACTACATGTCACATTTACAAACATTTAACATCCTACCAGCTCAAGTATATGTTAAAAAAAATTAACTGAGGCTAAGTTCAATGCAAGATGAATGGCAGAATGTTCCAGATCAGTGAGGAACAAACTTCACTTTTAAGGAGATGCACTGTGAAACCTTACATGTTTGGGCCACCTTTTCCTGACAGTGCATCACCTTTACATAAGACAGGTGCACAGTCAGTCACTGTTAAATGTGGGTAATGTCATCCTAAATGTCAATGAAAGTGTCTTATGTGTACATAATGAATCACCTACTGTTTCAGCTTTTGCATTTTGTAAATCACAGATAAGGTCAAGGTCTCCTCGACTTTCTTGGGACTTTTGGAGAGATCCAGGAGCTTGTGCTGCACCTGTGAACAATGGTCTTAATTAGAAAGATATATGTACGCCGGTGCATCTGAGTGTGTGTGTTAGCAGGCAGTGCTGTGGCCCTGGAAGGCCAGAGGAAGGCAGTCCTGCCTCTGGACTATTAATAATGCCAGTGCCCAGGACCATGACAGGGATGCCATGTTACTGGAGACTGCACACTCACAGGACAGCCTTAAAAGCACAGTCCTGACTCACTGGGGTCATTAAAGATCCCGCAGTCTTTACCGTCCAGGACCGGGGGTTCCATCTACTCTTTCAAATCATTCCTCTGTTCATCTGGCCAAACAACACTCTCCTTCCCCACTTCTGGGATGCAAAGAGAGCTCTGTGGAAAAATGGCTCCTTTCCATTGTGAAAGAAGCCAGTCACAACTTCCTGCGCTAGTTCTTTGAGTGCTAGCTACATAAGCCCAATTCATGACTTTTATTTTTAGCATTATTTGCATGTGGGAGGTTGTACCTGTGAGGAGAATATTTGAGGATGCAGGCGAGGCTTTACCTGTAAGGAGAATATCCGTGGATACAGGTCAGGTGTGTGCGCTCCTATAAAATCTGCTGTGACTTTTCCCCAACTAGCAGCTTCTTTCAATTTTCCAGCTTCCACAAGACATTCTATCAAGAGCCTGCAAATAAAAGAGAGGTCGTTGCGCACCCTAGAAACCTGAACTCCATATGACATCGCTACAATAATCTGCTAAACCAGCACTGATCTCTGTTGATAAAAGAAAGCTCAAATAAGACCTGATATGCAGTGAATTTTAATGCAAAGAAGAGAACGCACATCCCACCATTTCTTGTAGCTTTTTCTCCTACTCCTGAGCTTCAATGTTTTATTTATTCATGATTGCACACACACACACACACACACACGCACACGCACACACAAAGACGCAGTTCTGAAATTGCACATGCCGCCAGAACACGTTCCCAATCCTTGCAACTGTTGGCACACATTGCTCTAAGCACCAATGAACTCATCAACACGTCAGCCACTCACAGCATAAGCTCCGCCCTCCAGCGATAGTCAGCCTCTCCAACTTCCTCCAAGGCCCTCAGCACCTGCGTCAGAGAGGCCTGGAGACGCTGGCGGGAGCCGGGCCTGAGGAAAGGCCGGACGGTTTGGAGGTAGAGCACAGAGGCATTGAACACTAAGAAGTGATATCTGCATGGATAAAAACCAGGGAAGAGAGAGAATTAAAAAGGCAGATGAATTATTCACAGTGTTATGCACACACAGGGGAAGTGCAGGCCTATCTGCCTTGTACAACTTCATTTAGGGCATGCACCGGCCACTGATTCAAATACCAGTGAATTGCAAATGAACGTACAGTAAACCTGTTTCAGTGAGTCACCAAAGATCAGATCAAGGTTTAATCTCTTCTACTGAAAGAGAGCTATTATTGGACTACGGGTGCAACAGGGAACGGATCAGCGCAAGTGGGGTAAACAGCCTATTTGAGAGTTGCTAATTTAGCCCCCCAGGAATGCCCCCCTCCTTCCCCCATATTATCACAGACTAGATAAAAACAGCATTCCCTTTGGTGCTCGCTGGGAAATCTGCAGAGGAGATGAAACAGCATGGGGTAATCACCACTGTTCTTCTGACAGATAAGGAGTTAATCAGACCAGCTTAACTTGAGTCCTAACTTTGGCCTGTTTTCGTCCTACTTCATTATGTATGGAGCTCCAAAAGCGTTCATATCTGTAAATCAGAATCTGTTCACTTGTAAAAATGTTTCGTGCTTGTGAAAAATAATGTAACTCTTTGTGCTTATAACATCCATTTGCACGTCCAAACACTGGGACTATTTATTACTGAATGCCCAATATAGGAAGTTTTAATCCAAATGCAGTTCTGCTACACCCCAAGCAAAGTAAATATCATATTTACGATTTCATTTCTATTTGACTAAAGACCGCATTAAGAATGAATACACTGCAGAATCAGGCTAATTAGGAAGAGAACAGCTCTTCTATTCAATTTCCACTTCACTTCACCACAAACTGACATTATACCGTTTTGTGTTTCACAGTAAGCAATAAATATTCTAAAATAAATAATTCATATTTTTCTGTCAAACAAAATTCTTATAAACAAAGCTCACTTTGGTTAAGAGGAAACATGTGAGAAATGAGAGATGCTGAGCAAGAAAAGATCTGAGGACGAAATAAATCGTTTTTCCCCTCTGCTAACATACCTGGGCTGCTCTTTTGAAATCTCAATAGCCTTCAGAAAATGCATCACTGCCTTTTCCACGTCATCCTGGAGGTAAAATAATGAGCCAGAGAAATTAATGAGAGGCAGCAGTGTGAATGGGAACGGCATTACCTTGCAGACAGGCACAGAAATAATGATCACACAAGAGAATAGTAATATTGTTGAAAGTAAAGTACATCTTTGAAAAGAATCAAGGGGAAATTGAAAGGAGGGTGAACGCCGCTAAATGAAATGGAAGCTTCGATCGACATCTTCTTTAGAAGTGTCAAACTGACATTGTTTTGGGAGGTCAAATTAAGATTCTTTGGGGATTTCACACAAGCTCTTATGCAATTACCTTGACCTGATGAAGTGGGTTTCCCCACAGATTAATAAATCACCTACCTCCATGCACCCCCTCCCATTCTTCTCCTGTCCCATTCTCCACCTGTCTACATTTTGCTTTCCTTTTTCTCTGTTGCTTTTGTCCTGATCGCAGATTCCATGCCCAAGTTCAAAGGCTGAATGTTTCAAAAGCTACGTGCGTTCACTCAATAGTAAAACCCCTTGGCGCATATCTTTTGTGCTGAATTGATCAGAGAAAGCAGAGCAGCAGGCTGAGGACCTGTGCTGTGGCTCGTTGAGCTGGCCGGCGCCCTTACCATGCTTTCCAAAGTCTGGGCACAGAGCTGGCCCTGGCACAGGTACGCGCGGCACAGGAACTGATTGGCCGGAGGTTTCCCTTTAAAGTACATCATTAGGCAGGTTTCGCTGATCTCAGTCAGCCCCAGCTGAAAGAGAAAGCATCAGAACTCAGGCCTTGCTTTTCAGCCTGCTGTGAAACCAGCGTACACAATCTTCATTTAGGGTTTCATGTATAATTCAGCATGTTCAGTAATTACTAAGTATTCAAACTTAAAATAAATACACCCAGCCTCCTCCCACACCAACTCCATTCCCTGAGGATCCTTACACAAAGAAGGCTCGATATGCTTGTTAATTATAAACATGCATCTATCTGGCTATTTGTGAATCGAAGCATAACTACAGAATATGTTATACCGCATTACATTTTGATAAGCCGTAGTATAAATGATTAGACAAACTGGGTTCTGGAACTCAAAGGTTTGGGTTTGAGTCACAGCTAGGGTGCTGTCATTGTACACTTGAACAAAGGTACTTAACCTGAATTGCATCAGTAAAATATCCAGCGGTATAAATGTATTTTATGTAAAAAAGCAACCTGTGTTGATTTGGATAAGAGTGCCTGCTAAACGTTGAAATGGAATGGTTTTATGCTACCTGTCTGTTTCTAATAATTCAGCTACTGTGCGTACAGCAGAAATGTGGTCTGATTAACTATTAGCGCTGCTTTACTCCATAAATTTGCCCTGTAGGTCAGTCTGTTCCTTAAAACATCAAAATAATGTTATTTATGATGCTCATGACCCACATTCTCTGTGGGCTGTTGGAAACCATGATGATATTTATTCACAGTGACTCACAACATGCCCCCACTCCCTCCACACTTATCATATCATGTTCAACTTATAAACAAGTCATTTGAACACACACACGCACACACACAGAGGTTCAATGGGTTCTTATGTACAAAAACTTTGTAAACTGATGATTTAGTTTTTAAAAAAAGTTCAATAGGTTCAAGCCATAACTATAATGCCCGCATTACCTCGACAGCAAGGTGTTGAAAATATGACATATGAACAATAGCTAATAAATATGGACACAAATATAACATCCATGTTCACATATACAAATAATCAGTTTTAAAATATTGATTAAAAAAAGGATGCAACTTGTTATCTAGCCTATAGCCCACACAAGGACATTAGGATGGGTTTACAGTTCTCATTTAAAAAATGCTGTAAACTACTGAATTTAAATAGTCTTTATTAAAAATGCGACCTGGCCTTTGGTGAGCTTACATTTCTTTTCCATTCACAGTGCATTTGTCAGCTTACTCGTCCACTTTAATGGAAAGTACGCTTTCAGCATGTCAACATGTCTTGTTGGAGATTACCATGGTGGTTTCCATATAAGCACACCTTCACAAATATCATAGCAGCTGATATATTCAAAATGTTATCCTCATCACACTTCGGATATATGCGGCTGATTAGGCAGGCGGCACATGCTCTCCGGATGATCCCGTTTTCATCGCGGCCTACGCGCACCTCCTGCCTGGCGACATCTGTCTCATGGGGGAATTAGACGGCACATTTATCGACTGCGCGGAACTCAATTCCGGGAAGGCCCATGCGTGTCGGAGCAACGCTGTAGGATACAACTTCATCCTGCGTTTCTGAAGCTTCTTAAACCGCTCCTTATAACCAGGACTTCTATGAATCCTTCACGACAATAATGCTTGCTTTGTAATTCCAGCATCAGGCATAGGCATGTGCATAGGAAAGTCACAGTAAATTCCGAATTGCATTTAAATAAATCAACTTTAAGCTAGTCATGTGTGTGCTAGTATGTGGCGTTATATAGAGTTAGGAAATTATTTAACAGATAATTCTGGTGCAAGTTTGAAAGTCTGAAGTTACAATGCAACTCCATATTCACATGTACCTACTGTAGCCTATATCAAAAGGCTAACGTGTTTTTACAGTCTAAACCTCAATAGCTGTATCATTTTTGTATTGATCTATATACACATTCATTCACGCAATTACTTGTGAAAGGGTATCCACTAAATGGGTCGAGGGCGCACTGAGGAGATAAATAAGATAGAAAACGGGTGTAATAAAAGCAGATTGTGAAAGGACTTTTCATGGCAGTTTTACCTGAAAGGCTTGTTCGGCGCAAATGACGTACAGTTCAGGACAAAAACACCTGCCACCTGATAATGCTTTTTCTTTGGTTCCTTCATTGATCAAATCATACGCTTTCTTCAAAGCCTCAGCATCTAAAAGAGAACATATTAGCGTTCATACACATAGTCTAATATAAATAAGATGTTCTGTCATTCTTTCGTAAAGTTTGGTAATTGACTCAAATCAATGGACATGTATGAAATGCGGATTAAGCTAAATTACATTCAGAACTGTATAGCCAACGTCGTTTGTTTAACGATTACCTTTCTGTGTCTCGGCTTTGGTCAGAAATTGCCGAATCTGAAGGTCCATGATGTTTCAAAGTTCAAAGCTAACGGTAGCATTAATTAGGGAACATCATCAGCATGTATCTTTTAGTGATAACTCAAATATGAACTAGACTAAATTAGATTGCTACCTGCTCGACTTGTTCATTTACAGTTGACGAGATTCAATCACTAAATTTTTGGGTATGAGATAGAGTCCGGACCAACTGACCGATTGTATAACTAAAGTACAATTACATTTTATGTATTTCATTAATATTAGTTACATGTGGCTATCTAGCGTTAGACTAGACCACTGACCACGTCTTTTTGTTAGGTTTACATTGTATCCTAGCAACAAGTACAACCATACGGTAAGCGTAGAGGGACAAACACAACATTCTAACCAGGAACACATGCGCATTCATTTGCATTGTATTATATTATGACGCTATAATCAATGGCTATTGTTTACATTGTTCTGCTCTAATTGTGCGGGTGTTTAGAAGTTAGTTTAGAATGTTGCATATATACTATGTGTTGATGGTGTTAGCTTTTTAAAAATGATATGTTTGCAGACACTCTTATCTAGAGCAACTTTCATAATTCATGTTTGACATTTAATTAATTCATAAAGTTGGATATTTACTGTTTACTGACTTCAGGGAACAAGTATCACATCTGCTTTAGGAATACAAGAGGGATTCCAAAACGTGTTTCTGGCGCTTTGTTGTGTTGTTTGTTACTTGGTTGCTGCGGGGACTGCTGGGGAGGAGCCGACTACTCTTTGGCGACGATGCGACAATTAAGTGTTATTTCTAAACAACTAACTACTGTTTCCTGTTTGTCCCGTGAAGCCATTTCACCCTGAATCCCCGAATCCATTAGAAGCTCTGGTTTGGTCGGCTTTGTGATGAAGCTGAATGAGACACCCAGGACAATACCTAAACTGAGCTAAATCTCAATAATGTTGACAATGTTATACTATGGTATGGCATGGCATATGTCCTATGGCAAAAATCCATATTTAATATTAAATATTATTAATATTTAATTCCTGTCAGAAAGGGCTTAATTGATTAATTAATTAATGTATTTACCACCAAAATACTTTCAGTTAATTTTCAAAAAATATAATCACGCCATTCCTTGGAAAATAATATTTAATTCAAACCATATAAGGTACATTTCAATCAGTGAAATTTCCTCAAACCATTCCTATAGTATAGCACAGTAATGTCACTTTCATTCACATTGAAGTGTAACATTCTTCTGTTAAATTTACATATTTGTGTAAGGTAATTTTCACACTGACAGTCCTTATCTGGTGCAATTAAAACAGCTGCCTATCTAAATCATAAACTAAATGGTTAATTACTTCTGTAGGCACAAGACATAATTGCATTGGCAACCTATGATAAACTAGACTCAACTACTCTATTATTTTCATTCCATTTTTTCATTCAAAATAAGTTTTAAGCATAATCTAAATGTTGTTCTAAATCATAAACAACACAAATAATAAATACTAAATTCCTGGAGGGTTTGAACATACGTAACTAGCACACATTAAGGCAGAGACACATCAGGGAAACAAAAGTTCTTCCAAATGTTACCTTTCCTTTCTCAAAGGGCTCATACTGAGGTGTGAGGCCAGGAAGGGTGTGTGGGCATTCAGCCCCCTAATGTTCCTGAGCCATGGAAGCGCTGCAGGACCTTGGGCAGTGCCACGCCCAGGCAGTGTAGCAGCTGTAGCTCATCCCTAATCATGCCAGCTGTTGCCCATTACCTGGATCGGGGCAACTATAAAAGTTCTTGTTTCTAGCCCTTAAAAAGAAACTACGTTTCCATGTGGTTGCTGTAAGGGCTTTGGTTTGTGGTGCTGTAGATTGTTTGTTTGGCCTTTTGGAGCAGTGTACTTTTTGTTCCTTCTTACATAACATGCATCTTGTTTTTTAGTGGAGTGTTTTTGTTTAAATACCCACAAGGTAACGAAAGGCGTTTAGCCAAACATTTTTCCTGAATTTGTTTTGTCTGTTCATCAAATGTCACAGTGACCACCTCCACACTGTGCCACAGGGGGTAACCCACTCATATCCCAACCAAACCCTAACCCTTTTCGTCATACTGAAAATGTTTTGACCATCAGGAGACCAGAATGTGGACTGAGCAGATTGCCTTTATTCCAGTCACCCAATATTGCTGCTCGCATTTAACCAGTTATGCCATTTAAAAAAGAAAAGTTTTATTTATTTATTTAAATCTCAGAACGTGCTGTGCTTCAAACAGTGAAATGTGCATGACTATCTCTCAGTTCCCTATGATCAGGTCCCACTAAATTCTTATTTATTTATAAATTACCCTCCCTGTTCAGGGCTCAGACAGCATGAGAAGTGGCTTTAATGTGATGCCCTGCCCTCTCTCTTGTTCCATTTTAAAATGAATATTGTCAATTTTAGCTTTGGGTCTCCACCCCAAAGCATCATTTTCCTTTAGCAAATGTACTGTTTCTGCTGCTCAAAGGGATTTCTATCCTCATTTTCCCATGTCCTCAAACTGCTGCCTAATTGACCAATTTACACTTGTTGAATGGAGAGGTTGTGGTAGATCAGTGTGGTCTTATAATGTGCCTTAGAATCAGTGTTTATAATGCAAATCGATATCCACATGACATCTACATGGTTTTGCATAATGACCAATTATGTCATTGTCACAGAGCCTTGTCCTTGACGCACGCATGCACACACGCACACACACACACACAGCACTGCAGGAATACTCACTGAAACTTAGAACTTCTGAACAATAATTTATACACTTTTCTATTCTTTCTGCCCATTCTCTCTGGTGATGATTTTGCCAAAAATGACAAAATCATATGCACACAATAAAATAGCTTCTCTTAATATGAGATGAAGGGCTGGGAGTCTAAATCTGAAGCAGCTGGTCATCAGGGGTTAAGAAATCCAGAGCTTTTGAGCATGATAGATATTAATATACCCTTTAAAATGAAAACATCCATCTGCTTAGACAAATGCAAATGTGCATTTGTGTGCACCTTGCACTGTACATTATAATATTAAAAAGTAATCCATGAACCATTTTCACAGGTGCTTCTGCAAAACCCATTTTGCTTCATGGGCCATCAGATGGAACAGTGCGGAGAGCCTGCACAGATGACCAGACCTGAGATATGGGTCTGGGTTCAAGAATGAATAATGGTTTCATTATTTCAATAGCCTCATCGCTAACTTTCTGTCACATGCTCTAAAATGCCCTGCTCTGAAAAGGGAATATGTCCTTCCTGCAACAAAGCTGTTCATTCGCTGCAACTGAAGACATCCTGTTTTGCCCAATCACAGGATACATTTTTCATTCAGTGCAATGTAATTCTGTGTTTCCTTCCTTTATTATTCCTTCCTTTATTCCTTTATTACATGTTAGTAGCCTCATTTCTTTATGTGGGCTTCAGTATATTTTTGCCCAGAGGGCATTTTTCTTGTCATATTTTACATGATAGGCCCACTGCACTTTGACATTTCTCAAGGCTGTTTGCATTCTCTCTACCGTTCGTCAAATTCAGATTACGCTAATGCATACACTGCTCTGTGTTATGCGACCAATGTATAATCCTCCAAACCAGTTTCAGGCACGCGCATTAATAGCATGTTCAATTGTGCCCACATCGTTTCTGTTGCATGGGTAACTCTCTTCACTTCCTTGTGTCAATGTCCTAATTTGCAGCCAGGATTTAAGGATTTAAATCATTTACAATACACTATTTAAACACTCTCTTCACTCGATAGGCACTTGAAACTGAGTGACTGGGCTTGAACGGATTGGTGTGGAAAATGAGGTTCTGTGGACATTCTACAGATCATGTAGAAAATGAGCTGTGTCTCAAGTTAGGCTCTTGTGCAATGAAGTACTGAATGTCAGCAATGGATGGTCACAATAAAGGTAAAATTACACATGGGGAGTCTAAGAGTGAAACAAACTTCACTCTTTCCATCCGTCCAAAATATCTTCTCTTTATTTTTTTCTTATAAAGGAAATACTGTAACAATTTATAATCAGTTGAATTCTACTTATTATTGTAATAAGTAGAATTCAACAATGTGGTGTGGTGTAAATAATAAAAAACAACCTTTTGGACACTTTTGTAAAATAAGCTCCAGAAAAACGTTTATTTAGAAACCTGTGATGCTTGCAATCAATACTGTTTTGTAAACCCAGAAATAACTGTTCACAAAGAATGTGTAATTGTGTTGACTTTTTTCACTGTGCAGTGAGTATTTTTCCGATGGTTTTGTGGAACCTGACACTAAAATTATTGGATATTGGTATTTAATAGCCTTCAGAGTCATCAGATCTGACCCCAGTGGAACATTTATGGGAGATTGTGGAACGATGGTGGAAACAACATTTTCATCTTGAATTTATTGACTGTCATGGAAAGCAATGTGTAATATTCATCCTGAAAAAACCCCATTGCTGGTAGACTATGCTATTGTGTAGGCTACACTGGTCACATGTGGTAACCTCTCTATTAACCCCTGTGTTCAGTTTGGGCCCAATTGTTCCACTTTAAACTTTGTGTTTAAAGTTGGTCAAGACAAATGATACTTTTGAGAGATGTATTTCATAACCAGTGACTAAACTAGTGTGTTTTTTGTGTTGTGTTTCTATTTGTTGTTAATTTTTATTTTCTTAATGTTTTTTTTCTACATAGTTTCTTTGAATATAATCAAAGATTAAAAATAATTTAGAATGTCAGTACAAAATAACAAATACCAATAATCTACTGCATGAAATCCTTTTTCTTTAAAAGTTTTTCACAGGTAAACATGATTTTTGCCAGGCCACCGAACAGGCATCTTGTCCCCCCTGGTGCGCCCTGCTGTCGGGCAGAAGGCTCTGTCTGTTAAGGACATGTGGGGATCAGGAGCAGTGTGGGGCATTGGGAGCGGTGTGGGAGATCAGGAGCACAAATTCACATGAAACAGTCAACATGCCACATTGCTGTTAAGACATTAGACAGTCAGGGCATACAGCTTTAAAAAGGATCACATGAATGCTTGCTCAGAACAGAGTGCTTAATAATAAAAGCCACATCCCAAATGACAATACAGACGGGGTGATGGGAGTGGCCTCTTAAACCTTTCCCATCACAAAAGCAGCTCAGTTTGACTGATGCATTCGCAGTGGGACTGCGTGTTCCATCACAGATGACAAGAGGCGTAGTCACACTGCGAGAACCCTAAAAAAGCTCCACTGAAAGAACGTAATGATGAATAAATTACAGCTGGTTGAATGTTTGCAGACAATTGAGGTCACCTGAGCATGGTTCCTCTGGTATTACCATCTGCAGCGAGCTGAACAGGAAGGGACCTGCCAGACTGCAGCTCCTACTTTGGAGAGTTTGGCTTTTCTTCAGACGCGTTTGTCTGACAGCTGTCCCTAGTCACCGTCTTGCGGCTACCGATGCGGTGTTTCTCTTTGTATGTTTGTTTGTTTTGCTCTCAGATGAAGAGAGAAATGAAGCCAGCTGCCTTCATTTCAGCTGAATAATGTCGTCGCCACGGGAGACGCCACGGCAGCGTTAACTCTTCAGCACATTGTGGTGAGCCGCCTTGCTTGCAAACTATGAAATTAGCTCAGCTGTGACCTAAAAATACAACCTCATGCCATAGGAACAGTGTTATGAAACCTTGACCCTACCCACCATTTAGAGAGTGATCATTATTTGTGAAGATATTTTTGCAGTTCTTATATTTTCTACTGGATATACTGAATAAAACCTGACCCTGATTAATAATAACTATGAAAATTAAGATAAGAATACCACACTGGTAATAATAATAATAATAAGATGAAGCAGAAGAAGGAGAAAAAACATTGCCATCATTCTCATCATCATCTAAGGCTGTCAAACTGAAAATAGACACAGATTACAAACAGATTCACAATAATTTAATATGCTTTTCAAATCCAGACATATGAATAGCTTAGTAATAATAAAAATAATGACTTGAAGATAAATAACACATTTATTGTCAGTGCCTGACAGTATTTAAAATGAAGCCCGCAGGATTCCTAGGGGTGCAGTGCACATGCTGCGAATGTTGTGTTGACAGATTAATCAGAGAGGGATGAGCAAATCTATTCAAAATAAGTCATTCGATTCAGCTCACTGGGCAGACGGGATTCACATGTGCTTTGTGGATAATGGAGGAGAACGCAGGGTTTGGGATCCCATTAAGGCCAGGATGCTGAGGGAAGGCCCAGCCTGTAACAGGGTGGCGAGCCTGGGGACGGCGTGTGTGTTGATGGGTGGAAATGGCCCTTTGCTTGCGGCCCTTGGAGGACGAGAAAGTAAAGCTGACTTAAACCTGGAGCCTATCTCAGCTTTGCAGGGAGGCAGGCTGGGAGATTCCATCACCTACCATTTCATGTCCCCCCCCCCCAGCCCACCCCCCCCCCCTCCCACCCCGCCCTTCCCACAAGGAAGGGCAATGAAGGGCGGCTAAATTTGTTCCAGGTATGAAATTTTACATCATGAGGAATCCACAAAGGGTAGCTTTTCTGGGATCAACAAACGGTGGCTTTAAATTGATCAAGTTTTTTTACATTGTAAGGGCTGACAAAGTGATATACAAGTGGAAATTTATGAGTTCTTTCTGTTGGATAATGGTACAGAGGTGGAAATTTAGTCAAAGCAAATTATGCAAGTATTTTTTTCCGCCTAGGGCGTTATTACTGTGACACATAGCTTGGCAGAACATGTACTGTAGTAGAAGCACAGACAAGTAAGGAGTTTAAGACAGACCAGGACAAACTTAATGTTGAATACCCTCAAAGAATGACAGTTGGTACAGTGAAAAGCATGAATTGTGGTGTTGAATTGTCAGTTGAGTTTTCATCATCAAGTATAGATGGCATTGTTATTTTCACAGTGTCTGTATTTTGATGTTGCATGTTAATTAAAAATTGAAGGACTGATGTTGACTGTAGAGTGCTCAGGCACAGAGGTGTCCTTCTTCTACAAATGGGACTCTTCTGATGTGAATTTCTGGCTCCATAATTCTGCAGTTGGATAGGTGATCCTGTGGAGTTTAATGGTGAAGCGGGAGTTTATATAAATGATACTCAAATAAATGTCCTCCCTTTGTTCTACTGTATAATTCTCAGTGTCAGAGAGATGGATTGTTGGTAATGGCTCTGGCACAGTGCTGGTATCCTGAGTAGAATACACACTTGAACATTAAGCAGCTTTGCATCACAGCACTCTCTGTAAGCTCTAAACCTGTGATGCATACAAACATGGCTCCCATTAGCTGAAGAGGATAACTGGGGAACTCAGACAATTAGGGATCAAAAGATAATCTTCTGTCAACCAACAGGTCTGGGGGGAGGGAGGGAACGGAGAGGCCTTCAGTTTAATCATATGTAAAGAATGGCAATCATCTGTTGCTCCCCCCATATCACATACACATGAACAGGGTAGGTGGATCATTTGTACTGGAGGGTGAAACTGCTGTCCAATAAAATACTTTCTGACAATTGAACACTGAGCTGAACCCTCACATGTTGTGGAAGAATCCAGCACTCCCAAACATGCCTTGTAAGAATCATCGCTTTTCCACCAACAAAAATAGTCCCCTTATACCGACCAGAAGCCCTCTAGAGAAGTTCTTCAAAACTGCATTACTAAGAGTGGGGATTACAATAAACAAAATACACATAAAGCTGTCCTGAATATTCATGCAGTTCAGAAGCATGACAAAAAATAAATAAGTAAATAACAACACTGAATTGGGAAATCAGGTAATTAAAGGGGCTTCTGACAGGAAAGCTAATCCCACTAATCCTTGTGACTCTAATCCCAGCTCTTCACAGATTGAAGAATACACTGTTTCAACAGGCTCTTTTTCCTGAGCGATTCATAGTGAGATAACCTCAACTCTGAGCCAGTTCAATCCAATGAGATCTTTGTATGTGATGTAAGCAGTGGCTGCTGGGGGCCAGTCATGTACCCACAGGCACGACGATGTATAAAGCCACATCCCTGGCCGATCCGTGACCCTCATAAATGGCCAGACACAGATACACAGATTTGTGTGCGTGTGTGTGTGTGTTTATGATTGTGTGAGCGACACAGAGTTATCTCTGGGAGTTCAAAGATGCAGTCTCTTCAGACCTTGATTGCTTTAATGTTATGTCTTCATCCTAGTACATATTAGACTCTCCTAGCCCGAGCAACCTTTAAAGTACGTGCACTAAATGAGATGGTGTTCAAGGTATGCCATTCTACAGGCTATTTCTAGGCAGGGCATTACATTACATTACACTCACTTAGTGCTCTTATCTCTAAAGGATAGCATAAGTGCATCCACCTAAATGAAAACAATTCCCACTGAGATGGGCCTAGATCATCCAGTCCTATATTTTCAAATGGGACAGCATTTATTAGTTTTATGTCTAATGAATTTTTACAAATTAAAAACGTTCAGATATGGGAAATGCTAATTGGCAGTCTGATTCCACATTGTAACTCAACAATGCGTTGTGTAAGCACGATTTTCTTATTTCAGAGGTTGTTCCCTACTCCTGATACTCCTTTGGAGTGCAGGTATACACTGTGCAGCTAGCTGGAGGTGCTTTGAAAATGCTGGCTTCTCACACTTCAGCAGATCAATTCTGGCCCCATCCATTATGAATCAAACGTTTTGAAAAGAATTCAGTTCAATCCCTGAGTGAAATTGTTCAAAACCTTTTTGGAATGCTCCTATGGGACAGGGGATCATGATGAGATGTCAAGTAGACATTAAATACATTTTTTCGGTTTAACCCAACAAATGACCATTAATTATTCAAGTTGGAACACATAGATTAATAGTGACACAGACCAACTCACATTTCCATTTCACACACGCACAAAAAGAATCTCTCTATCTCTCTCTCTCTCTCTCTCTCTCTCTCTCTCTCTCACACACACACACGCACACACACACACACACACGCACACACACAGAAGGTTTAATGCAAGATGAACCGATTGAAGCAGATGTGGATACCAAGCGCAAAAGGAGCAATAGCAACAGTTTTACACATTTTATCACCTGCAGCAGAAATGACAGCAAATGGGGAGAATGGAATGGAAATTAATTTTAACCTCATCCAGTCCACAGCTCAGCAGTTTCTGCTTCTCATAGCTGCCTGCAAGTTGGGCCTGTTTGTTGTAAATTGAGGAAATGTTTTAAGAGTGCATACAATTAAAATTCTTTTCACATGAGAGATATAAATATTTTTGTAATAATTGAATGTCTACATAAAAAGTTAAGGGAGAAAAAGTTCCACTCTTACAATCTCCACTCTTTATACTCAAGACTCAAGACATACAACAAACAGAAGACAGTGTTTGGGATCCATTTAGATTTGTCGTCTGGTTATGAGTCAACATCATGTGACACCCACCCTGCTGAGGTACACCGGACCACTGGGACTTGCCAGCTGAAAATAGCCCGCTTGGGGCAGCCTCCATTGATCTCTGATTAGGTTGGCAGAGGCAAGCAAGATTTCTGATTGGAAGTGTTCATTTTCAATCAAAAGCAGGGGTCCACTTGATTGGATCATTAACATGACCAGCATGTAGCAGGAGGGCTCTGACAAAGAGTAATGAGTTGCCTGTCTGAATGTGCATGCACTTCATCACAGTTGTCATTTTGAATGTGGGGCGGGGGGGCTGGATCGGGGGTTAGGAGAGGGGTGGAGGGTGCTGGTGGGAACAATTGACAGCAGTTTGCAAGATGGCAATGTATATAACTGAGCAGCTTTCTAGGATGGTCTATTAATCATCATTTAATTGTGAAAGCAATTAAAATATGAAAAGCTGCTTTCAACAGTATTTGCATTAACTGCATCCCACTCAGTCATTTACTACCAAGCACATAATTATTTCTTATCGGTGCTGGATGTGCAGTGTGCATGACATTCCTATTATTATAAACCTTTCCTTAAGAGCTGACTTCAATACTTCAGCGTGCCAATAGCTGAGAGTGGCTGAGAGTGAGAGATTGGAAAACGTGTGCATTTTTTTCAAGCCTTCGCAACGCTCACTGAATTACAGACATGAAAAACAATTCCTCACTGAATGGGGAAATTTAGTTAGACGTTTTACAGAAGCCATTGTCACACTGGGAGCCACTAGCAGCCCTGCTTCCCTGTAAGGGCTGCAGTGTCCATCGGTGAATCATAGAATCTGAGCAGTAAATCTGAGGCCTTCACAGTCTCGTGTGTGGGACTCCCACAAGTCTCCAAAGGGGTCATTTTAATTCACATATCGTCAAAGAGGATTTGTGATGGATTACATGTATCCTACTTTAGGAGCAGAGGTGCAGACAGCACATGTGAGGCTGATCAGGTAAAAGTCACGTCTCAGCTCCTCTCTGCTCTATTGATCAGCAGCTGAGCCTGCTGAGAGCAGTCAACAGCTTGTGAGATGTTCACTGTGATTAATCTTTTCCATTTATGCACTAAAGCTCATCATTAAAGACGTGCGAAGAGGTTTAAAAAACAACAAAATAATAATAATAATAATTATAATAATAATAATAATAATAATAATAATAATAATAATAATAATAATATCATCATCATGAGGATTATCATGTTTGGATCACCTTACATAAATGGTATGCAGTATATAGTGGCTCTAGAAAGCGGAAGGATGTGACGAGAGCAGTTCTCTGCTCCTGTATCTGGTGTGCTGTCCCTTCAGCACCGCAGGTGTTTGAGTGGCCTGGGAGAGCTGCAGGACCCTGGACAGCGCCAGCCCCACTCACAGACATTACAGCAGCTCTGGCTCACTACCAATCAGACCAGCTGATACCAGTGGCCTCATCATTGGGCTCTATGAAAGGTCCAGCTATGAGGTCTACATGGCGGAGATCTTTTTGCCACAGGGTAAATGTGTGAGGTTGCACTGCTAACCTTTAGGACCACCTTGTTTCTTCCTTTCCCCCTCTTTTTTCTTTTATCTACCTTTTTGATAGTGTTTTTTTCATGTTCTTATTTTGCCTCGTCTATTCACCACATGACACATTGCCACTATTCCACAAAGTCAAGGTTATAAGGAAATGGAAAATGTTTTGCAGTTGCCTTCCACATCGCACAAGACTAAAGCTCTCTGGCACAATTTCACGTGTCCATCATGATTGACTGTGAAGAATAGTGATATTAAGTGTTAGAGATTACAATAAAGCCAGTGTTTGCTAGCAGTGAGTGTGAAATATGAGTGAATAAAATCATGTTCACTTTGAAATGTGTGTGTGTTTTCAAAATGGAGGATATACAGTGAGATTAGATCTAAATCTGAGGGTTTTAAATATCCTGTAATACTGCAGCTTTTAAATATCCACTGATGGCTTAAATGTTCCCATGGGAAACATGCTGAGCAAGAAGGACAAAATGCAATACAGAGAAAATTCTAAGCCAGTTTTTTAAATAGCAGTTTTCCTTTGTTCAAAGAAAGCTGGTATGTTCAGTTTCAAAATCCTGACACAGCTGGTTCACTGCCACATTCAGCTAATTCAATAATCTGTGGCCTTGTCCCTTCGGCATCAATCTATTGATTTCATCCCCTTCCAGTGAGATTTGACTTCATATTTGTCACCCGCAGTACAGTACAACACATAAGGAGAGTAACACATTTCAAAATGATGGGCCAAGCTTGAGTCTATTCTGTGCCTTCAGGCCTGGAATGTTGAAAGATAAGCTAAAACAACCTCCATTTTGGCTCAAAGAACGAACAATTATATACCAAACTATTGTTAGAGTTTAAAATGGCAAAGCCTCTTGCACTGTTATCTCAAACTGATAAGTAGGTTTCCATGTTCATTTATAAGAATTTGTTACCGATCTGCACTCATGTCATCTGTGCTGTCATTCCTCCAACTCCCTCCAGTCCTTCTGTCTTGCAATTGCAAGTTTAAATAAGCTGTAAGCCAACATACTGCAGTGAGGTCTGGATGTCAGCTGAGCTTTTTAATAATCACATAATCTCACTCTCAGGTAAAAATGTAAATGCCCTAATCCTATCTGCACATGGACATCACCGACATATTCATCTTCTCCAGCGTGTATTCACCGCGACTTCCATCCTACAGCTTTGCACAAGTCCAAGGCTCCATAAGGTCTTCATGTCTTGAGCACCCAGGTGGTTTTGGTGACAGAACAGCCTGAACGGAAAGGGCATCTACATTGACAGGCGAGCGTACATCAGGCAGTCACCTGTAGATAATCACTGCTGGAGTGAGTGATTCATGAAGCCTCGCTTTGGTGGCTTTAGCTGTTTGAACAGTGACACAATGTCGCTGACACTTCACAGTCCTCCCGCCCACCCACAGCACCTCCATGTCAGCAGAAATAACCATCAAGAAGTTTCACCCGCTCCTGCACTACCTGCTGTGGGTCTCTGGTGACCATGCTCAGAGCTGGAATACTGTCTCATTGCCAGAGAAACACAGTGCAGTGACTGTTGGTGACTGGATTTAGAGAATAAGATACGTATTACCATAGATAATCCTGTTTTCCGTCCACGCAATCAAATCATGCACTGGCAGAGCACTAAGCTATCCAAATGTTAAAAATGGAAAAGTAGATTATGTCATGGTTAATCTGTTTATAAGCCTCTCTTACATTCAACTAATTATTATTATTTATACTTTTTTTAAGCAATCATAAAATGGTTAACTAAGCCATTGGTCATGTTACACTCTTTTTCTGAGAGCAGGACAAAAAAAAAATGTATTTAAAAAATGCTATCAAAATTCCAAATGGCAAACAGTGAAAAGACACAAGAACAAACCAAAAGAAGAGCACAGTAATTATGTGTATTGTCATTGGCCGAGCATGTGTACCAAAGCATACGGCCACTGTCCAAGGTCCTGTCGACTTCCCTGGCTCTGAGGGAGAACAGGAAGAACTGACAGGAGCCAAAGCTGAGGAACAGCTCCCCTGACAACAGCTCTATAAGCACCCACCAAAGCACTTCAGCTTATGTCCTTTTTCATAGTGCTGCAGCAGTGTTGCTCTTTGGTTATACACCGCTGACCTTCAGGACACTATGCCTGGCCATTCTATATTTATATTTATGTGTGTTATTAAATGGGCTGGTGTTCACCTGTGTGCATCTGTATCAGCACTGCTGGACTGCAGTCAAACAGCCCTGTGGTATCAGTCTCACAAGGCTTCCTGTGTGACATCAGAAGCTTTCAAAGAATGATGTAAAGAGCCGCTGGTCAATCCTTGTGTCTAGAACATAATAAAGCTCACTCATATGTGCAAAAAATTCCTCAGAATGCAGCAATTTGCTCACACTGTGTGAACACAGCAGTGTTGACAAGGAAAATCTTTCAAACACAAGCAATCCCTTCTCAGTCTGGCCTCCCTACAGCCATTCTGCATGTTTCAATTTACTGGAAACCAGACTTCTGGGGTTTGATTTGGTAGTGCACAAGTGCACTTTTCAATGGCTCCATTGAAACTCGGCTCCATCACCGAGAGCTCTGTAATGAGTCTGTTCCTCTCGCTGTGGCTTGGGGGCATCATCCTCTACTGCCCTCTGCAGAGGTTTCTGACCAACATGGGTGATAGTGACATCTCTACCTCCTAGGTTTGAGGAATTGAATCATGACTGTCACTCTCTGAAGCAAAGGCTCATGGGATGTCTCAGAAGAGGCTATCGAGACAACGTCCCGCCACCTACCTCCTCCCACTCTCACCCACGCGAGGGTCAAGGCGGCAGGCAGCCAGGGGGTAGGGGGCAGAGGGGTGAGGGTCGAATCAGACATAATCCCTGGGGCATTCTAGATGGTTAGTGCTAAAAGGCTACCTTCTCTCTTAGAGTCATTGCAGCGCTTTCCCTCCCTAGCCTTTAAGACTTAAAAGAATCGGGCGCTATGCGTTCCCTGAGCTATACATGTTCTGCTATGATGTAAGTGACTGGCCTAACTGCTAACAAGGTTGCTCCATGCCTTGTTCCCATCTCCACCGTGCAACAGGGGCTAATTACATCTGGCTAATTACAATGTGGTGACTGAATTCAGACATAACACTGCGTCTAATGCAGTGACAAGGAACAAGCTACGACTCACACCTTGAAGATGAATGTACGCAGCACTGATAAACACGCCCTCACTGTGCAGCATGTGCATGGTTGTTTTTTTTTTTTTTTTGCTGCTGCGGCAATACACAGCTAACAGATGCATTTTCTAGGGCTCTTTTCTGACAAGTGGTGTGAAGGGAGTCAGGGGCGAGGATGAAATGAGCGCGGGTTCACAGCCCTCTCTGCTCCATTAACGCTTCCAGCACAGCAGGGAAATGAGCACCAGCACCTCAGAAGCTCCCCTGACGCCTCTCAGCGGCTCGCAGTCCTCTTACATCTGCTATTTATCAGACATAGTATCAAAGCTGAGAGCAATTAAAACTCTTGATATGGCAAGATGCAGACAAGGCATGCTGTTTCTCTCTAATTGGCCTGGTAAATGAACATGTTAAAGAGTTGTGACGGCAGTAGACGCTAAGTTCAGCTCTAGGTCGCCTTATTAAACCAAAATGTATGCATAGATGTTGGTTTTTTTCTCCATTTCCTTCTTATGATATGTAAAAAGACATTAATATTGCTTCGATCAACATTCGGCTTGGATATTCGCAAATGAGATATATTACACTTGGGTATTTGTGTGAATAAATAATTTTCCTTTATCATTCCAAATAAATATTGAAAGTAGCTGTACAATTTTAAATATTCCCATATATATTTTTTTCTTTATTTCTCCTTTTAAGAGAAATTTTAATTTTGTGCTTTTCCACAATACCTGAAAATGGACTTGGAAAATAAGGTATTTGTTAAATTTCTGAATAAATATAAACCTTCAGAACTGCTCCATCATAAACAAATACATATTTCTGGGCACTTGTCAGACGTTTTCTGCAGACCATGGCTGCTGATAAATTGTGCTTTCCAATGTGTATTTCTCTGATTCTGAGCTTACTATATCACTGGTGTTCCTGAAATTGAACATTTTCTAGAAATGTTTTATGGGACTTTGAGGTTGTTTTACAAGAGGTTAGAATGGACAGATGTGGTGAATTACACATTAAAAAATTTTTTACAATCACTGGGGAGATTGCAGGACGTGTCTGCATCTACTGTAGCATCAGGAGGGCGGAGACCAGAAACCTTGACTACCCAACAGCAGATGATTTCAAACCAACCAATAGGACTGAATCTCAGATGGCCTTGCTGCTTTTACTGAGCCAATCAGCATGAGAGCGAGACCGAGAGAGAGAGAGAGAGAGAAAGAGAGAGAGAGAGAGAGAGAGAGAGAGAGAGAGAGAGAGAGACCGGCAAACCGGCAGAGTCAGTTCCAGGATCAGAATCCTTCTGAACTTTGAGTATGAGGGAAGAACAAGGCTGCTAGACCTTGCCTGATGGGCTTACACTGTGTGCGAACGCAGTGCACATCTGGCCCCTAAGGATGATGCCAGCCTTCACTTCTTACCATCCATACCCTAGCGCCATCTCGCCAGGCCAGCTGGCGTACAGATGCAGAAACCCATTGGACGTGTATGTTAAATGAGTCTTCCCGCAGTCTGAGGCTGCCAGCCTAGTCTAGACAGAGGCCTCATCACTCCGCTTCACTGGTTCAAGCAGCACCTGTTTAGCTCGCCTCGGCAGATTCCAACTGTTTCCTCCATTATTAGTTGTCAGGGCTTGTCTCTTCTGAGCATGTGCAAACCTCTGAGATCAATCAGAGCTAAATATGGACTCTGTGATGGGATCCCTGTGGGGTATTGTAATCAGTTAGACTGGAATGCCCCACTGAGGCTTTGGAAATAACTTCCATCTCCAATAATATCTGTCTATATCCATTTGAAATATACTGATTTATAATAAGAATAACTGAAAGCTGAAGTATGTCTTCTTATAATGGGTCATTTGCTTCATCTTTGATTGGCAGAAACTTTGAAGAGCGAGCCTAATTCCTTCCATCATTGCCGTGCAGGAAACTGACACAAAGCGTATTATGAATCTTTTTATGTTTCAGGCTATAAGTAATTGGATTTTCTTTGGCAATGCTGAGTTCGTAAAGGCAGAAAATAGCTGCTCCCATGTGGATTCAAGAATGTTAACACACACACACTCGCACACAGACACACACACACCCACACACACACACACACACACACACAGAGCCTAGGTCATATTCCAGCCTGCAGAAAGGTCTTTGTTGTTTCATGGTTCATTTGGTTTTATTGCCTGCCTTTTACAGCCTACTGCACCCCCCCCCCCATCCACCCCCCACCCCCACCTCCGATAAAAGATTACAGTATTCCTTTTTCAGAGCAAAAGCCTACTTGAGGAAAACCAGTTTATGTAAGTGTGCAGATGGAGAGCTAGCTACTGAAAACCTTTCCTTCCTGTGACATGTGGCTTCTGTCTATCTGTCTGCCCATCTTTCAGTCCCCCTCTGTAGTCTATCTATATACAGTATGGCTCTTCCTGTGACTATGCACTCTTACTTTTATCCTTAACTCTACCATTTCAAAAAGTAAAGGCAGAGGGGAAAAGATGACACTTACATGACACTCAGATCTCTTTGTAAACTGTGGGCGAGTCCTGGGAATTTCAGCCAATCGAAAGAGCAGTGTGCATGGAGGGTCGTGCACTCCTGTTCTCTGACTAGCTGTCTTTTTCAGTGTGGAGTCCTAACATGCCCACATACCTGTACACACACATCTTTTGATGACTTCCATGCTTAAAATTGGGCAACACTGTAATCATACTATATAATATAATGCAGTCTTTGTCCAAATGCTGTGCTCACCCTTTATGAATTACTTTGGGAAATGCACTCCAGAAAACAAGTCGACCAATGCTATCCTATCATTAAGCTACATTAGATAAGCCTTAAAATGTCAAGCCATTAATAAGCAGTAAACAAGACAGGAATGGCTAAACAATGTAATGATTTTATAACATTTAAATGTTAAATGTTAAAAAGGTTTTGTAGAAAACATTCACGATGAATAAAATGGTCTTAATATAAAGAGGTTGTTTTAATATGCGATGGTTTTCATTGTGTCTGAAGGCATCTGGTTTGATGGATTTGGGAGGGGGGGGGGGGTGTCTCAGACTGTGTCTCAGTGATGTCCCCACTTCTCCTAAGTGCAGTCCTTTATTAAAACAGCCTCGTAGCTTATGGAGACGCTCTGTTTGATCACTCATCCGCCACCGGAATTCCAAAGTGGATACAGTACATAAAAAAAGAGTAGCAGATGCAGATAGACAGCAAGAAGACAGGCACGCACCACATTCCTCCTTCCGCTTGAGCTTTGAAGTGATAGAAACCCTTTGCGCAAACCGGTCTCTCTTGGACAGTAGCGTGCTGTATGTAGGTCAAGAAACATTAGAGAGAATAATTTTGTACTCTTTTCCCTCTCTCAGATGAGGCTGGGACTATAAGCCCCGGTAGGTCACAAGGTCATGGCTTATCCCGGTTCCTGTGACATCAGAAATGGATGGAAGAGAGCGCCCCCCTGTGACGGACACCCCTCCAGTGCAGCAGCCTGTTCCTCAGCCGCAGAAAGCCACAGGGAGAGGTGCAGATATACAGTACTGTGTGTTCCACTGGTGTGAGGTCATGTAGGACATGATATGGGTGGAGCTACCATTTTATCATTGACTTGCTGATTTGAACCAATCACTACAGTGGTGCAAAATCTTTTTATTGGTTCATATCAATGCTGACTGCTTGGCGCTGCTCCACCTTTTATGGAGTTCATGAAAACTGAGTATCCCTAGACTCTGTATATGTTCTTTACCATCACTATAACTGCATCAGTATTAAGGTTCTCCATAATACTGCTGAGGTTAGGGTTAACGATGGGGAAAGTGATCATTAAACCCTTTCTTTCTTATACTAAAACATTTTTAAAAAGTTTTTTATGTAATACATAGAATACAGGAAAGACAAAGCTGAAGTCACATTGAAGGATTAGGGAATTGATATTCAATGTACCATAGTGCAGTGCAGTCCCCAGTTATGGCTCTAGACTGCTCAGCAGACAGTGGTAGACATTATCTTTTTTTACAAGCTTTCCTTCTGTTTTCAGACTCCTTGGGAATAATATTCAATATGACAAACGGCATAAATAGTCACTTACTCGTTACAGCTGAACAGCGAAATGGGAGGTGCCACTTCAGAATGGTAAACAGGCAGGGAAATGAAAGAACAGGGATGTAAGGATAATAAACTGCTTCCCACTCCACCATTTACTCCTGCATCAGAAACCAAAGTGTGTTTAATAAGTCCCAGTCACATGTGGATGGAAAGGCAATGGTGGGGCAGATGGAAAGACTTCTCACATGCTCACTGCTGGGTGGGAGGCTGGGGGGTGGGGGGCGGGGGGTGATGCCAGGGAGGTGGTGTGGGTGTCTGTGTGAGGGGGGGGGGGGGGGTAAGTCCCTGTTGGCTTTTGCCTACCTGTCAGAGGAACAGAATGCGCTGGTGGAGGGTGTTCCCATGTGGGAATCTCACTGGAGAGGGCAACAGAATTTCAATTACCCTGTGGAAAAGCCCAGAAGGTTCTCTTTCTCTCTCTCTCTCTCTCTCTCTCTCTCTCTCAAGAGGTGAGTTCTCTTCCGAAAGCCAACCTCAAGTAAATCTGTAAGTGCCATGAAAATTCTGGTTTGACATTTTCCTGACAATTTTTTAAGGCAGTTAAACCTTTAATTTTTTCCTTCTTTACATTTCATTAAATGTAACCTTTACTTTCAAAGCAACCACCCACCAAAACTTGCATTTTTGCCCTGGAGAGTTACCGTTATACTGGCAGCCACATGGTATAGCTTCCAAAGAACATCCTTTCTGTTCTAAAAATAGAGTAAGAAACCTGCTCTCTCGCACACATTGGACGCAAACAAATCGAAGGAACGCTTTGATTATAACGGCTGTCGACTCTGTGTCGCAGAAAAAATTAATTCTCGCTTCAAGGCCTGTGTCTCTCCAGGACTCCGCAGCGGGAGATTGTTTGTGACGGCAAACTGGAACTCCCCACTGCGTGGCAGAACCATGCCGGTTACAAGCCCTATCCAGGCTTCTGATGGACTAGACCAGCCCGAGGGTCTCACATTTGACACCTCCCCATACGGAGCGACTGCAGCTCGTCATTCCCTGCCCCCACCCCCCGCACTTCCACCCCCACTCTTCAACCCCGTTCTTCAGCAGATGTTCTCTGAAGAATCTGGAACATCGGCTAATCTCTGCCGCCGTGTGGTGAAGTCATTATTGCCGTTTCCTGGGTGATGGGGTTGCTGTAGGGACAAGAGTTGAAAAAACAAACAAACAAAAAAAAAATTGGTTTCAGACAGGATGTTGGTGTAGAAAGATGGTCTGAGAACTAGAAATAATAAACGGAAAGAGTGGCAATGCAATACATACTGCATACAACTCAGAAACTGAAGCACCTCCCAGGCTATTCTGACCCCACCCCTTTCTCTCCACCAATGGCAGACTGAGGAAGATTTCACTAAGGACAACGTATGGCCTCTGATCTTTCAGCTGATGAATCTTAATCTCTGTGCCAACATAACCTTCCTTTGTCCTCTGCACTTGCAAGTATGCACATTTTTGGAGAAGAAAAATCTGGATGATTCCCGAATTCCCTTACCCTCCATTATTACTGTCCTCAAGAAGAGGGAGGATAAATCCCAAAACCAATCCTTACTTCCTTTCTAGCTCTACAGTACCAGCACGAGGCAAACCTTAGGGCAGAGTTGTAGTTTTAGCTCCAATTTCTAAACATTTCTTACAAATTCATGGAATCAGAGCTCCAGGTGAAAAGCTCTCAGTCCCCAAGAGGAAATGAGGAGGGGAGAGAGAAGCCAAGTTTTTTTTTCTCCAACGGCTCAAATTGACAAAGGTGTATTAATCTGTAAGCAAAAAAACTTCTCTCATGACCAACAGGCAATTTGTACAGTGAACCACCACTGAGCAATGAACCATTCTTCTCATAAATGCTAGCTCTCTCCTGTAGTACCATGCTGTCCGTGGATTGAAAAACAGACACTGGTCTGTGTAAATGTAAACAAAACATTTTTTGGCAATTCATATCCAAAGAAGAAAAACAAAACTTTAAAAGCCCATACTTCAACATAAATCATTCATGAGTTGATACAGTAGTAACAGCATGTTCTCTACTTTTCCATGTTCTTGCTCATAAGGCCCCAGTGAATCAAACCCCTGAAAACATGATATAACAACCGAATGCGCATAACAGAATACCAGTCTGTTTCCATCTGTTTAATCCTTACTGTGAACATTTTAAACACAGCGGTGCTTGTGTCAGGCGATGTAATTCAATAAGAATAAGAGCAACGCTTTACTGAAGAAACCTTGCAGGAAGATTGAGAGAAGATGCTGAAAAGCAATTAAGCTTCACACCAGTACCGCTCAGTGTCACATACTACACTTCATAACACCGTGCTTCAGGACACAGGGGCTTTTCATTCAGAATTCAGAAGGTAAACTTCAGAAAGGAAACGCACCAGCACCAGGCTACATTTGTACTTTCAAAACTTTTATTGCTACCCAGGATATTTCCATGTGTAATATTATGTTTTTTCCTTGTGAAGGGGAAAATGGAGGAAATAATTTATTTGTCAATAATCACATGTGCACGCACACACACATACATACAATAATTTCTCAAACGGGATACCAAAAAAGTGTAAAGGTTATTGTTTTCTTTCATTTTAATCTGATCCAAAATTCAAATATGGTATCTAATATTGTCCTTGATTTAGGAATTTAAAATGACATCATCACCTTTTATTTACTTGATCATGTGATATCACCCATGTAGGACAAGTGAAGTCATGTGATGCCCTTTGTGATGCTATGCACATATCCTCAGCATTGGAAATATATTCCTGGACTGTTACATTTGTAAAGTGTAAAAATTGTCAGATGACATAGATTAGGGTGCTTCCTGTGCAAATTAATAAGTCATAAAGTAGTTAAATGAAATTGTTTGCCATTTTATACTATATATTTATGTTAAAAACATGCAACTCGTGGACTAAGTCATCTTCACTTGTTTTCTGTGCAAGTGACCCACAGTGATGCTCTTTTTGAACATGAAACTGACCATTGGTGTGCAATATCTGACAGAAATCACAAGCTTGTGGTCTGTACCCTGTTCCCATCGATAGATTCTGGGGCAGAGTGCCATGATCTGCCTGTCACATCCCTTCCAGAAAGGCGCTAATGCAAAGCGACGCTCCTGTGAGCTCCCTAAAGTGTGATGGAGCCACGCGGGCCACCGGGGGGGCGGAGACGTCCCTTTTACGGGCGACACGCCGCGTTCGCACGCCCCTCTCACTGGAGCCTTTGATGAGTTCTCTGATCTTTGACAGGAATGTTTTGCGACAGCCAGAGAAGGCCCTCCAAACGGTTCCGGCTCTCAGCTTGGTTAGTGGGTATTCAGTCCTGAGTTTGCGGTGGCAGCCACAGCCCCAATCTCCGCCGGGCTCTCTCCGAAACGGGCAGAGCATTTTAGACGTGCTGATGTCTACAGGCATGTTCAATACCGGGTGCAAACACTCATACAATATTCAAATGCAGATGTCCTCGCTGTGCAGATGTTCACATATTTCATGTAAAACCATGTGCGCATCTACATCAAGACTGAATGTACTGCATTTTTTGTCGATTGCCTAGCGGTGGGTGACTATAAACCTCTGTGGTTAAGGAACTGGTGTCATTACTGGGAGGTTGCAAATTGAAATTTGAGGCAAGATGATACTGCTGTAGCACAGGGAGAGCCAATCAGCCCTAATGGCTGCATTGAGAAGCTAGCTGTATGCAGAGATGATTTGTAAAGCATGCAAGCTGGGTTAATTCACCCATTATGGTCTGCTAAGCAAATCATTTTAATTAAAGAAGAAAAAAATGCAAATGCATGCAAAGCTCTGTATTATTGTTGATACTGAACCCCGGCATGTGTATTCTGTGGTAGGGTTGTAAAGTGGTTGTTGGCGTTAGAACATGTTAGCGCTCATACGACATGCAGGCATACATGTACTGCACACAACTGAAGCACATTCACGGAAATATGAACTCCAAAGAATGCACCCCTCGTTTTTTGCCCCCTGAGACACCAAAAGGCTTTGAAATGTCACTTCTTACGTAAGGTTTCAGCCGTCACCCAAATTTGTTTCTAGGGCATCCCTGCAATTTTATGTGAAAGTGCCATATGGAAAGAATGCCCTGAAGTCTTAGACAAAATACATGCAAAGCTGATCTTAAATCAGAGCCTGCTAGCAGAGCCGTACTTGTATTATGTCTGAATTTGTATTTTGTATTTGTTGTTTTTAATGTACCTGCCCAGGGACTACGGTTGAAAATTAGCCATGCAACAACAACAAAAATAATAATAATACATTTCCTTCTGCAGGAATTTTCAATTTTTTTTAGTGACATTCTTTCATTTCCCTTCTGAAATACATGCTTCTGTTGGTGGTAGGTGATGAACAGTAGGGGGCAATATAAAGAGGTAAAATATAACAGTTTCCTATTGGATGAGATTTGAATAGACATTTTTCTGTCTAATACGTTTGCTGGAACCATCACAGAACATACCACTGTACACTTAATATGAATTCTTCAACAGAAAATCTCCACAAACTGCTAAGCGGAAACAAATAATACTTAACCATGACATTAATGCATTTGTGATGTTTCCTTTGTGGCACCGATACTCAAACACCTAGTGCTGGTTTTCGGATGAACATAAGATTTGCACACCAGGTAAAGACTCACACACCATGAACAGGAAAACCATTCGGTCAGCAGGCCACTGCATTGAAACGGCTATTATTAAACTCACAATACCTGCTTGCGAGACACTGATGCAGAGTAGTTGTCTCCTGAATGTAATTTGCAACTGTTTCATGCTCCACCAAGCAAATGTTTGCTGTTTCACCGCAAATCACATAGAACAAGCTCCATCTACACACAGCAAGAATGAATATCAATCACAAGCGTGGAGCTCAGCAGAATAGAGAATTGCACTTAAACAAGCCTCTGTGTTCAAGAGCACTGAGATACAGAGCATTGAATGGGTTACACCTTTATTGGGAGCCCAAAAAAAATTACTCTCCAAAGGGGAACTCATTGAGCTCCTTAAACGACAAAATAAAGTGCAGAGCATCAATGTTTCCCACAGTGTTGGTCAGGACACACTGGTGATCACAAGATTGGAAACTGGTAGAAATGTATGGCACATACCTACAAAACATACTATATGTTTTATGAACTAAGTGAATACTGTATACCAAATTGTATTTAATACACATTGAGTAAATACAATAAAATAAAATAAAATATAGCATGTGCATTTTTGTGTGCACTTTTGTGTGGGCATATGTGTGCATGTATGTGTGTGCGTGTGTGTGTGTCTGGATCAAATCATAAATTTGACCAAGAAACTTCCTAGTTACAGTCTTTCAGATTCTTCTTAGTTTTAAAAGAAACATCTGTTTCGCACCATTGTTATTAGTATGATTTAATATGTTTGCTGGTCATTTCAGTTAGTAGCATACTTATGCTTCATTTAGGGGATTCAGGGATGTGCTGAAGCGTTAGCCCCAGGTCTGGTGTGTGTAGCATCTTTTCTCTCTTATCTGTTTAACACCCTCGCTCCTCTGAGGCCTGTTACTGAAACAGACTGAGCATCCAGCTGCCAGAATGAATGTACTGGAACCGCATGATGACAACAGGCAGTGGTAGAGCGTGGGGGGCTGCAGCGGGAAACCAAAGAATGAAAGAGAGAGAGAGAGAGAGAGAGGGACAGAGAGAAAGAGAGAAAGAGAGAGAGAACAAGAGAGAGACAGAGAAAGAGAGAGACCTTCTTTCCCACTGCAGTGACAGAAGACTGAATCCGATTTGCTGAGACACACAAAGGCTTGTTTCAGATCACTGAGGGATTCTTTGGTTTATTACGAGTAGGAAGAAGCCAATTTTTGTTGGCATTTCTCCAGGGTAACGCATAATATCTACAGAAAAAACTCTGGAGAGCGCTCAGCACTGCATCACAGAATGCGAGCTGAATGGCCACCTGCCTGCCCCATCCCCAGCCCCAGCCTCTAAAACACAAGCACCATATTTAGCTGTCTCAAATAGGGATTGACACTTGAGCCAAGATGTAGCACTCTTCGAAAAGGTTGTGAATGACCAAAAAATGATCATCATACAGAACCCCGCCCTCCCCCCCCCCGCCCCCCAGGGCCGCACTGGTACCTGACTGGCTGTCAGGCTTTGACTCAGACCCCTCCAGCCCTGCAGCGCGCGGCGCAGAGCCGAGAGCCCAGCGAAAACTTCAGTAGAAGCAGCGGCTCCGTGCAGCATCTGATTCTCTCACACGGCTCTGGGGATCCCCTGTCCCCGCAGGCTCACACCTCTCTCAGTCAGCAGAGAACCTGTGTGCTGCACCTTTTCACTGCTGCCGCTCATGAGGAGTGAGACACTCCCAAACGTCACGTCTCCCCCTCAATTTTCCCTTTTCTCCCGTGAGCCGGGAAAAACCCACCCAGGTTTGATCACACAAAAAATGTTGCTTAAAATGCATGGTGAATCATTACCAACTCCTCTGAAGTTAATCTGCCCACCTGTGGCAATTTCTAACTGAATTCCCAGAGTATCTGTGAGACTTTATGCCTTCCTTTGCAATTCCAGTGTTACAGCGAGGGCATAAAATGCTTAACGAGCAGCCTCACCTTAATTGAGTCTGCATGTCTATGAGATGCAGCAGTTTCTGCTTTTTGCATAACCTGTAAGGAGAAGAAATGACAATAAACTTAACTTAAACTTACTGGAATATTCTGATCTGCACTCTTTTGTTTTAAACCCCAAAAGGACTGAAATCTAGCACAATTTCAATTTACAACATTCTGCGAATGACCCATTAATTCTCAGCTCTTTGGCAGAATCCTGTGGGCCCCCAGTCTAATTTCCCTCTGAACCTGTGATTCGCCACATCAAAAGCATCGCTCAGAAGTTTTAAAGATGGTCCATGACACTGGGCAAACCCTGGAGATTACCTCAAGGGTACGGAGGAGCCCTATCTGTGGCTAGCAGACAAAAGCTAAAAGCCCCAGCTGGGACCTGGCTGGCGGCCAACACCTCGTCACTTCGCCCGGGAAAACTCGCCGAGGGAGAGAACTTGACTAACAGGGCTCCAGGCAATGTGATCCCCTCGGACTGCCAAAACGGAATCTGTCAATCAAATGATAATGACGGCATCACACTCTACATGCAGGGATTTCCAAACCTTTTCATCCTGGCATTCCCTGGGTTGACTGCCCCCTGGTTGGGAAACCCTGCCTCAGTAAAATGCTAATGCTGCAATGTTAAAGCTTGACAATCTTTGTGCATCTGCTACTACAGGTGCTGTAAGACTTTAAATTGTAGTGAAAGTGATTCATATTCATATTCATTCTGATTTGATTATTTCAAAACATAAATGATTGCAGTGTAATTAAACACAGTGCTGCACATATTGCACCATATATACCCGAATTTCAAGTCCTAGAAATAGGAACCCAAAAGAAGTTACTATGTTCACTGATTGATGATCAGACAATTTAAAAACAAAATTAAATGGAGAAGCCTAACAAACTACACAGCATGTCTCTCTTATATTTTCATCACAAAGTTTCGTCACAGGGCTGTTACATTAGCACATGGGCATTAGTCTTATTCACGATGGTACTACATCATGGGCTTCTATGAGACAAGTATCCATGTCTATGTCATTTATAAATTATAGAAATATATATGTTATTTTCCCAAATATGCTGAGGATCTCTTAGCACTTCTAGTAGGGGAATTAAGAACAGTATAACAGCACAAACATCATGTCATATCTTACACATTTCTAGGTGCTTGTGAAATTCACATTTTAAATCATACAATCCAAAAGGTTGAGCTTCTCTAACCCTCAGTAGACAGACAAATCATGAGTGATGGAACTCTTTATATCAGTGCAATGGGGATTACAAAAGGATCAAGGATTCGATTTGTGTAGAGGCTTTTCTCTAATCTCCTCCACTCCATTGACACTGAGCCATAAGGTTGTGATGAAAGTCCAACCGTAAATAACATGCATAAAACATGACCGTGAATGACCATGACCGGAGCATGGATGAATGATAAGACTGGTTACAATGGCTATGCGTGAGCACCGGGAACACGGCCGACCTTTTTAACCTTTTTGCCACAGTTCAGGCTAATGGTTCATCTCTGGTTGTCACATTGCTAGGTGGGGATATGGCTTTTTCATGGGAACAGGGCTGATTCTTCGCGATTGGCTGCCCAGTGAGTAAAAGCCAAAATCCAGACATCAAGAGCGGTGGAAATCACAGTTAAGAGACGTTTTGACGCTAACTGACTAAATTAACCCCAGGATAGCTCAGGTTTTACCGAGATGTAGCCTGGCAATGATTTAGTCAGCTAGGAAACCTTCACTTTTAAACCAAATATAGCCGGGTTTTCACCTGAATGCCTAGATGGCATTTCATCAGCCTTTCACCACAAAAGGTTTCACTGCAAGCTAAAACTTTTTTGTGGTCTTCTCAAGAGAAAATCTTGATTATGATACTATACTATCTAACTATACTTGCTAAGCCATCTCCTGTTAAAAAATGTTCTTCATCCAAGAAAAAAAAAAAAAAAAAAGAAGAAATTTGGGGCCTGTCGGCTGGCTCATCCTACAAAGACAACGGAATCTAGTGGAAGCATGCACCTCCAGCGCTATATCTCCATAGCTTAACTAATGGACTGTAGAATGACCAGCAGGCTGGCAGCACCTGATGTGGAGGAGAGCTCTCCCAAAATGATGGACTGTGCAACAATAACATGAATCTATGAATACAGTTGACTGTTATAAATTGAAAGAAGACAAAATAACTTTTAAAGGTTCATAAAAAAAAAAAAATCAATTCCTGCTGCCATTCACAGTGAAATATTTACTTGTAAAAACCAGCTCAGATGGACAAAATGTGACTGATCAACCTGAGCTTCCATCTCCAGAGCTGTTATTTTACAACTAGTTTGATCCGTTTTCACAATAAGGCCAAAACCAACTGTAATTATGCAGAAATTGATAAAAACATTGATCTTGAAAGAATAATGAGAAGAAACAGAAAAATAAAACCACCTGGCAGACATAAAGCATATGCAAGACACCTGCTTGACTGCCTGCCGCTTTCCTGGAGGCTTGTGGGAAATGAGGTCCAGATTCAAATTGATGCTGTTCACTGGCTATAGGGAAAGGATTGGTCGGCTGTCAGAACACCCACACAAAGAGACGGTAAAAGGGTCGTTCTGGTGCCTCCAGGAACCTCACAAACCATCCATCAAATGTAAATGCCTAGGGGCAGCCAGGGTATTTTTGACATCTGACCACCAGAGCCCCAGGGTTAGTTGAATCCGCTAAGTCCCAGGTCATCCTCTTAGCACAATGATGATTGAAAGAATGTCTCCAGCATGTGCTGCACGTATTGTGGTGAAATCATTAAACGTGCACTGACATGGATTATTTACACTTGATTACATCACAGTAACAATAAGGCAACCAGGCCGTTTCTGTCAGTTCATCCGCGCTGAAAGCAACAAGCAAAGCCAAGTCAACCCACATCTATCTTCATAAGTGAATGTAAATTATTTATATCATATAAGTAATATAAGACCTCGCAACAAATCCTGTATATTGTATGTAAGATTTCCATCCATATTTTACCTTCCGACATATAATGGAATTACAGCGCATGGCCCTACACTGTGACAGAGCGAATGATTCATTTTTATATTTGCGCGCGCCTTCATCGCTAATTATACCGTTCGCCGCGCAGTAAGTGTACACATCAATCGTAATCGATCGCCACTGATTGATGATAAATATTTTGAGCTAGTATGCCTTCATCTACGTCAAAGGCTGTTTAAAAAACATTAGAAGAAAAATACTTCAATAGTTTAATATGTGTGCTGTCACTGAGCCAGTTATAGATGGATCCGTTTTATAAAGTATTTTTTTTATTGTGAAGTCAGATGAAAGGTGTGCAGCGCGTTTGGTACACATTAAAATGTCTTTACTAGTTAAATCTAACATCTGTGGCTGCTTTTCGGCTACGTCAGTCTCCATCTCCAACTGTTGGAGGGTCCGACAGCGTGCGCACAGAGCGTCGTCAGAAAGGCAGCTTACAGTGGTGCCCGAAGTCTCCCCTCGCAGTGCCAGAGAACGCGGTGGGCTTGTCTCCACAACCATTTGTTTTTGAAGACAGATGTGCACGGACCAACTGCTTTAGCTGGAGCTCCTTGGATACACTGGGGTTGAAGTACGGGCAACAATCGTCCACATTATTTAAGTACGGGCAATAATCGTCCACATTATTTATTTATTTATTTTGCTAAGCTGAACTCCATATAACGGATCCGCTGCTTACCGCACTTTCGAGTCATATGGGTAATACTAGCACCCACGACGGATGAAATCTTTATGAAATGCTCCCTGGTACGCATAGTCACGGGTAAGTAAATGTCTGCGTGATTTTAACTTTAGTGCGCCTTAGGAGCACCGCATATGCGTTGCTAGCGCGTGCACATCTGTAAGTGCGTTTCAAAAACCCAACTCTGCTTGTCAGCGTGTACAGTGGAATATAGAAAGAACTATCGCGTGCGAGTCAGCGTAAGCAAACCAAAATCGTTTAAAGGTTATGTAAAAAAAAATCCATCTGAACATTGTATTGCGCAGTGCATATACTTTAACATCGGTTCGTAAGTTACACTATAGCCTTTTAACAGACTACAAATAAGTATCTGTATCTAGGTCTCCTTTGAATTGTTAATTGTGGCTATTACATTTCGTAAAGTTAAAGGTATGTGACACGACAGAGATATAAAATTCCATAGAGATGATACACATAGAAAAACAGTAAGGCTTGGCTCTCTTTCATACTTTAATATAAACTGAATTTAATCTCTTTAGAATTGTATTACAGTTGCATATTAATGTTACTTGGACCTGGACTATGTAGTGGCTTTTCATTCTGTGCTCACTTCAGTGGTTGGGCTAAATGGGGGGGGGGGGGGGAAGGGGGAGGCAGTTGTGGCTTTGAAATGGCATGGCTGGATGGGCAAGAGCGAACACACAGATGACAGGTGAAGGTTATAGTTACATACTGCACAAACAGCCAAGTAAGACTCGAGGTGTTAGGTAGGTAGATTGATTATGTGGTCAACCTTGAATGTTTAATCCATTCATCCATACATTACTTTATGTGATGTATATTTCACTGGCCTTTGACCAGGCAAAACATAGGCGGGTGGGGCCCTGTACTGGGTAAAATTTATAACTTACATTTATAAATTGCAAGATTTTTCCCTGAGCACAAATTAAACAGAATATCTTTCCAAAATACGAAAAAGGACAGCCCGTTTAGATTGTAACCCTGCATGTCCAGAGAGTCTAGAGCCACATAATGACTGTCCTCATGTGGTTTCATTTCACAGTAATTACCAGGAAACACATGGTGGATTTATTGGGTTGTGCCCATAAGACCTGTAAGCAGTGAATGTGGACCTGTGGTTCTGCCAGATGGGTCAGGAGGTTGTTCATTTGGATAAAGCTGTGAACACAGCTGGCAGCATCACACCTATTCAGTGTGAGGCACTGATTTGGCAAAAAGTCAGGTACAAAGCAGGTTAGATTGTATGGATCTATGTCTACGGTTTAACAGTCTTACTTGGCTTATCTTATGAGAGGTGAATGCCCCAGATCCCCTCCCTCCACCACACACACGCACACAAACCGCACACACACGTACACACACACACACATTCACGCACACACATGCACACACGCTGACACACACATGCACGTATGAACGCATGCACACACGCATGCATGCGTGCACACAGGAATGTATGTGCAAACACACAAGTGCACATATGTATGTATGCACAGGTACAGAATACACACATTCATGTACATATATTCCCACCCACTCACAAGCATACATACCACTGCCATCGTGACAGCCAAACTATGAAAAAGGACCCCTTTAGAGAAAGGCAGAAATGGCTACAAGTGCGAAAGGAATTCTGGGTAATAAGATCTGGGCGTGGCAGTTTAAACCTGTGCACAGTGGGGCAGCTGGACCGCAGATTCACCCCCCAATCAAGCGTGACATTAAAAGTAGGTGCACAGGCTAAAGCGAACAGGATTAACATAAATGGATTTGGGAAACGAGGGAGAGTGCAGTTGCCACTATCAGAAACCCAGCACCACCCTGCTTGCAATTTTTGGAGTAAAGAATGTGAGCGATTGAAAGAGAAAAGGATTGTGAAAGTCAAGCGGGTTGCGGGTGATGGAATAGGTGAGTCTACGCAAACTGGCATGTTCGTAAGTGGGGCGGGGTGTGCACACCCTCGTACGGCTCCCGTCCGCTCAGCACACTTCTCACTCCCGTATTCACAGGGCGTGTATCCACATTTTCTCCGGAGCTGCTGTACGCAGTTGTGTGTAACTTCACTGCACGTAAACTACACTGTATATAGAGCATTGTAGAAGGTTTCTGTTTATGATGATGAAACACAGCAAACTGTTATTTGGAGTTTGGGTGTTAAACTGTGAATGGGAGAGTACATTTAAATCAAGTTGGCATTCCAGTGTGCTGACTCTGGTAGTTGTGTAGGTGCAGAGTTCTTGGCATGTCAAAATATTATGGCCGTCTGTAAGGTTGGAATGCAAATGTGCAGAATTGTGTTAATAAACACCAAACCAACCCCCCACCCCTTCTCTCCCTTGCTCTCCCTCTGGCGATCTCTCTCTCTCTCTCTCTCTCTCTCTCTCTCTCTCTCTATCACACACACACACAAACTCATACATCTATTATTTTTTTATTTATATGTAATATGTGTGGCATGCTATGCCATGACATTGCAACCAATAGGGTGATAACTTCTCCAGACTTAATAGCATAATAATGATTAATAATTAATCGACACTCGCTTGCTTTGCTGTAGGGAGCTGCAGGCTATAATTCTCTTTTGTAAGCAGTCTTAGGAATTAATTACAGAGAATGAGGATACCATTAAATCATCATTTCTGTTTTAGCATTAACTGAAATAATGAATTGGAATGACCTACACTATTCGGCTTCACCTTTAGCTGTTAATTAACAAATATACTATATGTGGACAATGTACGCCTGTTTAAGGTTAAAGTAGTGACAGAGAAGCAGAGAAGGGCAACTGTTAGGGTAGTAGCCAGTTAACTATAGTGATGAACGATCAGCTTAAAACTACATTAAAAGTCAGGAAATGTGGGCCAACAGTCAGGTAATGGTCAAGCCCGCACCCAGGTAATGCATTGGTGAATTGCCTGGGAAGAATCCAGGGAGTTCACCTGTAGTGAGTGAGGGAGCCGCCAGGTGAAGAGCTGGGGTAACTACCAGGTGAAGAAGGAGTAGGGCCGTTTCACAGTTCCACCATCGGGATCAGAGAGCGGGGCGCACACTCATCTGCATTAATGAATAAGCCCAAGCCCCTGAACCGTGGCGATGAATCAGCCGTCAGCCGAGGGAGCGCTCTGACAGGACGTCGGGGCCCGGGATGCGTAGCGGCGGGAGACGCAGGGGCGCTCGCGTTCCCGCCAGGGGATGTCCTTTTTGTGCCTGGCTGAAAATCAGGAGAGAACGAAGCTCAAGCAGAAGGGCCATAAGGAGAAATGACAGGGCGGTGACTAATTCCTGAGCTGTGGAGCAAAAGGGCAGCAGATGAACTCACATGTCATGTGTCTGGAAATCTCGTTATTTTAAAAAAGGAAAATATATATATGTATATACATTTTATTTATTTATATATAAAATATAAATATATATATTATGTTTCAGCCATTATAGAGTAATAATCCTGAGAATGTTGTGGAGAAAACAATCTGTCAGGCTTTTTTCTGCTGCATTTGATCATTCTGTCAGCGTCAGCCCCTCCCTTAACCCCCCCATCCCCCCCCCCGTCCCCCAACTAACACGCATCTGCACAGCTGCAAAGAAAAGATTACCCAACATGTTTCAAGAAAACAAGTAAAATGATGAGACAAAGAGAAAGAGAAAGGGAGGGAGGAAAATTTGTCATTGAATCTCGAAATTGAAGTGGCCATGTTTTGTGGCGAGGGGATTAAAGTGCTGTTTTACTTGACCTTTGGCGGGACCCTGTTAAGATCTTGTTGCAAAGAAAATGAGGTTTCATGTGCTTTGTGTGTGTCCATGCATGTATGCATGTGTATGTGTGTGTGCTTGTGCGTGTGTGTGTGCGTGGGTGTGCATGCATGTGCGTGTGTTTTTGTGCGTACAATATGTGTATCTGTTGATGTTTTACAGAAACACTCCCCCCTGGCGTGTATTTTAGGTGGCCGATTGGTGATGGGTGGGAGTGGCCTGTGGCTGTCTGGGGGCGGGATTAGCACATGGAGCTGTATCTCAGGGGCAGACGTGGTAATCCGTGGATCTGTGGGTGGAGTTCTCAAGAGGAATTGATCCACACTCCTCAACAGAGATTACAGTATCAAAATCCACTATAGAGGAAGAAAAGACGAGATGGAGGACTGATGGGCGGATGTTTGTTTATGTTATGGGTTGCTATTTTTGCCCCTATCTCATTCCTTCTCAATTGGATTTATTCATCTGTTTGTTTGTTTGTTTTTCTGTTTGTTTAGCTAGTTCCTTTTGCCCGTTGGCGGAGTCTAATAATTTGCCTCCAGTCAATAGAATAGTCTAACATTCAACCATATCTGCAACTGCGCTAGAATGCTAATTGATTTGATGAAAACTGCAGGTGACGCCATCCATTGCTCAATACCGTATCATTGAGTAATGTGGGCCAGGGGATTTGGAAGGTCCAGGGTCAGTTCGATTTGAGTAATTTGTTTTATAAAACTTAACCCCGACAGCCCAACTCCTTGACCCCAATGTGCCACAGTGTATCAGCTACATATGTCAAAACAGGACAGAAAATGTCCTCATTGAGTCATATATCATTCCTTTCCAGTGGATTCACAATTGCTTTCCCAATGGGATCATGGAGTCTGGAGAAATCACATTACCAAGGTTACTGGAAGCATGCGTGCATAGTTTCACCTGGGACTGCTCTGAGGTCTCAGCAATTTTTTAAAATAGACATTCAGATGACATCTGCACCAGTGATTTTCCAATATTACATGACATCAGCTGTGTATCCTTCAGTAATGAGAAGAACTGCATACTTTCAATACTTCCTAACAAATTATTGCAATCATTTTGTTTGGCTGGGCTAGCTAGCTGAATATCCTCACGTAATGTGTGGTATCTGTCCCACCCCGGCAACCTCAGGCAGTTTTGGAAGAGCACAGACTTGTACAGGTGTCCTTTGAAACACATGCAGGCAGCCACCTGTTCTTTTACGGTCTGAAATATACCAGTTCAGTGTGCAGAAAAATTAATATTTTTGCCAATTAATAGAGTTGGGTGTTACTGAGCTCCCCCTTCTCTGAAAAGCACTTTACAAAATGATATAAATGCAATAAATAATAATAATAATAATAATAATTATTATTATAAGGATATTTAAAATTCTGACTCCGGGTGAAAATGAAATAACTTTTCAGTTTAAAACACACTAAATTCAACTTAAGCACACATTGTATTTTATTTTAATTAAAGTTGGCACTCAGTATTCTGATTTGAAAGACGTGCTGCTCTTGGAATACATCAACTCCCCCGGCCCTCGCCGTGCTTTCATATTGCAATCTCATTTCACAGTTTCACCAGGCTAATCAGATACTTGGAAATGATTATCACCCAAATCTTGTGCTTTTTAATTCTTTTTTTAAATTCCCTGTTCATAGGATCCATGGTTTTTATGTGAGTTGGCTGAAAACATGTCTCTAGGTCTAATGAATATCTATTCCAATGAGCTTAGTACACAAGAAAACAGCAATCCTGTTTTCCATACTGTAATACACTTAAACCCAGTCAGTGATGTGAAGTGGGAGACATTTATTCTGACCTGGGAGCAAGTTTATCTTATGAGAATCAGCTCCTGTATGGAGTCATGACCGGCATTCCAGCGATCTGGAAATAAGTCCATTTCCTGTGTTTGCAAACCTAATGACCCCGGACTCTGATGAACCCTTTGGGATTTAGAGGATTCACCCACTTGTCTGTTTTCATCTTATCAGAGTAGGACTACAGAGGGAGGCGGAGAGAAAGTGAGCAAGCAGGGGAGAGGGAGGGAAGCATTTTCTTTGATTGCTTTTTCCTTAACGCGGTGATTACCAGTTGGCCAGAGTTTCACTGGATATTACAGAGGAGCGGGTGTGTGTGCAAGGAGTGGGTGTGCGTGTGCAGGCACGCGTTTGTGTGTGTGTGTGTGTGTTTACATGTGTTAGCAGACTGATGGGAAAATGGAATCTTTCTGAAGGGAGGCAGTAAATGATTATAAAAACACTTAATGTAAAAAAATAAAACAATGGTATATAAATAGTTCAGGAGGCTGTGACCATCTGTGATACCCTGTAGCCAATTTATCTCTCAAAATAGAACTCGAGTAGGCCCAGTTAGGAAGAAACGTCCATCAGTGGAGACACATTCACTGCTCTTCGTACGATTCACAAGAAGCCGATGCTGAGTCTCTCAGTAATGGGCATTGATTTGTCTTTGTTGCTAATTGGACACATTTCACCCATGTTAGACACAGTGTTGAGTTTTCTGTCTGGTTTCCCTGTTTCAGATAGACACCCTCAGTCCCGACAACTGCTCCTGCAGCCATGTGCACATTGGCCTCACCAGGGACTGCATTTGCGGTCCTTGTCTTCCTCAGCGGGTAAGAGATACCTTAAAATCCTTATGGGCTTTATACGAGAGTTTATGGAGCTAATGTTAAATTTTATATGGTTTATGCTGAAATGTATGGGGTTTATGTGACACTTTATTGGGGTTATGCTAAACTTTATGCCATTCATACAAAAGCCTATGGGGTTTGTGCTTGTCATGGTTTGGGGTGTAGTGGCCGTCTTTGGCTCTTGCCTCTTTAATTGACGCACCTGTTCTGCGTTCATGCCACTTTTGGCTTAATTTGGATCACCTGCTCCCACCTATATAAGCTCCGGCTGACTTTCAGTCAGGGCTTCTGTGTAAACTCACGTTTTCATAGAGCCGGTAAGGTAAAGAAAAAACCTTCAAGAGAGTTTATCTTAGTATTTAGACTTTGTTCAAAATATTCTACAACGGTCTCTTTATTAAGGTTTGTATAGGTCTGTTTTTAGGGCACAAAGTTGCCGGCAGACCACCTTAGACTTTCTGTTTTTGGTGGTGACTCTTTTCAGCCTTTTTGCCTTTTGGGCTGTTTGTTTTTGAGAGTTCACCTCCTCGCTTTTGCGCTGTTACATTACAGCCTTTCAGTTTTTTCTTTATTTTCCGCCCTTGGGGTTTTCTCAGGGTTGTTTTCTGTTAGCTGTACTCGGCTGGACCATTTGTCCTAGGAGTATTGCTTGCTTTAGGCTACTCCCTTCTTCAATTTTCTTTCTTTTTGGGCCCGTGGTTCCGGGAGATTTCCCGTGGGACCTTTCTGTTGAGTTTGCTGTCCATTCCTCAGTCTTCCTAGACCTTGTGGCTAGCTCACCTGTGTGAGTAGCTTTTAGTTCCCTATTCGGTCGCATCTGGTTCTCTAACATCCCGCGCCCTCGCAGTGCTTTGGTTTATGGGGCGTATGCTAAAAATAAATGTAACTTTATTGGGCTTACGCTAAACTGTATGGTGTTCATGCTAAATTTTATGGAGTTTATGCTAAACTTTTTTATGCTAAGGCTTATGTGGTTTATGCAAAAGTTCATTGGGTTTATGCTAGACCTTATTGGCTATGCTAAAGTTAGGTACGGAAGGTGCAGCTGAATCCAGCTGTTGTGTGGATGCCTTTTCCCCTGTTCTTGGAATATCAGACAGTAACATATGGAGACTTTATTATTCTTCTCTCCCTTTAACTGAGTGGCCAGCTTGTGGAGAGCCACAGGGTTTGTTGCTTTCATTGTTACTCAACATTTAATTGATTAATGAAAGCAGCTGTCACACTGTTAAATCTAATGACTTGCTTTCTTGGGCCTAAATTGTTTGCCCGTTTTAAAGTGAGTGTCAAAAACCAGCAAACTTCGGCTGTGAGTCTCCCAGGCCAGGCCTGGGGTACCATGGCTTCGAGAGACTGCACAGTTCATGGTGTCGTGCTGGTTGATGCAGCAGACCTGTTTTTCATGGGTTTAAATTTCACACTAAGGTACCCCCCAGGTTCTCCATAAGAAATGAGTATGCATATCCAGCTCACTGAATGCACAGCATGAGCTCATCTAATGAACCGCTGCACAGATAGGGTACTGCACGTCTGCCGCCGATAGTTATGAGATTTTTAATATGATGAAGTATCCTGAGGGCGCTAAACCCTGGTCCTCCTGATCTGTGCTGAGCAGGAGGTGCTGTGTGGATCTGAAAGCAGAGCCATCTGCCTTTGTGCCGGGCCCAGGGGGAAGGGGAACAGGGGAGGGGCCAGGGACCCAGAGCATTCTGGAGCCCTGCCATCCACACCTGGAGCATCAAGGAGAGCTTACATAATCACCTCACGGTGTCCCGACCATCGGGGGTGCTGCTGGTTGGGAATGGTGAGGATCGGAGGAATCTGAGAGTGTATCCTTGTGTGACTATTTCATGGTTTCAGTTTAGCGTTCTGTGTTTATTGCGTGCATCATTTAAAACCATGCTTTATCGTTCTGATGCAGTATATAATGAGATTATGATTGAGAAGACTAATTAGAAAATTCTTGATTGAATTAATTATCTGACACATGGATGTCTGTACTGTGAAAATCAGTACACCATGTCAGCCATGTGTAGCCATAAGTCATTTGTCATAAATCATTTTTAGTGGGTGTGTATGTTTTGGTGGTCTGAGCTTACAGCTGAAAGGGTCTGTCCCTGACTGTGTTCCTGGCAGAAAAGGGAGGCATGGGCATGCTGTGGAGCGGGCCTGCTCTTCACAAACACTGCCTCATTTCACGGAGGGGGAATTCTGGGGGGAATTTGTCTGATACATGCTATCCCGTTCTCGCCTGGAAGATCAAATAAGGCCTCTCGCCAGTGTAAATTGCCTTTGTCTGTTCTTTTGTTGATATGACCAGGCTGAGGGGCAGATTTTCCACATTTCTAATTGACTAAAGCTGCATGGCTGAAGTTGCGGCCCTCTTTCCAACAGCCAGGCCAAAGCTGCTTCTACTTGCAGATACGAAAAAACACCAAACAAAGCAATTAAGGTTTGAGTGTTCACCGCTGCTTTTCTGTGTGAACAACTGCGGTCAAGTGGGTTTGTTACGGGTTGTTAATACGTTGCGTGTTTGGTCTGAGATACATGCGTAGGTTTAAAACATGATTTGGAAGCAATATTAACGTTAGAGTACTATTCAAAGCAAAGGTTCACATTTGTGGGAGTATTTTTGGGTCATTGATATTGTAAAAGATATAACATTGCCAAAACAAAATACTTAAAGGAATCTATGAAACTGTTAGCTAATAAACTAGAGAATTAGGCCTCCTGCTTCATGATTTTGGAAATGAGCAAAGCTGGAAGCTAAGGATATGCACAGCCATCTTGCAACACCCAGAGCGAATTGTGTTTGTCTACAGTGGATTTCTTTATTGAATAATCTTCTCAGTAAGAGGCTCATTTTATGGCTTATTGCACAGGAGCCATTTTCTTCCTGTGATGGTCACATCCGCACAGGATTATACAGGCTCTTGAAACAGTAAACATAAGATGGGATAAGAGTTAATCCTTGAAGGCTGTCAGCTGTTTGTGAATGACAGCGTGCCACCGAAGGTGTGCGGATGTGGAAATGAAAACGTCAGACGTGCGTTCCTGTTTCCATCCTCAGTGTGCTTGATCTCCCTTATCCCTACTGTGGAGAGAGCCTGAATGGGTGACCTCATTGTGGCTTAAGCCGAAGGCAATGCCCCATTTGCTGCTGGCAACTCAAGTCAAGTTCTTTTTGCCTGTTTTCAGGCTCCCAGTAAATGGAAATTGCATATAAACAGCGGGGTAGCTTTCACTGTTAAGATTTGTTTTTTTGTTTGGCTTTTTTGTCTCCATAAAGCGTGCAGTGCAGAGGTGCATTGCAGCTACGCTGTCTTCCTCCGGATGCTTTGTTGAGCCAAAATGTGCCTGTGAAATCCCTGCGTTATAAAAAGAGTATTTGCTGTGAGCGCTTTTTTTTTGCTAGTGATACTTTTGTCATAAGGATTTAGCTACTTTAAAAAGACAAATCACTGTGAGATGTAACAGTTTTTTATATATGTAATCTCTTCATGACATTTTTATTATATTCGTTATTATAAGAATCATAAGATTATGAGTATTGAAAATTCATTGATTCGTTATGTTTCTTATCCAGTGAATCTGTGCACTGTACTTGGATCTTCTATCAATTATTTAATGTTTATATAGCTGGGCTATTTATTCAAGAAATTCTGCCTGTACCACACCTGATGCTCAATATGCACGCGGTTCTGTCTCCTGTTCCTCGAGCCTACTCTCCTACATTTGAGTAATCGTTCTGTCTCATGTTACTGAGCACATGATAACATAATTTTAGTGAATTAATATCAATGGAAGCTTGTATATATTTGGTTGGTATGTATGAACAGATGAGTACAGTGCAGTGTACTCCAGGCAGAGTTAAGGCAAGGGATCGCAAACCTTTTTAGGGAAAAACCTCTAGCCCTCCTGAATTGACCACGCAGTGGCTGATATCCCCTGACCTCAGTGAACTGTCTGTTTAATGCTTGTTACTTTTGCGTAACACCTGCTACAGGCTGAAATGTGGTTGCTATGTAGCACACAAGAACATCTAAATCTTGATGACATTATTGTTCTGTGTCTTATTTGACTTTGATGTTTAGCGCAATCCACATATTTACTATTACAGAGGGTATATTGGTAAATGTATGCAATTATCCTGTATAAATCATGTATAATAAATGTATAATGTATAAATCTGTTGGCACTTTCCCCTCTGGGTGTTTCACTGTTACTCGAGAAGAATGAATGGCAGCTCTTCCAGGAGTCCAGTTAATTATTTGTTCCATTCTTAGTCCGCAGTACATTCGTTGAACCTGCCACGCGACATGGGATTGCCATGGAGACGGAAGTGTCTCCTACCTTACCCAAAATCAAGCTGGCATATTGACCGGCTGCATCCTCACCGGTCATATCTGTTCTATTTACAGCGACGCTCAAACCAAGGCTTTCTCTGCGTAACCATGGCAATGCATACTTAAATTTGCTTTCTAACTGAACCGAAGAGGGAACAACTTTCATTTGAGCTCATTACTTAACTTCATTTGCATTATTTTAAAGGAAATTAAGGCAAAATATGAAGGCTATTATCTTTTTTTGACATGAATTTCTGCATAAATGATCAGCAAAGTTTTATCTAGTAGGGCCTTTGGGAATGGTAAACTCAACATAACAGAGAATATTGCATGAAACTGAAGCAGAGGGGGGCGATAATGTCTACATGTACTTATGATAATGATGACAATATTTTGGCTGTTTGAGCTCCCCACAAATGGTATATCAGGTTTTAATTTTTTAACCATAAAGACCTTTATGGCTGCAGAGCCTTCTTGATAGATAGCATCAGCTCTGGATCACTTTAAAATAAAAAAATAACAAATCCATCTGCACCCTTCTGTCTTCCAGATAACTGATCATTTTGAATGCATGGCTTGACAGGCTGTCAACACTGCTTTGGGAAAGGCATAGTGGTGAGCCAGGCTGTGGAGAAGCCAATTCTTTCATTACGCTGGAAGATGGACGCTGTGCTAGGTCATACAAATTGTAAAGTGTGAACACAGTCCCCATTAGACATGGGGGGGCGAATGATGGTTTTATGGACCATAGAGATTCGATCATGGTTGTCCTTAAATGTTGGATGGATGTTCACAAATCAAAGCACTGTTGAGATGTTTAACAATTCAACATGATAGCAGTCTGTCAATTAAAATAGGGGGGAAATTTGGGGAAATTTCTTCTGAGGTTGCTGAATGCTGCCTTTTTTCAAGCATACTTTCAGTTTCAGATAGGACTAGAAGGCTAATTTCCTGCTGCCATTTGTGTTATCTAGGTGACAGTGTAGCACAATGGGCAGGGAACTGGGTTTGTAACATAAAGATGGCTGGTTTGATTTCCAGGTAGGACACTACCAACATTACTCCAGTATATATTTGGCTGCAAAAATTATACTCTGTAAAAATACAAAAGTTGGGTAAGTTGCTCTGGATAAGAGTATCTACCAAATGCCAGTAATGTTAATGATACATTAGAACTCAAGGCACGTTTTTGGTCGCCATTAGGAGCTGTCTGCATGATCAGAGGCATCCTTGGCTGAACCCGTCTGGAAGGCTTATTGCACGTCCTTTCAGCTGCTCTGGCCTGCCGTCCCAGAGGCGCTCTTTAACATGTGGCTGCGAAGATCTGGCTGATCATGATCTAACAACTCCGACTCCGCGGCTGCAGCGCACGCGCGTGCCTGGCTCTGTCCATGTCTCCTTGGATGTGCGCGCTATTCGCAATGTGCCTTGCGTGGTCGGCATGCACGATACCCATGGTTACTGCGGACATTTCAAAGAGAAATATATGAATTTTCAGTTCCAGATGTGTGGTAACTGGTCATGTTTGGTCAATGTTCATAAACATATTGATGGGTATGCAAGGCCCTTGTTAAATCATGGGCTTGTTTAAATAACCAAAATGTTTTGTTCTTCGATGAGACTGTGATCATAATCAGTGTTCAAGTCAGCAATCAGCAGTCACATTTCTGTTCCAACTGAATGTGTTCACCAATAATGATAATACTTCAATGCTGTTAATTACATGTTTCAGACCATTTAGACTGGTGAAGTTGAAACCAGACTTCAGGTCTATATACATTATATATACATTACATATACATATTATGTTCCTGTTTCTGCTCCTGTTTTTTTTTTCCTTCTTGGATACTGCCCTTCTGCCTATAGGTGGCACTGCAGAGGGAAATTAAGGGTTTATGACGAACACCTGTCTACCTGCATTCCAGGGGATAAAACAGCCCAACCACACCAGCAAGGCTCTCTTCTTTACTGATCTAGCACACCAGATTGCTGGTGTGTATATTTTGACAATGTTTGATACCTTTTAAGTTCTAGCCTTTGATTTTCTTTTGGGTGTGTGTTGTTGCTTTGTACAGGCAGTGTTCATTTTATTCTTTTTGTTCATTTTTTCTTTTCTAGTGACCTTTTTAGATTTTAGATTTTGTGTGAGAGTAGTTATCCTGTGGGAAGAAAAATAACTACTAGTGTTTGATTAGAGTAGTCGTCTTCTATAGACCCCACTTTGGTCTGGCTTTTGTCCTGTCCACTTCCACATCCAACACCTGTTTATTTGTATGTATTTCGTGATTTTGGTTTGTTTTGTTGTTTTGTGTCTGCCATTTTGTAACAAGCTTTGTTTGGATTAAACTTGCAGGGCTTTCAGCCCTGTGTTTCATTGTCCCCCAGTTAATATAAAGCAGGTGGATTTTGGGACGTAAGAACACGTAGCACTCTAAGTTAGACATCGCCTCCTTTTTAAAAACATCCCTGAAATGGCTGACTTTGCACCCTGTGTCAGAAGTGTTGAGTGTGTGTCCCAGTGTGATTAGTGAGAGAGCTCTGAGCTCGGAGGAAACTACGCTTTAATGTGTGACACACTTAAAGGAGCGCAGAGGGGGTTTGTTTTGCCAGGGGAATTAAATATGGCATTACGAGCGACAGGCTTGGGGAACGTGAGCTGCTCTGCAAGCGATAAGACGGGTGCTGGAATCTGGGGGATCTTCGGAGATATGATTCACGAAAGACTGCAGCTTATTCTGCGGGAGGGTGCTGGGGGTGGGGAGGGGAGGGGGTTGTGATGATCCGTGGACATTTACAGCAGCTCATCGAAACGAGTTTAATTATGTCGGTGCGGGAAGGGAGCTAAATCCCTGTTTCCTCAGCTGGAGTGAATATCCGGAGGGGGGGGGGAGAACGACAGAGTTTCCCTCAGATCTCCCCTTCCTCTCTGAGCCCGTGCCGGCATGCCTCTTTCCCCAGAGTGGCAGTTTCCCAACCGCTGTAGGGGGAAGAGGAGGGGGGTGAGGCAGCAGGATGGTATGGTGATGAGCGGCAGGATGATTTGAGGGTGCCGGAGCAGAGCGGAGAGAGGGGGAACAGCGTGGATCTCTGCAGGGGGAAACGGCACACAGTAATCTCTTCTGATATGTGTGCCACATCCCTGCAGAGAGAGAGAGAGAGAGAGAGAATGCGTACATACTGTATATGGAGAGAGGGCTCCAGACTATCTCCTTCACAGAAACCAAACCTGAAATTTATTCTTAAGTCTCCACCTTGGGAGAAACTAACCCTTACCATGTGCACAATAATGCTGTGCTGCTGCCAACTGTAAAGCACCCTGCCCCCCCCCCCAAAAAAAAAAAAACACAATTAAAATTTTCCTTCATTAGCTTTCTATTAAATTAGCACTTCAAACACATCTACTGCTTGTTTAAATGTTGATAAATGCCTATTATTGCCCTATTTAAAGAGGTAAAACCATAATAACCATAATAAATTAGTGTGACAATTACATTTGTATGAGAATCTGAAATGGCCCAAAATAATGATGCAGATGCTTCACATAGTTATATTTGCCATGTAAATACAGTGCTGGTGCTATGCTGTATGTTTCAGTTTGGTTTTCAGTCTTCCCAGCATATCACGCAAAGAACAGAACACCTTTAAATGCTGGAATGAACACAGTACAGGGTAACGGCATGTGATTGGTGAATGTGACCTCCTATAATTGTGCAACTCTTACCATATAGGGAGTGTACTGAACCTTTTTTTAAACTGTGAGACAGAGCATATTATTCCACGTTTTAGAATAATTCTGGCAGCCATTTCTATTGTAGGTGGGCGGCCCTACCTGCTGCTGGTCGACAGGGCCAATGAAACTGAGCTTTCAGAGAGGAACGTGCTCAAAGGCCAATGAAAACTGGCCGGCTTCTCTGTTTATAATCTACTTTTACAGGAAAAAAAACACTTCACTGTAGTCCGATCCGTTCTGGTCCAGTTCATAGAACCATCTTATGTCCTTGACATCCTCACTCAGTTAGGAAGAGCGTAGAAGGGCATGTGCTCTCCTCTGAAGTAACTGCTGCCAGTCCCCGTTTATTTTCACTCTGCAGTCCACCAGCTGAGCTATGTGGACACTGTGTGGGAGAAGTGCACTTCCTGTAAAGGCTGCTGCCACCCAGTTGATAGTGAGCACTGTCTCTTGGATCGTACTGCTTTCCTCCCAGGGAAACGTTGCGGCCAATCACGTGCCTCTCTGCAGTGCTGCCAGTCACAATCGCCGCTCATCATGGCAGCTCACTGCCTAACCGGTCAGCGGCAGACGGCGGGATGTCATGCAGTGTGGCCCGTTCCTTTGCTGACAAGCAGAGCGTTGGAATAAAATTAAATGCGATCCATTACGTCATCAGAATAAATTCCTGGCGACATCGGTGAGTCTCTATAATGCTCCATTCACTGATAACAAGTGCTTCAGTAAGGTTGTGATCCACTTTAGTTGATGGGTAGAACATATATCCCGAATCCTTATTTCAGTGAGAGAGAGAGAGAAAGAGAGTGAGAGGAGAGAAATTATGTGATTTTGATTACTGCCGTGGAAATTGCTTGAGTGGTGATTTTGTTCCAAGTTCTCAGTTCTAATTTGGGGGGAGGATAGGGGGTTGTGTGTACATTAAATTCATCTGTTCTCCCAAGTGTCTGAAAACGATGAATATGTTTCAGCTGCTTGGACAGGGAAACAAGCGAGGGAAATTAGCACATTAAGAAGTGTTAGTTAGGATACACACGGTGTCAGACATTCACATAGATCTGACAAATTATTATAAAAATGTACCTAATTGGCCTGTTTCCGATAATTTTATGGGAGGGAAGATGAACTGCAAATGTTCCTTTGATCTGAACAGCACGTGCTCATTTCTGTCAGCTGTGGCTGGTAACGGGTCGTTACAGGGTGTTGAGAAGCTGGGTCAGTTTCCAGGAATCGGTTCCAAAGTAATGGACATTTGGTTTTATCCCTCTTCATCCTCCTGTTGGCCAGTTTGAACCTCTGTAACAGTAATCATTTCTCAAGATGGTTGCATTTATAAAGTGAGCAAGCTTGCAAAACCACATCCTTGTACTGAGTATCAGATTCACTGGTTATGTTACTGTACAGTCTCCCTCACATCATTTAAAGATTGACACATTGCACATGGGGTGCAATGGTATAAACATCCTTCTCCACTTTAAAATGCTGCCAATGCATTGAAAGTGGAGAAATGCTACCTCCCAGGTCCTCTTGCTTGGTATGGCTAGCGCACCATCCGTTGGATTTGTGTTTGCAGTCACTTCATGGGTGCCATGTTGAACCTCCTCCACTAGTGCAATGTGACTGCTTTCACTTCCTCACCTATTGTGCTCCTGTTCTGGAGACTGTCGTGTCGAGAGGCTCCTTGGTCTCCTCTATAGTCGCCTGTGTGTGGCCTGCCAAATATTCCACATTAGCAGCGGAATGTCATTAAATCTGCAGACAGTGTGGTTTCTTGGTTTTCTGATGTATCCGATGTCCTTCTGGTCACAGTCAAATAAGACAGCTGGAATTTTTTTCACTTCTGCTAATAGGTCCTATGCCTGAGGGAATATCCTGGCTCATGCTATCAATGTACATTCCTTCATCATCTCTATCAGGGTATGGTTTTATCCATTTCATGATGACATGTGATTTCCTATGCGGCAGCTGCAACACTCATAATTGTCTTTACAAAAAAAAAGTTTGGTTGCACTTTCCTTTCCAGTTTTTCTTTCTGAAAACTCAAGAGGAAACTCGGTGGAAGAATCTTTATGATGACTCGTGTGATGTCTCACGAAATGTGATCTTTTGAGCCGAGCAGCGGGACCACCATGTGACAGGCAGGCGCCTTTACGTCTGCTGCTGGGTATGAAGAACTCATCCTCCCACTCTGTCAAAAACCTGTCTCCATTAGAACGCTGCCTCATAGCATGGCGACAGCGAGCACAGGATCATGTAGTGTGTGTGCTCATAGCAGTCATGACCATTACTGACTAGATATGTTGGTGGCGTGGCAGGGGGGGATGTCTAGTATGCACTGCATGATTGGAAAAGTAGTTTTATTATCAGTGATACTGACAGTGATGCAGATGTCCGCTTGTTAGTTCAACAAACAAATAATAATTTTTATTGACCTTTTAAGAGCCACAGCTCACAGTCAAAGAGCCATGCGCTGGAGATGAGTACAGCAATATGAGTACCTCTGCTGTATATCTACAGTGTCCTCAAAATGATTCATGGCCTTGATAGAGATGCACCAAGAAGGGTGCATAAAATGAACAGTACATGTATGGAGCTATATTGTAAGGGGGGTATTTATAAAAGTTTATGCAAAAACAATATGGTGGTGGCACTTTGGTGTTATCAGGTAGTTTTGCATGTACTGGGGTTGGAGGGGTTAATGTCAGTGGAATCATGGACTCCAACAAGTGCCAAGGCCAAGGGGAAGAGCTTCCTCTTCAGCCCTTGAGGATTCTGTGGATGACCCCGGATGCGAGCGTGGGTGCGGACACACAGGCAGCAGTAAGCAGGGAGGGTGAAGTGATCTTGGCTTGACGGCACATTTTCGGTGTCGGAAGGCGGCTTCAGGACTCAGTGTGAGCCACGCGCTCGGGGGACTCCTGCTTCAGGAAAAGGGATCACAGAGTTCCACAATGCATAATGCAAAGTGGGAAAGCAAAATGAAGGAGGTGGAGAGACAACTAAAAGAATGAATTATATGAGACAACTGGGGTAAAACTTAGTGAAAACTCAGCATGTTCCCAGGCTTGCTTTGTATTCTCATGCAGCATTTCATTAAGCTCCAACTCTGGCCTGGAGGGCTGTAGTTATTTTTTGGAGCAGTGGGTTTTTTTATCCCTCAAAGCTCAGCCGTCGCAGGATCAGGGGTAAACCTTCGATTTCTGTCACTCAGGTATTCGATATCAGTCAAAACCTCCTGGTCTGTCTCCATGTAGAAGAAACAATACATCCACGAATACAGCCTAATACTGTCCCATAATGCACTCTCTGTTTTTTTTCTCACATGTTCTCTTGCCCTGTGTGAATAGCAAGGCTTGTATTACACAAAGTATCTGTCCCTTCAGATGGAAGCACATTAAAGTAGTTCAGATTTAGAACAGTACCTTGCTCAAGGGTGCACCACCTGGGTCCCACTGCTCTTGTGAACTCTGACTCCACATTGAGGAAATAGGCCCCTGCCTAACATTGACAGCATTTCAATATTTAGTGGAGGGGGAAGTGCCTCAGAGGATAAGCAGTCGTGGTGTAAATTGGTGAGCCGTAGTATTTACTAGGTACAGTATAGCCTACACCTGACCTGGTGAAAACATGACTACACCATGGCAATTTTGTTAAATAGAGCCACTATGCCTTTTTTCCCCTTCTGAGCCTGAGGTTTTATTGATTTTTCTCTTATAGTTGCGAACGCGCTCGTAAATTCAGTGGAGGTACAGTGCCTCCACTATTAATAACTGGGGGAAACCCTGCATTTAGCACCTGTGTTGAATACTGAGCAGAAACAGTTGACCTGTTACAGTTCTGCACAATTATTTAGATTTTGCTCATGATTGTTTTTGGAGACAGCAACGTCACGTGTTTTTAGTGTGGCAGTGATTTAGAGAGGGCTAGCCTGGTCAGCGATGGCTTTCCCCTGTGAGCATGGAAGAAGGCTGCGGTTGTGCTTGTGGTTGTGTTTGGTGCTGTGTCCACTGGGTTGCCAGGTTCTATAATCAGCATTGTGGTGGTGACGCGCTGTGGCAGGCGAGCTTCTCCATCTGTGGACTGGAGGACGGCAGCACTCATGCTACACATTTACCAAGGCACTGTGGTGCTTAGCACATGAATAAACAACTACACACAAACACAGACGCACACACACACACACACACACACACACACGCGCGTGCGCGTGCGCGCACTCGCACACACACACACACACACACACGCACGCTGCTTTGGTCCTAAACGTTCCCACTCTAATTTCCTTGCGATCAAAGCCCTGGAACAGACTCAGTTGTGACAGTAAAACACAGGGACCTTCTTGCTGAATAACTTGATGTCAGGTCTTGTTCTTTTTATTTTTACTTTTTTTTACTGAATTTATTTATTTATTTTTCTCCTTGCTGTGGAGCTGGGGGAAAGCATTAAATTAGCAAGGTAAACTGTTAATTGAAGTCCCCAAAACTCTTTGTGGTGTCACATGAAAGATACACCAAGGCATGTGTCCATGGGCTGGCCTATGTACTCTCTACTCGTGGAGGGTGTGGATGGCAGCAGGGTGGGGTAGAGAGGGTCAGCCCAGTATCATCCCTACTATGGAGTCATTTCCCTGCATATACACTGTAATACTATTCATGGGTGGCACAGTGGTAGAGTGGGTAGCATTGCCACCTCATAGCAAGAAGGTTTGAATCCGAGTCTGGGCCTTTCTGTATAGAGTTTTCATGTTCTTACTGTGTCCACGTGGGTTTCCTCTGGTTTCCCCCGAAAGTCCAAAGACATGCAGGTAGGCTAATTGGAGGCTCTAAATTGATGTGAGTGAATGGTGCATGTACCCTGCGATAGATTGGCGGCCTGTCCAGGGTGTAATCTGGCTTCTCACCCAATGCACGCTGGGATAGGCTCCAGCACCCCCCCGTGACCCTGCCCAGGACAGTGGGTATAGATAATGGATGGATAGAAGACTATACATGCAGTGCGTCATTGAAGGCTTCTGCTTGTCTGTAGCTCTCCGTCAGCACTGTTCACGCATCTCCCACCCTCTGGGGCCAGTTTCTCCTTTTATGTGGAACCTCCTTTTGAAAGCTCAGAATGTTCCGGCGGCTTGAGTTTGCAGAGACTCTGTGAATAGCACATTTGGCTCTTATGGGAATCGTTGGTAGTAAATGCTACCACTTGCCTTTGAATACTCAACCCCTTTAGTGGTAAACCCAGTATAAATCCAGATAAGAAATACAGACACCAAGGAAAATCAGAAACGGATGTGATAAGCGTGAAACTGCATAAAAGAAAAAAATAAATGAAAAGTCCAGGAATTTTAAAAAATGCTGATGGAGCATTTAAATGCGTTCTGTCCAAGAGTATCAGAGTTATCCAATTACATCTCTCTTTCATTCAAAGTTGTTTGAGCGGTTTAATCTGGGTTCACACGCCTTATCGCTATGTAACCGACTCTGGCTTCATTGTTCTGCCTCTCCGCAGACGTGTGGTCGGAAGGTCGGTAATTGGAATTAGAAATATCAGATCGGAAGTGCTGCATGAGTGCACCATTTTATTCTGCTTCTAAATCATTTCTCTCTTTCCTGCCTTCCCTTCCTACCCCCCCCAAAAAAAAAACTCTGCAGGATTATGAAAGACTTTCTGCTGTTGGCTGAAGTACAGGGCGAGATTCTCCCCCCCACCATTCAGAAGCTGATGAAAGGATACAACAAATACCTGCGCCCTTTCTTTGACAGTAAGAAGACATGCGTCCATCAGTATCACAACTACACAATGAGCTAAATTACTCTAATGGATGTATGCATGCGAGTGAGACAATTCACACTCACACCAGAGATACTATTATTATTACACCACAATTTTAGATTAGCAAGTAAAAAATGCACATTTGATTAAAATGCACATGCTCAGCTTTTATGGTTTCTCAACATTTTGGTTTCATCATATAGAAATTTCAGCACTTTTTATACATATAAATGGGTTTTCAGGGCACCATAACGAGTTCTGGAAAAAGGTCTTGTGGAACAGAGGAGACCAAGATTCACTTGGATCGGAGTATGGGGCACAAAGGGAACTGCTCAATATTGAAAGCATCCCCCTTATCTCTGAAACAGCCACAGATACTGGCTCACTTTTCTTCATTGATATAACTGCTGATAGCTGCAGCCAACTGAATTCTGAAGTGTACAGAAGCCTCTTATTTGGTCAAATTCAAGCAAATGCCTCCAAACACATTGGCTGGCACTTCATCCTACCGCAAGACCATGATCCAAATATATTGCTAAAGGAACAAAGGAGTTTTTCAAAGCCAAACCCTGGAAAATTCATGACTGGCAAAGTCATAGTGGTGTTTATGTTTCTAAGTACTCATATGGGAATTTAAAATATAGCACCTGCTTTTTGGATGTGGTTTGTAAATATCTGTATAGGTGTTCATTTAGAATAGTTCTGTTTTTTAGAGTGATCGCATGTCATTTTTGTTACAAGAAGATAGTGGTAGGATAGTATTTATCGATCGGCAGTGGAAAACATATTGCAGCAGTATTATGGAGAATAAAAGCTTAACTTGGTGCAGCATTTGTGTTTAAATACATTGCAGGGTCCATAGCCTTGTATTGACTCTTGGTTATAAATGGCAAAAACAATGCAGCTCAGAGCGATGAGTCTGCTCCTGTTTCAGGAAGGCAGGGCAAGCGTGGCTTAAGATTTCTCCTGGTTTGGCCATATGAATTTTCCTATGCTACAGGTTGCATGCTAATAAAGCTGCCTGTTTAAGTGATATGTGCACAGAACGGTTAACGGTCCCCTTAATGGCTGTTAATTACTGCAGATTCACTGCCCCTCACTGAACGTGTAGATGGAATGAACCGGAAGAATCACATCTGGATATAGTGTATATAACACGGGCAGGGACCCACCCTCAGACTCCTTTAAGGAACTAAGCAGAGTGTGTGCAGATTCATTTCTGTTTACTCTGTTACTGTGCCCTGTTGTTTGGGCGTAGACATTTTATTGTCCAGTGATCAAATAAGCTGTAGATCTCTGGGAAATGAAGGCACAGGCGACACGCTGCCAGGTGAATGTGAACCCGTATTTTAAATGGGCGTTGAGTTGTCCTGTCCTGTGAACGCCAGAAGATACACTGGAATAGATGTCCCGTGCAATCCAGTATGATAATAAATGTGCACATTAACTGAAGGTAGTTTTTAATCTTCCTGTAATTACACATTAATCTGATACTGTGCCCAGTTTGTGCCCACAGTCAGCAAGCACTGAATCTGTCCCCATGGTGAAGTAATCAGTAGATTGCTGAACGGTGCCGTGAGGTTCAATTAAGGCATAGGTGATAAACTGCCCACTGATGTGCATTATTCAGCTAATTAATTCCATGATTGCCAAATCAGAAAGAAACAAACTCTCAAATAAGCAGCTCGAGGGAAACTGTCAGTGATGAAGGGCAGATTTAAGCTTCTGTTGGGGGTGATTTTCTTAGTCTGGTCAAGTGTCTATGAGGAGCAACTGATCTTCAGCGAGTGACAGAGAGAGAGAAAGAGAGAGAGAGTGAGAGTGTGTTTGTGTGTGTGTTTGTGTGTGTGTGTGCATGCACACGTGTGTCATTGATATGTTGAGGGGCCCATGTTTTACTCCGTTTCTCCAACAGACGGACCGGTCACGGTCGGCATGAGTCTGGACATCGCCAGCATCGACACAATATCAGAAATCAACATGGTAGGACACAGTGGCCGGCCCAGTCTTGCAGTGCTGTGAGATGCATGCTAGCACTGATAGCATTAGCGTGCTAACATCAGCTTCATGTGCTTTTTTCCAATGTAAAACATTTTTACTTAACTGGGTCAACCTGTAGTGCCATCTGGATTTTCGAATGTGATGAGGGGGTAGCATATTTAAACCAAAATGTCTATGCAAACTGTGACCTAAATATAGAAAGCCAGCGTCAGCTTCACATAGCGGGAGGTCCAACCTCTGCCCTTTGTATCAGATTAGCTGTGCAATGAAATTAGAACCAAACACCAATATTGGTGATAGTGTTAGTACTATAATCATGGTTTCACACTAAACATGACATTGGCTCAAGGTTAATATTTAGAGATTACAACCAAACTTAACAGTTGGTTTCATGTCATTAGGTGGGATATACTGCTTTCTGTGCATTTCTGTAGGTCTGTGGTTCATTGCTTTGTGTGTTTTTACAGGAATACACATTGTTGTGTGGTGTGTGGGCCTGCGCTGTGTCAGATGCACTGACTGGTGTGCCCATCCAGTATTAAATGCTGCAAACCGTTTGTTGTGCCTTCATGAAGGACTACACTGCCACTATCTTCCTGAGGCAGCGGTGGACGGACGAGCGTCTGTGTTTCGACGGCAACAAGAGCCTGAGCCTGGATGGCCGGCTGGTGGAGCTGCTCTGGGTGCCGGATACTTTCATTGTGGACTCGAAGAAGTCCTTCCTCCACGACATCACCGTGGAGAACAGATTGATCCGGATCTTTCCAAACGGGACTGTTCTGTATGCCCTGAGGTACGTGCCCGTGCCAGAGTGTGCATGCGTGTCCCTGCCATGTGCTCATTTGTGCGTGCATATAATGTGTGTCCATCTGTGCATGCGAGTGTCTGTGTGTGTGTGTGTGTCTGTGTCCATTGGTGTATGTACATATTATGTGTCTTGGTCTGTGCACATATTTGTGCCTGTGCATTTATGTACTATGTGTGTGTGTGTGTGTGTATTTGGGTGGGGGGAGGGGGTGAGTGGGGTACAGGGGGGGTTTAGGCCAGTCACAGAGATGGGAGAAGAAGGGGTGGGTGGAAGGAGGGGTATCAGATGGAGAGAGCGGAACTGGAGGGGATGATGGAGAAAGGAGAGCAGCGCTCAGAGAGGGCAGCTGGCGGGAATCTCCCTGGAGACGGAAATGAGATCTACTCACAGGGAAAAACTAGGACGCTCCGGTGAGGTACAGTAAACCATATGTAACCAGTGACTCCCTCTTCACTGTCTCTACTGTAGGATCACAACCACAGTGGCCTGCAACATGGACCTGACCAAGTACCCTATGGACAAGCAGACCTGCACACTGCAACTGGAGAGCTGTAAGACCTCTGTACATGTCTTTGATGAAATGAGATGAGACGTGAAGAACTGGAGTTTAAGTGTCACTGTGGACTGCCCTTTCTCTGGGTCAGTGGGGTGGGAGGTGATAAGTGATGTAACAGCACAGGAACACAATGTAACATGATGTGTGCTTTTCTATGATTGGTGAGAGGGCTAATAGGTCACCCATTCAGATATCAGTATCCTCATTGATTGACTCAAAATGAGGGTGAGTCATGCAAATATCCATGTGGTAATTTAGCCGAATTAGCTGATGACCCGATTGGCTTCTCTGTGGATGGCCCCAGTGGGGTCCATTGTGTGTGTGTGTGTGTGTGTGTGTGTGTGTGTGTGTGTGTGTGTGTGCGTGTATAGGACTGTATGTTTATTTGTGCATGGGTACATATATGTTTGTGCATACACATGTATTTGTGCATGCATGCACATGTATGTGCGCGTGTACAGTATGTATGCCTGTTGACATGTCTGACTATTCATTTTGTCATTGTGCATGAGACCCTTGCGTGTCATGCAGATTTATGGAGGCCAGGTGCACATCTACGTGAAATCTGCCCCCTCGTTTCCTGCCTTTGCCCCTTTAATTCCTTCATCCCGCCCTATCTGCCCCCTGATTCCCCCGCTGGTTGGTTTTCCCTCTGACCGCGCTGTAGCTCGTTATGTAAGGACAGCCCATGTAGAGCAGGAGGCGGGGCTCTGGGAGAGCGCGGGGCGCTCGGTATGTGCTGCTCCACGGAGCCAGCCCACAGTGAGATCCCTACTGAACCTGTATGCCCTTTCCAAACTCCCCTCACCCTCCTTCCCCTGCGCTGGGAAAGCGCTGTGAATGTGGTGATTTTAACCAGCCTAGGGTGCCAGATTCAGCACTCCTGCACCTCCGCCTCGCCGCAGAGCCGACTGGAACAGGCCACGCTCAGACGCTGTTCCTTTGATGAAGTGCCATGGAAAGTGTGCGGCTTTTTAAGCCAATGTTTGCAGAGCACGGGCGAATAAAAACGCCGGTGAAATATTTATTTGACACTTACAAGACTGAGGAAGCCAAGCCGTAAAAAATGGAATTGTTACACAGTACTTGTGTGTGTGTGTGCCTGTGTGTGCGAGTGCGTGTGCGTGTGTGTGTGTGTGGGATGGTGCTGCTGTAGGGGGTGTGGATGGAGAAATGCAGGTTCTGTGAGAGTGTCAGAAGTTTAGCTCGGGAGTTCCTGCAGGCTTTTAAATCTCTGCTGTTTAGTTGTCAGAACATTTTTGTTCCCCCAAGTTGCCCCACTCCAGAGCTCTTCACAGAGAGCCAGCGGAGGCAGAAAAGCCTGGGGTCTGTGCAAACTTTATAACTCATTTTCACGACCTCGCATGTTTTTTTCCCACTAACTCACCGTCAGCAGTTTACACAATGCATTTGCAATGTTGCAGTCCCATGCTCAGGGAAATTATTTATGTTCTCTCTGGTGTGGTGACCAGGAAGTGCAGGAAATAGGAAATTATAGAGAGTCACAATTTACTTTCTCTCGTCCCTTGTGCAATACAAGGAATCAATAATGCATGCCTCATGTGTGTTCTGTCCTAAGGGGGAAAGAGAGGGAGGAAGGGATGGAGAGAGGGACAGAGAGAGAGAGAGAGCAATCTGAGTGAAAAGGTTTCATGTGGTTGGCTGGCATCTGACAGCCTGTGAGATCTGTGAACCTTTGATTCTGCAGCACCCTCTTGGGGCTAAAAGCTGAAAATGCACCTCAATAATCTTTCTATTACAGAGCGCTGTGAAACGGATGAATATGCATGAAGCAACCTAATATCTGAAGTAAAACTTGTTGTGGGATGATTTGAGAATGCAAGGTCGAACCCCAATCCCAAAACACTGGACAGATACGTTTTGATAATTAATACCGGAATCATAATATACTTAATTTACCCTGCTCAAGAGGCCTGCAAGAATGGTTCCCAGTGCACTCGTGATCCAGGCCACGAATAAAAACTCACATTTTCTGTTGACTCAAACATCCCTTTAACTGTCCCCCCTGAGGAACCTGACATTAACTGTGCGCTGATTTATTTTATCATGCCTGCAGGGGGATATAATATAAATGATGTGATGTTCTACTGGACCAGAGGAAATGACTCGGTGAGCGGCCTGGACACGCTGCGCTTGGCCCAGTACACAGTGGAGGACCACTACACCTCTGTCTCTGAGGCCATCTATGAGACAGGTACAGGCTGCTGTCGCATCGCAGGTTACCCACAAGTACTGCGGAACCGTGACAGCCAATAGGATTCTACAAGCACTGGGGTGCTTTCCACTTTTACATTAATTGCCAACCTATTCCTTTAAGTTGCCGTTGATCGTCAATGTACTAATTACAATAGTTGATATTGCAGTAATACCTAATATTAACACCTAATCTTTTAATGTTTTTTTTAATTTTCTTTTATTTTTAAGTCAAGCTAATCATTTAAACAGCAGACAAATCAGCATGTGAATTCCTGCTGTGACACGAGTCATTATATATTAACCCCAAACTGATATTCCACTTTAATATAGCAGAGTGATTGTACGCCCCACAGGACACTACCCCAAGCTGATATTCCACTTTGAGCTGAAGAGGAGCATCCTGTATTTTATCTTGGAGACGTACGTTCCGTCCAGCCTGCTGGTGGTGCTGTCTTGGGTCTCCTTCTGGATCAGTCAATCTTCTGTCCCGGCCCGCATCTGCATAGGTACTGTACCCCATCTTACAGGTGCCCCATCCTGTGTGTATCCCATTACACCACAGGTATCAGAATCCGGGCCTGGAGGGCCGCAGTGTCTTCTGGTTTTAGATGTGCTTAAGCTTCTGTGGGTAGTGTTCATTTAACACTAGAAAGGCTGTGTTTTCTACTACCTTAAACCACCAAGGGGTGGCAGGCTGATCCAGCATTACAGCATTGATTTCAGAACCCACAGTGACCTCCTTTCATAAAGATTTTGAAACATGTTGCAAATCTATTTTCTTGAAAGAAAGGACATGCCTGTATCAATCTTGGTTTTGTTACAGTATATAGGTATGGGACAATACGCCAAGGCGTATTACAGGCAAATTGAGAAAAGTGCTGAAATGTGCAAAACAAGCGAAAATGGAGAAAGTATGTAGAGAAATACAGCAGGGACTGTACACAAATCAGTTGCGTTTCACGCAGTTGTCTTTAGCCTCATTCCGACTGCATTTGCCGACCTGGCACCGTGCTTTCATGCGTGGCTGCATTGGCAGCTGCTGCTTCTGTCTTTGACTTCATGTCATTTTCACGCAGCTCGCATGCCAGGTCCATGATGAGGTCATTCATCACTAATTGCAGTGCTTCCTCTGGTCCCATTCGCTTGCATGATTTTGCCATCCTGTCGTCTATTTAGAGTTAATCTGAAGTCACCATTTCAGTGAAAAATGTATGTCGGAGGAGTTATATCTCCACGGAGTTATAAACCCACAATTTCTAAGGATACAATGTCCGCAATTATTGATCCCCACGCTGAAGTCGATAGCACTTGGCCCAGTGATTCATATCAAAGTGTTGGTCATTCAGTTGCTGAATAGCATGCCGGAGGAGAGAGAAACCCATTCACACCTGGGTATCAGCACCTGTTACCTATTGTCTGTCAGGGGGTTTTGTGAAGAAAATGGCACAAAAAGCCTGTATTTCTTTAATCAGTTGATTTTTTTGGAATTCTAACAACACAGTTATTTTAAGCCCAGCTATTCGGGAAAAGTCGTGGAAGGAGGAGGGTATTGCATTTGTGGTGTTGGAGTAATTCGGATTGTTCAAATGCCTGATGGCATTGGCTCTCGCCTTTACAGTGTTAAGTTGTTGATTGGCTAACAAATCCACACACCTTGTTCTCAAGGCTGCTGATTGAAAGGAAATCACAAACACCTGCAGGCACTGCAGCCCCCCAGGACTTGAGTGACACCTCTATCCCTATCATGCAGGCAGCTTATTCCTCCATACCCTATTCTTCAGGCTCTGCTTCCTATAGCAGGAGGTGCCCAGTTGTGCTCTAGCCCACCCCAAAATGTTAAATATGAAACAGATTTTTTTGTTTTGTAGGCGTGACGACCGTGCTGACTATGACTACCCTGATGATGGGTGCCCGAACCTCGCTGCCCAACGCCAACTGCTTTATCAAGGCTATCGATGTCTACCTGGGAATCTGCTTCAGCTTCATCTTTGGGGCTCTGATCGAGTACGCAGTAGCTCACTTCTGTACTCTGCATCAACCCAACGGCACCAACGCACTCATGGTAAGACCGCTACAGAGCTGTGATAGGCATAGCGACGGAACTACATGTGAAGTGGAGGAGCTGTGGAGTCTACTTTATTTATTCATTTATTTTGCGTGGTTACGTAATTATGTAAATGTCGTTGTGCGTATATTTTTGGCTGGACCGCAACAGCGGGGCCAGCCCTACAAACGCGAATGTCTGTGACTGAGTGAGTGACTGAGTGAGTGAGTGATGAAGTTACACCATTGGTCGGCCGAATCACATGTGTTAGGTCCAGCCATATACTAGGTTTTAACCTGATCTTGTTTTTAACTGGACCGCAACAGCGGGGCCAGCCCTACAAATGCAAATGTCTGTGACTGAGTGACTGAGTGAGTGATGAAGTTACACCATTGGTCGGCCGGAGAGGTACAGCCATATACTCGGTTTTGACCTGGTCTTGTTGTTCAATCCACGAGCAGTACGGACAGCAGGTGCAGGAATGCGAAGACGAGATGAACGGCGTCGTGACCACCATCGCCAGCAACTCCACCCGTTTGAAGAAGCGTAAGGAAGCCCCGACCACCCCGGCGACGCCCACGACCCCGGCGACCCCGACGGGCACGGGCCCCGGGGCGGGCAGCAGCGAGGCGAACGCGGACATAGAGGCACCGAGCCTGTGTGAGCAGTCCCTCAGCACCGTGAGGAAGTGCCTGCGTTTCATCAACTGCTGCCACGTGGAGAACCCGCACTACATAGACAACTACTCACGCATGTCCTTCCCACTCTCCTTCATCGCCGTCAACCTGCTGTACTGGACATATTACTTATACTTTTAACACCTGAGTGCGTGTGTGTTTGTGTGTGCGTGTTCATATGTGTGTGTGTGCGTGTGCGTGTATGCATGTGCGTGTGTGTGTCTGCACATGCGCATGTGTGTTTGTGTGTGTGTGTGTGTGTGTGTGTGCGTCTGCTCATTCTGTTGTTTTCCACTTAGAGCGCATTTGTTTGAATGAAAAGTTTGGCGATCAGACTTTGCCGAAGAACCCCAAGAAGTTACAGAACTGAGTGGTGACTGTTTACGCTACGAGAGTGCCATCCAACACCACATTTCTAAACAAAAAAGGCAGCGTTATAGAAGTGTGTGTGTGTGTGTGTGTTTGAGGGAAGGGGGACGGTCATATAATCTTTTATATGCAGTTCTATTATTTATTTATTTATTTATTTATTCCCCGTATTTCCTTTGTACCAAACAAAGGACTGAGAACGCAAAACTCAGACCTGACATCTTCTGACAGCCGCATGTCCAACAGTAAGTCTTCCAGGTAAAAACCATGAAAGGTATAAAGTGCAGAACCACACAACTATACAACAACTGCTGTACGTCTGTATTTCCACCATTTCCACTGAGTCCCCTTGGAGGTGCGTCAGCTTGAGGCATTTTCACTGCAAACTGAGCATGGCTGACAGCCCTGGACGTGATATTAGATTTAGCGCCAGTCCTGGGGAGTGAGAGGAAAGGAGTCTTTATCCTCCGGGAGAGTGTCTTTGGCAGCTTACTGCTAATCATGCTTTACTTTTACTGTATGTTACGTCCGTTTGGCTGTAGATGTCCTTATCTGGAGTGACTTACAGTGCAAACACAAGCTCAAAGATCAGGGATCGGTGCGCTAATTTAGTCCCAGGAGGCATGGCGCAATCTCGCAACTAGCCTGTTAAACATGAAACAGTTTCACAAGAATAATGAGCCCTAATGTGCAATAAACTACATTCATCGAACAACATGAGTAAGCACAGATTCTGCAAAAAAAAATAAAGAATAAATAAAATAATAAATGCTGGTTTTATGCAAGTATTATAGACTTCACACTAGAAAACACTTTACCTTCCCGACTGTTTGGATCCCGTATCATTCCATGGATATGGGGATTCTGAAACAGGCATAATGAAAGCATCGTCAGCCAATGCACATATTTTAGCTACAACCTCACTTGTTCAGTATCAACCATCTCTAAACATAAAACCAGTATTCATGTATTTCTTGGTGATATCAGCTTCTTTTGTCTTGGTTGATACTGCAGCTCTAAGACTACTACATGGTCCATGCAGACTATTAACTGGGTCAGTGAATATTTTGACAAATGATCTCTATATAACCACATTACACATCTATTTCCATCACTAGAGATTATTACAAAATTTTATATCATCGGCATTTAACAAGCTGTGTTGTGAAAACAACAGATTCTCATAATCTTAAAATGAATAAACAGCTTAATCAACAGTACAACTGTCTGTGCAACTATAGTCTGTAGAATTTTTTTTTGGTACCTTTTACCCTTGAATAAATTACAAGGACAGTTTCTCACAGAAGCCTGTGTTTTGAATGTAGACTGATTTTGAGGCCTCTATGAGTATCAATACCATGAACATTTTGATGTAATTGGTATGTAATCTTGCCATACAGAGGAAAATGGATCTTCATCTTCTTAACTGAACCACCGCTCACCACTGTTTATGTTTTGTTCAGTACATCCTGTTTCAGGAATGAGAAGCGTACAACTGAAGGACCAAAGATATTATTTGACATTTTATGTCTTACTCCATTCTCTCTCTCATCTTAATTCATCCAATTTTTTTTAAATTGTGTAATTTTGAAGTTAAACTGAGCTTTGTTACATTTTAATAACAGCAAGGAATGTTTAGATCAGTGAAATTAGCTAGACGTTATAATATTTTTAAAAAAAACAAATCCTGTTAAACAAGAATACATGTAACTTAATAGATGCATTGTCAGAGGGCAGTTCTCACACCATGGTTCTGGATTTCTGCAAGTGTAACTTTCCTTTGAGGGAACTGATGTTTTTAGCTTAAATGCTAATGCAAATAAGCAGAATCCATTTCCCCATGTTTATTACTTTTGAAATGAGCCTTCCGTACAACTGGGATATTCTCAAAGTTCCTTGTTTATTTGCTGCATGCCTTTCTATCGTTTTTCTGTCCTTCTGGGCCTTCAGTTTTCCTTTCCTGTATTTATACAAAAACGATGGGAAGGATGGCTCTTCTTCATAACTGTCACGAAATTCGCCAAGTGTATTCAAATCAAGCGTAGCTTCTCTCTTGTGCAACTTCATGATTGAGGTTAAACTGATATACACTGATCACTGGCAATACTTTTATTATGATTAGCATTTATAAATATATTCAACATATTACAAGAAATCTACCTGTTCAAAACGACTGTCTTGTTGACATGAACTGAAGTCTGCTACCATACTGTTATCTTACTGCACAGAAATTTTGCTTACCTGATCAATTAATTGATTGAATTAACTAAGTGTAAACATGTTTTATGATTAACTATTGTTAAAACTGAGAAGATCTAAACATTTAACTAGTTGCGTTTGTATGATGCACGATTAATATACATGTACAAGGACTCTTCATATATTTTTGACTGCACTGGGTAAGTTTTGAGTTTTGAATCTGCATGTTATTTTAAGGGTTGAAATTTATGTAAGTTGGGACGCAATCTATCTATCGATCTCCCGTCGTAGATGGGTAAAGTAGATAAAGAAACTTTGATCTGCAAAGTACAGGCTGTACTGTACAGACTAAAATATGACTGCAGGTACTCTAGGTCTCAGACTTGAGAGGCAGTAAACTCGTACACCATGTAGGTCTCCATGTTATAAAATTGTCAGACTCTTGGACATACATGCCATTTTTTCCAGTTATCAGTACGAAGGAAAAACAAGCATTTACCTGCTGGTTTATTTTTACATCATGTTTTATGCTTGATATTGTTTTGAAGATGCTGAAAAAAATCAGCACCCAGGTGTCAGAGTACTTATGCAGGATTTAATGCAAATGTAACTGCCTCCTCTTTAAGCCATTAGACCACTGGGAGGCAGCCTCTCTCTGTGCATCCTGACAAGAAAACAAAGGCAAACCCAGCTTGCTAAATATCAGTTAATGTTTTTTTTGTGTTTTTTTTTTTAGGTTATGGAAAACATTGTTCTCTCTTGATATTGGGTTGTGAACACATCTTTAAATCATATTGACAGTGTATCTGGAAAGTTATGGGTTGAACAAGAAACAAAACAAAAATATTCCTGCAGTCATGTTATTCCCCACAATATTACAGTATGTTGCAAAAAAAACCCACTAAGAACGAGCTGGACGACAAAGCCTCCATCGACTCGTTTCAACAAAATTAATATTATTATTATTAATTACATTTATATAGCACTTTTCCAAATGCTCAAAGTGCTTTACAGTGAAGGGGAACTCACCTCACCCACCACCAATGTGTAGCACCCACCTGGGTGATGCACGGCAGCCAATTTGCGCCAGAACGCTCACCACACATTAGCGAAGGTGGAGAGGGAGAGAACATTTACTTAGCCAATTAAGTCTGGGGATGATTTTTAGTGGCAAGTTTGCGAGAGCCAGATCTGGGATTTGGCCAGGACACCGGGGAACCCCCTACTCTTAGCGATAAGTGTCATGGGATCTTTAGTGACCACAGAGAGTCAGGACCTCGGTTTAACGTCTCATCCGAAAGACGGCATCTCCTACAGCACAGTGTCCCCGTCACTGCACTGGGGCATTGGGGTTTATTTGTACTAGAGGGAAGATTGCCCCCTGCTGGCCCACCCAACACCACTTCCAGCAGCAACTCAGTACTCCCATGGTGGAAGAAGTACTATTAGCCCATAACTGGGGATTGTAGCATTGCGAGCCATTTGGCAGGAGCAGAGTGCATGGAGGTATGGCTGCTGGCAAATGTATTTGCATCTCTGCAGAGTTATAATGGTCAGTCACCTGAGATCACGTCTGGTGATTCAAAATACAGATGGACAGCATCTCTGAGTGCTGGTCCAGGACTGGCTTGCCTGACCCTAAGCTGTCCCAAAACCTTTTTGCATGAAAATGCGCTGTTTGTTTTATCAACACCTTTTATTTACTTGGTGCCAAACATGAAGCCAAAGCCAGCTATTTTAAAAACTTTAGTCATGGCAACCCATGGATTTTTTAGAAAAAAAAAAAAAAAAGGCTCTGGAGTTCGCCTTGATGCCTCATCCAATTACACACAGCCTACTGCGCTCCCCCCTCCCGTAATATCACTGCCCTAAGGCATCACTGATAGCCCCCTTGCTCTGCAATAACTGGAGGCAATACAGTATTGAGAGCAGTTGTGGTGACTGCGCCTTACGACGAAGCACAATCCTGAAAGGAAGCGGGAAACAGAACCTGCTCTGATTTCAGGAGAACTCCTTTTCCATCTTACAGGGTAGAGCCACAGGTTCTCTTACAAATTGATCAGCTCCATGTTCTTAACAGTGAAAAAGGTCTGGTCTCTGTACGACTGAAGCCTCACCTTGGAAATGTTCAATTTAGTTTTATCTTTGCAAACTCGAAGGTCAGTCACACCGGAAACTCCTGAGGCCAGCCGGAACCTCATTTAGTTTTGGAAGTAAAGAGGAGAGGAGGGACTCAGGTGCTGACCTTCTGGTAACCATACAGAATGTGTGGTGTTCTTCAAGTACTCTTTTCTTTTGAACCCAGCTCAAATAAAACCGTTATTCATCAGCACCTAACATCTTCATAATGGCGCTGTGGCGTTGTTGGAACGTGACCGTGCTATGCGTTAGCATCAGAAGTAGTGGCTGTGGAACAGTGTCCTCCCTCAACGACTGTGAACAGACACTGTAACATGTATTTATACTGTACACTCCAGGATGGATACTTCTGTTTGTTTAAAACTAATGTAAATATCAATAGCTATGCATGTTTATTTGATGTTAACTATGATAATAAAATAAACGAATCCTTGTTTACTTTATGGGACTACATGCATAACAGAGCTGGTGTTTTTATTCGGTCATGGTGTAGACGACAGCCTTGCACTCGGAGTGTGTTGCGGAAGTACACACATCCTCCTCTTAATCAGAGCTTTTGTGGTTCAGGTACTGTGGGTTAACAGTATAGGTACTGTAGCTGTAAAAAAGACATTTACATGTATCATGATGGTGCAGTGTATATCAATACCCATTATGTCTGCACAGATCATTTTGTACCAGATCCACAGAAAATAACATTTTATGTTACAGCTGTTTGTGACTTCATCAAGGTGTGAGCTGTCACACATAAATCCATTTGAGTGTCTAAGGCAACCACCCCCCCCCACACCCTCCCCAAAAAAAGATGTCAGTCATCATCAAGCATCTCCAGTTCTTGTTGCAAATGACGCCCTGAAAATGTAGTCCTATAGAGGCCTCCACTTATTTATAGATTTATTAATACTTGGATCAGTGCTAATGAAACACAGATCCATGTACGCAATTTGAGATATTATAGCTTAATAATAATAATAATAATAATAGTAAGTCTCTCTGCTCAATTCCTCATCCATTAGGCACACATTCGGCTGCCAATAGCTGACACTGGCAAGGTTCTGTGTCACATAGCTTTCACACCACGCTACGATGCCCAGGGGAATTATGGGAAGGCAGAAAGCGTGTAATCACCCAAACAACCTGCCCGCTTTCAGCGCATTAACACTTTGGCAAGCCAGCGTCAAAAATGGCACAAAAACAGGCCGGAAACATTTGGCTTTCTTCAAATTATAGTAGCAAATATTTTCAGAAATCAAATGCCTAACATATGTTGACAATATTGTTCAAGATTGAACATACTGTGTGCTGGGGGTTCTGAGATGGATGTACTGTATGTATAATTATGTATTTCATGGTCCATAGAGTATTAACTGTGACTTAATTCCTAGTGTTTCTGGGGCATGGGCTGTAAATGATTAGGATCGTATAGACAGAGCAAGGCAAACATTGTGCTTTTAAAGATTAATGTATTTACTTGTAAATGGTAAATGGACTGCATTTATATAGCGCTTTTATCCAAAGCGTTTTACAATTGCCGCCTCTCATTCACACACACACTCACACACCAGCGGTGAAAGGCTGCCATGCAAGGTACCAATCAGCTCGTTGGGAGCAATTAGGGGTTAGGTGTCTTGCTCAGGGACACTTCGACACGCCCAGGGCGGGGGAATCAAACCGGCAACCCTCCGACTGTCAGACAAACGCTCTTACCTCCTGAGCTATGTTGCTTGTTTTACCGCATCAAAGTTTATATTGTATCTGTACATACAGTAGCACAATAGGACCTGTAGATATTATATTATACAGAGGATATCTGTTCAATAGTCATTATTATATTTTATGCTGCAGCAGTAAGATATATTGGCTCAGGACTCACTGAGCTCCCTGCCTGTATTTTATGTTTTACTTTAATGTTTTTGAGTGCAGTCGCTCTGCTGTACTAGTTCTAATAGATCTTAGGTGTGGAGCTTTATGTAAGATGACAGGTGGCTTTGGACATTTAATTATCTGTGTCGGACTAAATGGATCTGAGGATGAAGATGGAGTACTGAGAACAGAGTACGGGTGGAATTAGTGTGTGCGCTCACAAATGGGTATGTTATTTAAAATAGTAATGAAAAAAATGAGTGAAATCTCTCCAACTTAAGTAGGAGAGATTGTGTAGCTAATTGTACCATTCGGCAGGATAAATACATGAATCATTATAGTCATAGGCTGGGATTTCAGAACTATAATAATCACACTAAAGAGACAAGTCTCAGTGTAACACATGAGAGTGTTCTGTAATGTGACTGCATTTCTTCAACAGAATAATGAATGTCCTTTTTGGCTGTTAGTGACTGCAATACTAAAATTTTAACATGAGGTGGTGCTACAGAATCATGTTTAACAAAAAAACAAACAAAAAAATGAACTGACTGGGGATTGTGCACTTCAGTTCACTGTCAGACATAATGTGATTATAAAATACATTTACGTGGGGAAAAAACAATACTAGTGAAAGTGCATCTAGGGAGAATTATAACCAGTACATTAAAAAATGTTTATTAATAATCCTTTCTAATATTTTAAGGAGCTTATGTTTTCTACAACTTTCTCCTGCTTCTTACATCATTAGTTGATGTAGGACACTTTTTTCGAGGGATGCTGGCACACAAGAGCGCACTACCGTGCTGAGCCTGAGTAATTTCCTCTCAGAAGGTTTACAGAGGCTTATGAACCCACATTTGTCCATTTGCCCCCTATGCCAGGCCTTTATCTCCCCACTGGGCATCTGATTAGGACAGCATTGCAGACCAGAATCCTCAGTAAAAACCTCTGTCTCTCCAGTTAGATCCTATCTTGTGTTATCCTCTTAGAGGAATGACTTCCAGTTACCTAAAAGAATTCTCCTTGCCAGGACTTCATAGGGCCACTGCCTTTGATATGGTTTCCAGACCCGCAAGTGTGCTTATTTGCTATTAAAGAAATGAAATTACTGCTAGAATTTTATTTCCCCTTTTTATTTATTCATTTTTTTCATTATTATTTCACCCCTGCAAAAAGGACAGTATGGTTTGAGGAGTTTGAAGGCTCTTTTTTTTATTTTTTATTTTTTTTGGAAATGTGCTATAGTTTCCAGAACATTCCAGCAGACTAGCCTGCTTCCCCATGGTGTAATGGAACTGATTATATCCGTTCCCCTCATTAATAAATATAAAATACCCACGACGTCATCAGAATCTCAATTGTGACTTTCATTCTCGGGCCATGTGTTATGAACAGCAGTGGAATGTGGTCCCGCAGCGTTAGGACTGAACTGCATGGAACAGAAGCCAAGACACCCCCTCCCCCCCACCCCCACCAACCTGTGTTCAAACCCTGGGTCAAAGGTCATCCCCTACCCAATGAGCAGTGTTCCTCGTTTTCTGTGCTTTCTCTTTTATTGTGACAGTGGTAATACGTCAGTCTGTTTTGGGGGTGGTCTCTGGAGAATCCATGCCTCTCTTGTCTTCACAGCATGCACTGTCCCTGGATGAGGGATGTCTTGTTTCACAGGGAGGTTAGGATTGGGGTTCAGACTGGGAGAGCAGACGCTGGCTCAGACGTTCCCTCTCCGGCACAGCTTCTCTCGTTGCTGCAACACGTTCTGCCGCTTGGAGAAAAACAGAAGGCATCTTTCACCAGCCAAGCCACAGGCCCCGTCAAAAATAAACCAAACACTCCACTTTTGTTGCCTCTTTTTATCAGCTGCAGAAGGAAGTTAGGAAACCACACACAGGAAAAAAAATTATGAAAATAGACAGCAGCTGCCTCAAAAACAAGTGAGGGACATCATTAAAAGCCTTTTATTTTCATTTTCTTTCCATACAACCCCTACTGACCATATTGGCTGGCTTTATTTTTATCTGCCATGTAGTATTCTACTAAAGGTTTTTAGGCAAAAATGGAATGCATGTGCATCTTTGGCTGATTAGTTTTTCCAACAATGTTACTGACCAGTCGACAGAGCTGGGTATGAACTCCAAAATAACTTGAGCAATTATGCATGGAAAGAGGATATTCAGAGATCCAGCTTGTGGCTTGTTTGTTTATTGGTTATTAACTTATAACACTATTTTGCCAATAGCTACAAAATAAGAGCCTATTAAAAAAATAAGGCCAGGGGTTATAAAAAATAGAATTTATGCATTTTAACTTCATTTTCAGAGTTACGAACATTTGAAAGTTACAAACCACCCCCATTCCCGAAGGGTCCAATTTCTGCTGTTTAGTAATGGCACTGAGATTTTAAAACCTTGACACAAACAACAGAAGGCCCTTTACCCCACCTCACCCCCCGACTATCTCACTGTCCTTCTGCTTTAGTTCTGAAGGTCATGGGATCATTGTTAAAGTGATGATGTGAAATTCAGTAACTTATAACATGGTTACAGGTAAGGACCAGAGTTTAGAAATATCTTTGTCCCTTTTCTTCTTTCTGTGCCTCTGGCCTCTGCCTCATAGGCTCCCTCTCTTTCTCGCTCTCTCTGAGGCAAGTTGAGCAAATTTTAATCAGCACTTAAATCTGAGCTGTTCCCCATTCTCTAAAAAGTCGTATAATTGGACTAAAATGAGATGTAGAAACAGACCCTGTGTATGTTGTTGGAGGTGTGACAATACAACCGCTTTACTGCATTCTCTCTCTCTGTCTCTCTGTCTCTCTGTCTCTCTGTCTCTCTCTCTCTCTCTCTCTCTCCCTCTCTCACTCTCTCGACCTTGGGCAGTGATCCATGGGCTCTTTCTCAGTGTGACTGATTGAGATGAAGAGGGATTATCCATCACAGCAGAAGCTGACTTTAAACCCACTGTACCTGCTGCTAAAATAACCACATTGCAGGTGAAGACTCAAGGCTTTGTGTTGGGCCTGCAGGCATTATAATCAAACGCTACCTGGGGATTTGCTGATTAGCGATAACTGAATTATACATAGCTCAGAGTTTACACGTGATCTACTTATTCCAGTGATGTAGTGCAGGGATTCTAGTCGAATGCCTTGAGCAAGCCTAAAACACCACTGCAGCCAGAGAATGAATCGCTGCTTTCCTTTGCGCTATTGGCATTTACACTGGAACTACCACTTCTACCTGCATCTGTGTGAAAATCGTAATTTCAGGCCCATTAACTTGGTTGAGGGACCTCTTACAAATTAATGAGTCTACATGCTGTAGTCGCTCCCCAGTGCAATACAATGATTAGCGCCAAATATCAGTTACACTTTGAGTCATTATGAGTCTTCCTCAGACATATTCTTTTCACACATTTTTTCCAAAGTTGAAAAATTTTGGGAAACACAAATGCAATTAGTATTCCAATTAGTATGTGCACCTAAATAATCTTTCCAGTTTTCACATCAGTTTTCAGGGGCAAATTCTCTGAAAAATGAGAGCACTGTAAAGTCTTGTGTATGTTCCATTTTTGAGGTGAGAAGTAATACCACAGATTGTGTAAACTAAGCAGATATTCAACTTCACATTCATAACTTTGAACGTATTGTCTCACTACCATTGTACTTATCCCACCACAAACTCATTTCTTGCATAGACAGAGTAGCCGGGTCTCTAAAGTCAACATACATCTCTCTTGTGGTTAGCTAGCACTGTTGCCATTGTGTGTACACTGCCTCTGTCTTGTTATGACAGAAGTGAAAACCTGTGCTTGTCTCTTTCAGACTGCCATCTCCACTGAACACTCAGGCAAGCTAACCAAACAATGCAGACGGCATGTGCACACATACAGTTCAGTCCGCACAAACCGCAGGTGGGCGACTATTTAACAGTTCCTACCGCAAACTCTTCAGTAGCAGGATTGTACACACACGTGCACACACACACACACAATAGCGAGCTGGGTTTTATGGTTCATCAAACCAAACGGCATGCTTGTGTGGTAACTGGGATGCATTTAACCCTGAAATCGCTCACTGTTTTCCATTCAAGCTTCGTCTGCACCGGCCGACCTCTGGGTTTCCCACCAGGGGACTGATGACTCACTCTCCAGGCTGTGGCTGGAGCTGCTTTTTAAAGTGTGAGCAATTCATTACAGTTTAAACAGGATACACGTCAGGCCAGCATTCTCATTAACAGCCAAAGTGGGGGTGGAGGGGGGGGGCTGAACGCTAAGAGATGCCGAGGTAAAGGAACTGTGAGTCATTCCACTTAGTTAGCAAAAAATAAAATAATCCAAACACACACACACACACACACACATGCATGGACACACACACACACACGTACACACACACACACGCATACACACAGCTGTAAACCTGTACATCAGTGAGGAGCACACAGGCATATACTGCATGTGTCAGGGATCACACCACTCTGTTCTGTAATTCAGTGACACAAGCTATGAATTCCCCATCATTCCACCTCAAGTGGCTCCTTTTCTTCAATTACAGCAATCTCAGTATCCCAGCAATTAGGTTCAAAAATGACACCACACACAGATCAACGAGCACTTACAGAATTTATATAAAGACACGGCGCTATACTGTTTCCTGTAACACATGTGACCTTCCCAGATAAAAGCAGTGCAACAGACAACTTGTATATATGGCTTTTGACACAAGGAATCCCTGTCTGAGGATTAAGACAGCCTTGATTATTTATACGCTCATCATTCCGTCACAGCAAATTGCAGGTTTGCCATGACACACTAACTGTTCCGGAAATCATTTTTATTCATTTTCTTTTGGGTAAAACATGAGAAGTCTTCTGATGACCATCCCTCTCTGCCTCTTCCTTCCTCTCTCTCTTACCCCTGGAACCGAGAGACCAGGCGGTCCTCTGATGTATATTTTAGAGGTTCCTTCAGCGGAGTTGATTTTAAAAGGCTTTTTCTGCCGTCTCTGAAATACACTTTTCATCTCTGAGGCTTCACACTTTACTGATCAAAGCACCGGTTTTGGCTTCTGGGAGTTACAGAAGGGGACTGCCTCTCATGAAAGAGAATGCAGGTGTACTTTTGTTGGGCATTTCAGCTTACAAAAAATGTTAACTTCCATTTCTTGGAAAGACAACATCTAGTCAGTTCTCTGAGTGTTGCACTGATATTCATTGGCAGCTGTCATGATGACGAGTGTCAATATTGTTCAAAAGATTTATCAAATGTTTCATTATAAAGAGACCAGCACTGTGAACAAGAGAATATGCTCAAAAAACCTTTCCCAGAAGAAATGTAAGATGTTGAAGAATATTTTAGTGCATGAGAATGCCCACTATGTGCAGAGAATACCATAACAAACAACAGTAAGTTAAACTAATTTCTCAGCCGATAATGTGTTAAGATAAAATCCTGTCTGTGTCGCCAGTGCCGTTCCTGATTAGCCAGTAGCTCAGAGCTCTGATTTAATTCCACCCTCTGGGTGTTCCCCGAGTGGACCACAAGCTGCGAACATGAGGCCATTAGAGGCTTCTTGTAGCCGCTGTAGCTGTGTGTGCTTTTTAGAGAGAGTCTGGGGAAGAGGGGGTACTCAAACACAAACAACATGATTCAGTGCATCTGATTGGACCTGGATCAATCCTGTTCATTTTCACAGGGAGCATTCTGTACATGAACTTTGATGTAACAGTATCTGTTCGCACTGACACAGCATTGGAAGATACTTGCTGAGATAGGGGTAGGACCTGAGCTTGAACCAACCTATTCCCTGGGTTGGGGTTTGGTTGGGGGGTTTATTTCTTTACCTTCTCAAACAGAGTGTCAGCCAACCACAGACCTCTAGTGGGAAGGCACTCTAAGACACTGAAAGGAGAACAACCCAGCTGTAAAATAACACCTTATCTGGATCTATAGCACAGACAATCATCGCTAACCACAAACCTCGGACACCTCGTACGGTTTCCAGCCTGTTCTCTGTTGAAGTAGTACATATTGCCAGAACAAACACTGAACCTGTGCAGGGGTGACATATGATAATAATCTCTGTGACCCAAAATGGATGGTTAAACATGAGCCTGAACAATGCTGGGCTCTAAACAAGAGTTGTTTTAAAGATTGGCTTTGGATATTCTCTTGCTGAACAATGCAAGATTAAATGCAAATTAACAGACCGATGTGGTTGAGTAGAGTTCTATCTGCATGAGAAAATGAAATGCGGTTTTGATTCCCTGATGAATGAAATCTTATTTAGGTAAAAGAGGGACACCCGTTGGCTGGTTCCTTTTGTAGAGGTCTGTTAAAGCTCAGTTCTAAGGCCTAGTGTGTACGTGTTTGTGTGTGTGTGCGTGTGTGTGCATATGTGTGAATGTCCATGGTGAGGATGCAGTATTTGTCAATCTTCTATAAACACAGTCAAACTTAACTCCAAATGTTGTTGCAAGATCAGAGAATGCCGATGCATTATGCACTGTAAACATGCCTGTGAATGTATTACACAAATATGAAGCATGTTGGCCCCCTTTTGGACTATCAGTCTCAACTTCCTGTTACCAAATGTTCCCCTTTCACCTTTTCACCTCTCTCTGAATTTACTGCAACAAGCAGTGAAAGGATTTAAGAGTCATCGACCTTCAGCAGTCAGTGTCTTTGATGTAAGGTGGCATTTTTCATAAATCACAATTATTTTTAGCAGCATATCATTCTCAAAAAAAAAACAATTTAAGAAAAGCTTCTCGTCTTTGTTTTTCCATGAGGAGTACACTGTTTGAAATATTATATAAATACACAGCATACATTGCATGTGAAAATGATTTAATGTAGCCTGCATGCAGGGTTTCTTTATGCTCATGTTTTGCGCAGATAATGACAACTGCACAGTAAATCCATATTAAAGCATAATGTAGTGTGGAATAGTTAGCTATGCAGACATAAATATTATTTTCACAGATCCAAAATACAGTATCTGTGCATTTCATATCAATAGTTTTGGCTCTCTCTCTTAATATGGATGCAGTAAAGAAACACACAGAACAACAGGAAGCAAGCAAACAAACAAAAACAGTAAGAAACTAGCTGCTGTGCAATCCCCACTTTGAATATAAAAAAGCACAAAAGATAGCAGGGTAAGTTCCCTGGGATTTAACCTCACAACCTGGTGGTCCCAGCCCTGCTGACTTTTGATCCCTCTGTTTGTTGTTCTCAGTTTCTTGGGTACAACTTCAGAGTGTCTTGAAGGGCAAAGTTTATAATGAACCAAAATCCTACTGATCCCCCTGGGCCACAGTCTAATTAACAGACACACACACACGCACACACGCACGCACGCGTGCAAGCACGCACGCACGCGTGTGAGTGCACACACACACACACACACACACACACGCACACGCACACACAGGCACACAGCTGAAAAGGTATTTGACCTTATTGAGGTTTAAAGCCACGATCATTTAGCTCCATTCAGATTGCAGCAGAGAAGCACTCCCCAGGGACAGTTTCTCTACGAAGCAAATGTGATTGTATTGATCCATAAAGGATGCTTAGCAGAGGCCTTCTACAAATGGCCTTCAGACACTAGAATACCTAAAGGACACTGAGGTTTACTCTAAAACACCCTCACGCTGAGGTCTACAGTAAGCGCACACAGACGTTTACACAAAAACCTCAGTGGAAATGCAAGAAAAGCATTCTTCACTGAAAACACTGGTGAGTGACAAAAGCAAATTAAGAACAATCTGAAGAAACCTAGACACCTACAAAAAGAAAAAAACAGGAGGAACTAATAGCGATGAAAAAGAAGTTTGAAAGTTCTTTTTCATCACTAAAAAAAACACGTCCTATTAGGGGTGTCCTATTAAGTTTGAAAGAGACATGCCTCTAAAGGGACATGTCAAACTACGTCATCCAATACCTACTGGTCGTACTCTTTTTTATTTGAAATGGATTCAAAAATATGTGAAACTGAAGTTTGGAATCACTCCTTGTCAACGTGGGCTCATTCCATTCTCTCGTTTTATTTCTGTGCTTCCTTTCCTTGTATCTAGTTCCACCCATCAGAGCATGTGGCAGATGGTGAGAGGTCGATCCACAGGTCAATCCTTATACATACAGTTTTCTCTCGATTCTAGGAAAATACTGTAAAGAACTGTTGAAAAAATAAAATTACTTGCAGTGAGACCTAGACTGTATATGAAAAGGAGAATGAAAATAAAAACAGCTGAGATGTTAAAAAAATCCTGATAAAAAGGAAAAGGGAATAAATAATAATTCTGAGGACACGCCATATCTAATGCATTCAAATACAACGACAATACTACACCCAGTGAATTCACACATGTAACTCACACACATACACACACACACATGCACGTACGCACGCGCACACACACACACACACACACACACACACGAGCGCATACCAACTGATGCCAACACACACACACACAGACGCATGCACACACACACACTGATGCACACACACACACACACACACACACACAGACGCATGCACACACACACACTGATGCACACACACACACACACACACATACACACACACTGCGCCACACACACACACACACACACACACAGACGCATACACACACACACACTGATGCACACACACACACACACACACACACACGTAATATCACTTTTAACACTTGCATTGCTATTTGCTGCTGGCTCCAGTCGTTTTATAGTTGTTTATGGCTGTGAGCAGCAGGCAGCATTGGCGCCTTGGCTCCCCTGTGTTATTTAGACTGATTTTCTAAGAGCAAAACAAGCAGAGATAAATATTTTTCTTGATAGAGAGCACTCAATCCAGACATATCATCTGCGAGTCCTGTTTTTATAGAGCCAGGACAAAGCATTTGCCCTCTCCATCTGTGTCTGTGTATCCCTCTTTCCCTCCTACTTCCCCTCCTGCCCTCCTCTTTCTGATTCCCTCCATCACTTTAATAGCATCTATGTGTTCTCTGCCTTTTTAAAGAGCTTCTCTGCAGCTCTCTCCTTAAAATATTGAAGAGAGCACATCCTGGGGTCCTCTAAATAAACTATATAATCAGTGAGTCAAGAGTCCAAAGAATAGAAAAATTACAGACACATAAATTGTTATTGTGTTCCATTCACTACAGCCTAAATTCAACCAACCAGTCAACAGTGACAAGTAAACTATTTCTCCATTACTGTACACAAATGAGCAAAAATGTAGCTTACCATGTATGCAGAGTTGCACAGGGGTCAGTGTATGAGTGCATATGAAATCAGTGATGTTGGAGTATTATTAAATGTGGGTGGAGTAGTGTTAAACAGAAGAGGCGTGGTGTATGATCTGACTGAAAGGAACCACATACTCCAGGGTTTGTATTGGCAACAGGGGGAAAGTCAGATTAGGACTCTGCTCTTTTACTCAAATTTAAACAGTCATCATTCCCTCAACTTCTCATGAATATTCATAAACACCTATTTCAGGCACATAATTCAATGTACAACATATCCATACAGCATCCGACCAATCATATACAGCCAAACACAGTCTACAAAGCAAAACCAACAAATCCCATGCAATACAACTTATCAATTACTGTTCATTCTATCAGAGGAACATTGATCTAAATGCAGATCAGTCACTGTTCCCATTGAGACAATAGCCAGTTGAGCAGTCTTTGTGGCTGAAGCTCCTACCATCCATGCCTCAATACTGAACCATCTTTCAAAGTCACTTAACCCTCTTGCCATCTTGATCCAAGTTCGAGGTCAACTGGACCTGCTCAACATTTCTATACATGCCACAGAGCATGATAGGATGTAAATTGCTTAATTGTATTATGCAGTACACCTGCATTCTTTATGTTCGCATTTATTAGTTTTGTTAACTGTCACCATCTGTAATTCTATGTTAGATAGAACTCAGTCTTGAGAGCTTATCTTACCAGAGACCATGAGAGACTTACGTGAGTGTTTCTCCTAATTTAATTTAAAATGGCATATAACTTACTCGTCAAGGTATTCCTCTTAGCTTGTAAACTATAATGTAATTAAAACATGTACATCTAGGTAAATGCATTATGCATTAGCTTTCTTTTTGATGATTTTATCTGAAAAAAAAGAATCCGTAAGTTTGTCTTCATTCCTTTGGGCAACTAAGGATTTTGTTATATAATATTCTCACTAAAGCAAAATATAGTTCTTAGAGTTGAGAGATATGTTCTGAACACTGATAAAAAGAATAAACAATCTATTTTTTATGGATGCTACACATGCAGCACATTTATGCTTCTGTTTTTAAGGTAGAGAACAGGAGAGAGGCATTTGCTACAAAGCTCATCTGACCTGCAGACAGAGCAGAACGACAGGAAGTGATGTCAGCGTGGGCCAGAGCAGCTGACAGCACCCATTTCCTGTCTGCAGTGTGGGGACCTTCCCAAGTTCCCAAGTGTGGGCTGCAGTGGCTGCTGGACAGGAGATTTGGTGTGGTGAGGAGTTTTTCAGGTTTTTGTTTACCATGAAAACAGGAATACCACCAAGTCCCAGCTCTCTAAGAAATTAAGTCTGAAAGAGTTTGAACTGGGCTGCTATCAAGGTCTCATAATATGCTAAAAACAATGAAACAGAATTTTCTGTCATTATGTCGAATTTCTTGTGCTCATTTCCATGTGCTGTGGAAGAAGTGGATATTTTTGGAACAACCCGATGCAAAGGGCCTCCACCCTGGCGATGACAGCTGACCTCTCTCTCGCTCTGCACATTAGAAATTATTCCTCTGGCTTCCCTGAGCGTAAATCAGCCACCCATCCGATTTTCCGCTGCATTTCCTGGGGGGGGAGGCTTGTTCAGTGAACCGCAGAGACGATGAGATGTTGATAGCTGCTTGGATAGAGGAATACACCAATGTGTAAACTTGAGTGGATTCCATAGAATGCATTAATCTTTCACCGAGTCTGAAATACTAAAACCGCTGAAATCCATGAGCTTAGCTAAGATAAGCGTGCACAGACCGCCCTCTAATTGCAGCCAGTAGCTTTGCCACAAATTACCACATTGTTCTATATGTAATGGAAAATGCGCTCAGGACTCAATGTTTACATGGGTGACACATCTGCTGCTGTTAATTATTGTGCTTTCTGTGCATGCATTATTTCTGTGCAGAGTAGGATTGTCTCTGGCTGTGCTTATTAGACACGGCACAAGACACCCCTCCACATCCTGACGTGGGAAAGCCACTGCAAACAAATGCAAACAAAAGACGTATTTTGACATTACGCAATGTGGTCTGGGGTAGGGAGGGGGTAGGGGCGTGTCATTATATAGGATCTTCCCCAGACAGCTCTCTAGAGACTACCTCCTGTTCATAGCAATGCAGCCAGTGTTGCGACAATACTGCCGGGTAATAATTAAGTCACAATCAAGTCGTAATCTAAACTGACATGTAGGTGGAGTTTCAGATAATCTCTCTCTCTCTCTCTGTCTCTCTGTCTCTCTCTCTCTCACTCTCTCTCTTTCATACTCTCTGTATGATTTATTGTTTCATTACTACTTCACAGTGTAGTCTTTGTTCACGCGGCCCTTGGAAGACATGTGTTTTAATTGGTGTGTTTTAAAGTGAGAACAGCAGTCAGCCGGCTCGATCTAGAACATGCTGACTCAGCTGGCGGCTGACTGCATTTGACGCTCTATTGACAGCCTCTATCACAAACTGCTGTGTTTTAATCATGACTCGATAAGGTCAGGCTACCGGATGAAAGGGAGAACACACATTCTTACGGCCTGGGGGGGAAGGGGATGGGGGGGGGGGGACTGTTGGGGCTGACTCGAAGATGCTGCTTACGAAGTATTGGTGCTTGAGAGCCATTTGAGAGAAATGTGGAAAAGCAAGGGTGTGTGTTGACTTTAAATGGTGGCAGCAGGTCCTGACAGACAGCAGAGGGGAAGACTGTAAAAAGCGAAGGCAGTTCTGAAATGGTGTTTTATTTCATGCTCAGTCAGGGTGGCCCAGAGGATTGGGGTTTTTATTTTTTCATCTTGAGCCTGGATCTTTGTTCTCCTGTACCTGCTGTCCTCTCCCAGTTTCTCCACAAGCACAAGGACCTCATTAGAGAAAGACATGCTGAATAGAGGCCTTTATGGCATTCATCCAACCAGAACATAACACACACACACACACGCAAGCGCATGCATGCACACACACGCACACACTTTCACATGCACCCACACGCACACACACACACGCATGCACACACATGCACACACACTCTCGCATGCACCCACACACATACACATACACACATGCATGCACACTTGCATGCACCCACACAAACATGCACACACACACACACACACACACATACACAGATACAGGCACCCACACTCTTGCATGCATGCACACACACACACTCCATGCATGCACCCACCCACATGCACACACACACACACACATGCACACGCACTCTCACACACAGATACACACATACTCAAACTATGGATGAAAACCACATTAATAAAGTGTAACAGAGGCATGTAAGCCGCTGTCACACTTTAAGATGTAAGAGGCATGTAAGAGGCATGCACACACATGCCTGTGCACGCTCTCAGATGCACACATGCAAACACACACACACGGATACATGCATGTATGACTTATTTTATACATTTCAACAAAATGGCCTTACCTTGAGTTAAATATAACAATAAATGCCAATTCCTTGTCCTGAACAAAACACCAGAAGCCTGCACACAACCTGTGCAGCTCCTTGCATGCGAGCAGTATTAAAATAAGTGATAGTGACAGTAATCATTATTAACATTATTGATATGCTCCGCAGCCATTTGCATATAGAACACTCGTGGGTACATGAGTCCTGGTTGACCCCCATGCTCTGCTGGACTGGGGGAAAGAAGAGAATGGCTCGAGCTCAGAGATGCCAGGTCACTCACTTTTTGGATGACGGAGAGGCCACTTGCTTCTCTGAGAGCTGAATTTATTTTTCTCTCTGGCAGACAGCCAGGGTAAGCCCTGGTGGTCCCGTGGTATTATATTGCATTGTCCTTCTCTCTTTCTCTCTCCATCTCTCTCTCTCTCTTTCTTTCTGTCTGTCTCTCAGTGTCTCTCTCCCCAATCTCACTCAATTTCTCTCTTCCTCCTCAGTATATTTTGTCCTTCTCTCTTTCTGTCTACATCTATCTCTCTCTTTCTGTCTGTCTGTCTGTCTGTCTCTCAGTCTCTCTGTCCCCAATCTCACTCTCAGTTTCTCTCTTCGTACGGTTCTATCTCTCCTTAGTAATATTTTACATAAATAAAACAGAAGCTTAACACCGGCACAGAGAGAAAAAAGAGATAAATTATGGATATAAGAAAAATACCCCTTGATTAGGAAATTATTCAGAGGCCACAGAAAGCGCTGCAGTGGGTCTAAATAAGATGTTTCTGAATAGTGCTAAAAATCAGCCCTTTAATATAGATGGAAAACAGGCTTTAACTGACAGCTGGCCTGTGCTGCGTGAAATTACAGTCGTGGGGGGGAAGAAGGACTTCACAGGCAGCCTGACAGTTTATACGGGTCCGTTTCACACCAGCGAATAACTGGCAATTATAGCCGGGACAGAACCGCCGCACTGGGCGTGCGTAGCGGTGTGCGCTGTGGCGTGGGATAGCGCTACGGCCGTCCGAGACCAGAGAGAGCGAGCCGCGGCCGTACTGTTCTCACGCTAGGAATCGCAGAGAACACGCTAATGTTGCGTCTCAATACAGCGCCCTTTGTGTTCTGCTAATGCGCGGCTGAGAATAACTGCAGCAGATAAACAGCCCTTCAGCTGCTCAAGTCTACGTTCTCTTTGTTCCAGTTTCTACCCAAATGTATTTATTTATTTATTTGTTTGTTTTTAAACTTTTTGGGATGAAAGAAGGGATTATGTGAAGATCCACTACAATTAATGCGTGTCCTGAATGGTGAAATTGTCAGAGCCTGGGGGGATGGAGAGGGAGGAGGGGGGAGGGGTTAATTTATGGATTTTTTTTCTGAACGCATCAAGCAGCAGAGAGATAGTTACAAAGAGGGAAACAGGAAGATGCTGTAAAACCACTTAGCTTCCTTCCCAGGATTCCCTGGTTTTGGAGTGGCAGCTCTCCCAGTTGTCGGTAACAGTGGCCTGTGTGTCTGACTGTAGTGACTATGGAGGGATGCCGGGAGGGGGAGAGGGTGACAGTTCTTTCCTTTCCCAGCCTGCATAGTTGTCCATAGTGGGAATCCAGGATGATCATAGGCATGCTTTATAGGGGTTCCAATGACAGAGAATTAAAGGAAAACAAGTATCTGCAAAAACGTAACCCCCCCCCAGAAAAAAAACCTAGAGCTAGGCCAGACTCATCACTGCAGTGTCCTCCATATCGGATGTGCAAATAAAAATGCAGATTCTTTACCCACTTTCTTCAGGATGGGGAACCCAGAGCATGTCTGGCCAGCTTTTCTGGGCAGTCACTGCATTGTGAGATCCCACAATGCATCAGATCATCACAGGTAATGGGTATCATGGCTCTTTCAATGAAATAAGCCATAAGCCTCTCTGCTATTGAGCAGGTCCGAAGGAGGTACAGTATATCATAAATTTGAGACGTTCTCTAGAAATGCATCTCATAGATACTCAAGGTGCGTGGCCAGACATAAGAGTATTGGCAACACACTATTACGTCTATCCATGGGCACACCTCCTCAAAAATAAGAAACTGCAAACACGGCACAGGAAACCCCTGTTGGCCCCTGTAAACCTTTTTACAACAAGGAGCTAGAGAGAGCGAGCCAACCGTCAACCTGCTATGGGCTGGAGAATCTGTGGAAGTATGAGATGGCATTTAAAAGTGGTTTATGGGCCAAAGGCAGGTTGCCAAGGCCTGGAGAATGGTGTCAGCGAAGGTGAAGGTGTTCCTGGCACTGCAGAGGTAAATGATGCACTGTGTGCATTGGGTACAAATGACCATGGAAGATTACTTCCAAACACATTCATTACCTCATGTCAGTATCTGAATGGCAGTCTTTTTTTATTATAACAGCTACCAGTACATGGAAGTTATCGATTATGAACCATGTACTTCTTCTCTCCAGTTGATCTGCATAAAGACGTGATTTGCTATAGTTTTTTAAATTATTATTATCAGGGTGATTCTCAGACAAAGACAGCAATTTATCTACTGGTTTTGCTGATATTGGTTCTGTGATGTTCAGCATGTGTAAGCACGTTAAACATCACAGAGCCCATATCAGAAAAACTCTGATAATATTCAGCTCAGATCACTGAGCTGGGATGCACAGTAATAAAGACAGCATCATACAGGGCATTGTGTGATATCAGCCTGCCGTGTCCTCACTCCTTTGAGTTTGATCACCTGGAATAACCCCCTCAGCATCTTTCTCTATTTTTGTTTCAGTACACATTCAGAACTAGAGCCAGAACCTTGAGCTCCAGTCTCCTCGAAAGGTTTTTCACAGTCACAACCAGTGCTTTCTGCTTATGGGTCTCTATAATTCTTTGCCCCTTCAGTGACCTATGCATTTATGAAATTCTATTTGTAAGACAGTGTAATCCAACAATTCAATGTTTCAGTTTGAAAGTTTCTAGATTGTTGACTCCGGCACCGCAAGTGGGCTCAATACCAGACCAAAACCCGAACAGTCAGCACTGCTGTGTCACATTGCAGAAACTTAAAAAAGAAAACATTTAAACATCATTGAAAAAAGATCGGAAAATAAAAGATAGAAACATTAAAGTCTTGTTTATGTGGTTCTGTAAAGAAATGCCAAAAAGATGCTTCAATTACTGACAATTTTAAATGAAAGAAATTGTGAATTTGGCTATGGACCGGTGAAATGGTGAGAAACACTTTTGCTCTAACAGACTAGTAAGGTCACATGGGTGCGCGTGTTAAATTGTTATATTAGTATTATAATAATAATAATAATAATAATAATAATAGTCTTGTCAATTATTATTATTATAGTAATTGACTAGTCTATTGCAGTACATTATTTCTTACTCAAATAAACAGTTTTATTTTGTTAAGCTTCCCACCATTGCTTGTGTGTAATCATTGTTTACACATGCAAGGTTTTTTTCCCCCCGACTCATGCCCTTGGTTTTTCACTGCAGGTATAATGGGAATTATATTTATGACTTAGGAACAAAAAAACAATATTATCTATAATGGACTGTTTGAATGCCAAAATTCCTATGTTCTTGGTGTCTAACACTTACCATCAGGTTTGTGGCCAGTTATGAAATTATGGGAATATCAAATGAAACAAACCCAGATTTAGATTATCTTTATATTATACATATTCATATTAATTAGACAATAGAAAATTAAAAACACACACACAGATGGTGTCACAGTGCAGAGAGGTATATGCTTATCTTTAAGTTGAATTGAGTTTATTTTGCTATCATCTCATTGTTTGTAGACAGGAAAATCTGTTTCTCTGCTGCTAAGCAAATATTTACAAAATCTGGAGGCAGCGAAAGCCCTGCTTTCTATTAGAGTCAAGCAAACGGCCAAGCAAAAGCCTGTGGCCTGCGTCCAAAGAGCGCTTCTGTCTCCGCACTCCATCAAAGATTTATCTTTATGAACGATGAAGTCAGCCAGCCTGAGTTAGACCCTAAGCATTTTAGGGCTGAGCTCCCAGCAGGACCTGCCAACCTCCAGCCCCCTTTTCCTCTAAGTAAAGGTGTGGGGAACGAACAGAAAAAAATAGGCAAGAACATGTCTTTGGCTTTACTGGAAGTCTGTGTTTTTTTTCTTTTTTCTTTTTTTGCCTGAACAGAATCAGTCTGGGCCCGGCATGTCGCTGTGAAAGATTGTGAATGCTGAGTGTTCGGTGGGTCAGGGAGCAGTGTTAAATTCTTTGGGTCTCCCCAGAGAAAATGGCGTTAATGGGGACAGAATTCAGAGCACAGCAGTGAGGGCGTGGAAGGGGGTGTGGTGGTGGGTTTGTGTCGGGGGACACCTCACCCCTTATGGAAAGCTGATCCAGCTGCCTTTGACTCTTCTGGGCTGGGTTAAGGCATTCTGATCACATAAGCAGACCTTGATAAAGATCTACACCATACTTACAACTTCTGCAGTTTTTGCTAATCAAACCAGGTTTCTGTGCTCTTCTCTTAATATACTGATTGACAAGTGTGTTTTTATACAGTGGTATTTTCAAGATATTTGACAAAAACCTGAAACAGTATAATAATGTTATAACATTTTTTCGTTTTTGGTTTTATAGTAAACTATTGTTGTCACAACTCTCAGTTCATCTCTTGTACTTATGCTTGCTATCATCTCAAATGCTACAGTGCACCTTGCTTTCAGTCAAAAGTAATTGTCATCAGACGTCACTTTTAGCTTGGTTAGCTTGGTTGCCATGAGAAACAGTGAACTATTGCCCAGAAATAGATTTAGAGCTCAAATGGTAGCAGAGCATCAATTACCCACAATATTGACTCTAATATTTCTCAGTGTAGCTTTCTGCTTGTAACCTAGAAACAGACGTAGGGGGGTGAGGGTGGGGAGGGGGGGGGGCGGATAACTAGTGGGGAGCTGTCAGTCCAGGAGTACTGCTGATGTTAAGACAGCTGCATGTATTCTCCTATGAACCTGCTCTTTTTTGTTACCCTGTTTGTTTTAGCTGCGTCGGACATGATCACTGAGCAGGCCCTCTACGGTCAGGCCATACAGTACAGATGGATGGATGAAATCTGCCATCGCGTTATCTTTGAAACAGATTTCCCTTCAGGTTTTTAAAGAGCTGACGATGACAGGGTAGACCATATACAGACGGGCCTACTGTGACAGGCGCATGGAGTCAGCTAAGGTGTCACTTCAGAGAAATCACAGAAAGTCCCTGAGGTGTGAACACCAAAAAAAAAAGAAAATGTTATTGTGAGCTTTTATTTATTTATTTTGTTCTGATATGGTGTCTGCTTACAAAACAGAAGCATCCCAGATGCCTGGAGCTATCAGTGCTCGGACGGACTCTGAGGTACTGTCAATCCAAATACAAGTGCTGTTCAGTTTTCCTTCAGTTTCCTACATTACTGCCCACTAACTAGACAAGCCTATGGACTGTATGAGACTGACTACTACTGCTACTATGACTAATAATAATAATAATAATAAAAAATAAAAAATAATATATAATAATAATAATAATAATATGCATTATTATTATAATAATAATTGTTGTTGTTACAATTATGTATTATTATGTATTATTATTATTATTATTATCATCATCATCATCACTGTCATCATCAGATATTTTATTGTGCTGGATAAATAAATGAGATGTGAGTTTTCGATGAAATCCAAACCAAACGAATAGTGAAACAAAACAGATCAAAATGGAACAGAGAAGAAAGCATGAACAAAACAAGCAATTGACTGGGCCTAAGGAAAGAAAGGCAGTTACAAAAAATGGGTTTTATGGGTCATTCACAATACCTTAATATGTGTATAATTAACAAGTATGAGGGTTAAAATAAGTCAACAGTTCATTATATTTCATTATGTTGGATGTTGCTGTCATGGTATCTGAAATGGTGTCATCAGATGGCAAATCTCACTGATGTAATTTCTTGACATTTTTTTTAACAGAACACAAATTGTGTCTTTGTTCACAAAGGACTATCGATGAATTACAAAGTGAGCAAGACAAACACACAGTAATTAGAACTACAAGCCAAAACAAACAGAATGCAAATTGTACATCCATTCACAGCAAGCACTCATGAAAAATGGAACAAATGAATAGAAAACAGCTGGATTAATAGCAGAGAGCAGAATACAGTAGAACAGAGTAGAGAAGAGGCAATACAGAGTATCCTCCCTATAAGAAGCATTGCTCTGCAACTCATAGATAATTAGCATTGATAAAGGAAAATTACAAAAAAAAAAAAAAAAAAATACAGATTCCATTCAAGTAATTATCGACAGTATAACAACATACACACAAAAAACAGACCTCTCAGCCAAATTTGCTACCTTTGGGATAGGGCCATTTCCAGGTTAAATATTAATGTCAGTGACTGGAGTATCCATGCAATAAGGATGGAAAGAAATAGCACACACTATAAAATAATGCCATTTGCGGCGTTTGGAGAGTAGTAACTTAGTCTTTTAAAACATACTCCTTAAAATGCCAAAGGGAAATAGCCTACATGTGATCTGGTCAAGTACTGCATACGCACTAATTCGTCATGTGGCTATTCTTAAGCCAATCAAAATACGGAACCCACTTCCCTCCGGCTTGGAAAGGGCGGTGAGACGAGAATCATATCTGCTGGATCCGATGTTGAGAGTGGGCGAATAGGCATTACTGACGGGCGCTAAATCCCAAGCAAGCTCGGTAACCTGTTGCTAGCGGAGTTCATACAAGCTTTGCAACTTTTTCTTCGCTTGGATTCGGCAAAGAAAGACCAAACAATGCTAAGAGGGGTTTGATTGACAGCTTGTGTGCATACTCAGGAACATTGAAGATGGAATCATACTTTTAAATTTTATCTGAGGAAACCGTAACAAAAACAAACCAAAAAAGGATATAGCAATCTATTCAATGCGTGTCATGACTTGCCGGTGTGTTTTCTTATTTCTTTTTAAATGTTTTAGTAGTGACATGTGCAGTTAGCCACTGAATTTATTACATTGTCGCTATAAATTTAGCAACAGAGCGTGTTTGTTAGATTGGCTACACATGGTTGTAAACTGTGATAGGGTGAAACCTGGATGCGGTGCGCACTTCACCGGGAAACGACCGCGCGACTCCGGGCAGATTAATTGGGTTTATTTAAGGAACTACCCGTCATACCGCACCTGGAGAGAACTCATTCACCCATGTATGTGAAACAGACGTGAAATGGTTTTCACTTTTTCCCCGAGTTGGGAAGGGATAACTTAGACACATTGCGCTCACAATGAAACTGTTGAACTTGTTTTGTGTAATTGCCGGGTTGTGGAGAACGCTTTCAGCCGGCAGAAGCTGTCCGGATCTCATTATTGACGGCTGTCGCTGTACTTCAGAAAGACACATGGAGCTAAGCAGACAAACAGTCCGGGTGAAAGTTGTGTGTAGCGGAGCGGAGTTAATGGACACCTTCCATGCCAGTTTTCTTCCGAATACCACGGTTTCGCTGTGAGTACACCCACTCCGCTGCACCAAACACCGACTTGATGGGTGACACTGCATGTGCTGTCCAGCGACAGTAAATAAATGATAGGTATCTGCAATGCCATATAGTTGACATATTAGACCTACATGTGACTAGGTAAGTAGAGGAAATTATTCATCTTACAGTAAATCAAGCGCTAGTGTCAGTTCACCTAGTGTCTGTCAAGCAACATAGCGTGTTAAACAAGTGCACTGTATTATTTTGAATGAATGAATGAATGAATGAATAAATAAATATTGCAAATAATTACTAATTAGATTACAAAAGTGATTTTATGGCTCTGTAATTTGGCTACCTGCAAGCCCCTTACCTGCTCTGAACAGCAGTAAATCACTATTCCAAATGAGAGGCACTTAATCATACTGCTAGGTAATCCCACAGTCATGGCTGGTCTTCTCCGCTTGGAATTTGGATGTCATTGGATGCCGGGGCTACTCATTTTGTACAGTTTGTGGACCATAACTTATTTAATATTTTGGATGATTTTGGGAATCTTGCACATTTGGTAATGAAACATATTCTCTTTTGATGTACCCTTTTGGGTTCAGTAGTTTTAAGTTCCTGATCATTAGTTTTCCTCAGTAGTGCGTTTGGTTTTGGACTATGTTGCATACTTCATATTTATTATGAGACTTTAATTGTACATTAGGTATTGCTGGATGGTTTAAATGGGGTTTGCCTTTTGTGTCTCTAAACAAAGATGCCAATGTTGTTGGCAGAACCTTGCAGTGTTGGTGTTCTCTGAGGGGCTTTGTCATGTGATTCTGCTTGGCCTCAATTACATGTCACTTGTCTCTTCTTTCTTTTTAACTGCATGTTATTAATATGGATTATTACATTCTCCCTCTGTCATCTAATCATTTTTCTTTATTCCCCTGTTCTTCACCAGCCCTCTTTCTCTTCCGTAAATTAGTCCACAAAGAATGATTTAAAGCACACAACATTTTTATCGTTCTTGAAATTAGATTATTTCTGTTGACTGCTTAATTTTTTTGTCATTCAGTCTTAATATTGGGGCTTGGGGTGAATTGCTAACCTCTACGAGTGTTTGATGCTATTCAGTTGACTCGCACATATCTGAGAAGATTGCATGTGCAGCAGGTGCTTTGTAGTGTTGATTAATATAGTCTGGCAGTGGTCTACCGTATAATGGCTTCTTTCTTACATGAGTACTGCTATATTGGGCAGGTAGAAAGCTTTGGGATGTTTTTTCCTGTCTGTTTTTACTGGATGTGACATTGTGTTAGCAGTCCTACAGATTGTTTGAAACAGCAGCTCTTGAAATGGGTGACCATAACTTTACCCCAAGTGTAAGACACTTACACAGATACGATGTGATGGCTCTGAGAAGCACAGTGACTTCCCTCAAGAGTTTTTCGATTGTGTAAGAACAAAAAGGCAGGAGGAGCGCACACTGAGGCAGTGACCTGCTGGATAAACGTGGGTTTTGTAACCCATTAAAGTTTGAAATTTTTGGCCATTTCTGTGGTGACTTTAGACTGCATTGAGAATTTGAGATAATGGTGTAAAGGAAACTTCTTGTCACCACACCTTGTTGTTGTGCAGTTGACCTAATCACTGAGCTCTGTATGCAATATTAACCCAGTCTGCCTCACTTGATATGGTCTTCCCTGGACTGGATGTTGATGGCTAGTATGGACTTGTGTGTCTTAAATGCTGCTTTGGAGGAAATATCAGAAATTCTTCAGGAAGGAGGTTTCTGAAAGGATCTGCATTTACTAGACAAACAATGTTGTTTTTTGGTACGAACTGGGGGAAGATCATGATAATGTCATGTATGAGTTTTGAATCGTATAGCCTATGATCATCTCCCTAACAAGCTTTTCTTTGGACGACCAAGGCCCAATAGTTGACTTATAGATATAATCTGAGGCCTAAATGTGTTCATTCAGACTCTTTATGAGTATTTATGAATTTGATTCCAGTTCTTATGGTTTCTTGTCCCTTGATACAGACAAATTGCATACTGTGTAAAACATAGTGAAATATGACCTTGATTACTTGGAGCTTCATTAAATGGAATGAATACAGCAGGGTGAATACAGCAGGGTTTTGGTTTGTTAGTTTGTAGAGCCAGTCTTACCTATTGCCCGCTCCACCCCCCCCCCCCGTCAAGTGCACATTCACTCTGCCTGTCCCGGCTCACAGAACCATGGGTGGCAGTCTTTCTCATCCGCAGCCTGCCGCTGGTGGTTTCGCTTGAAAGAAATCTTGTTTTCTGCAGAGAAAACCCTGTCTTAATTTATAAGCCCAGCCTTCAGCACGTCCACCCTGTGCGCTGTCTGCTCCACTCCTCTGAAATTCGCTTTGTTACCGACGCTCTGCGTTTGGCTGAGAGCTTTTCCTGCACTAGGAAATGTGACCTCCAGCAACCTGAAGTGGCTTTCCTCTGTTCTCTCTTTTGTTTTCGTTCGCAGTGAAAATAAACAGCGATAAGACGAAAGTGCACTCACGTATGATTGTACAAAGTGATTTTCAAGTGTATTTGCTTAACGTTTCCCTCCGGACACTAATTTTTCTTTTTTAATGCGGCTTTATGCTGATTCTCAATTTGTATTGTGTAGACAGAAGAGGTCTGTTCTGACAACAACTCAGCGGGTACTATTTTTATGCTGGTGAATTTGTTTTGCAAGTCTTCTAGAAGCCCATGGATGGTGGATTCTGTTACTCCAGTAGCCACTGACTTACTGACTCAGTGAGTGTGTCAGTCATTCAGTAAGTCAGAGTAAGAGAGTGAATGAAGGATGGCTCTTCAGTGAGTTGGGTGAGTTAGTGAGTCAATCAGTGAATGAGGAATCGGTGACTTGTTCAGTGAGTGAGGCACTGAGTCTCTCTTCCTTTTCTAGGGCTTATTTCTCCTGTTGTAGTCATGATTAAAATGAAGTCCAAAAAAATGCAAACACACCAATAAAAAAATAGTTGGAGGTGGTGGACAGATTTTGACTGGAGGGGTTTCCTTACTTTGACTAAGCTTTTGGAAGAAACCTTAAAAATTAAACCCCAGCTGCCCATTATCACCAGTATAGCTGAGCACCTGGCATCCTTTGTGTACACTCAGCCAAGTTCATGCAAACTCAGTCTTCAATTGAGCGTTAAACCGACCCCTACCACTGTGGTTCTCAGAGTCATGACACCAATCCCTATGACACAACTTTACCTAATCTTCCATATCCCAGCTTTCCCTGGCTGAACAAATAATTCACCATCTGATTTGCTTCTCTTTCGTCTGCGCTGTAGAGCACTTGGGACCCTTCTACAAAAAGCATGAGTGAGAATTCCACCCTTAAGCCTTGAAAGCACTGCTGAACAGGTCTCTTCAGCCCTGAGCAGGAAGCAGAATCATCAGCCAAAGTCTCCCCCTGCTTTTACGAAAGGACACCTCCGCCCCACCATTGAATGAAAGCGTGCGGCATGTCTCTTCAAAGCTATCGCTCCATGAATAACTGCACACTGTCGGCTGTACGCTTCTCTATGGGAGTTCGATTCAGAGCCCGGCAAGGTCCCCTCAGGGACAGATCCAGCCCAGGCAGCCCTGACCACCTTGTAACTTTGATGCAGATTGTACAGCCAGGCTTCTTGCTGCTCTCCTCAAAGTCCCCAAGTTCTGCTGTTATAAAGGAGCGGACCATGTCCTCCTAGTAGCACTAACAGAGAAATCAGAGGGATCAATCCAGGCCTTAGCCCCCTGAAAACGCCCCCCCCCTCCCCCCCGCACACCCAACCTGAGTCAAACTAGAGATGCCACTGCCACAGGGCTGTGGAACAAAGGCTTCGCCCTGACATGACCTAGTGTCTGAAAGAGGTCTCGCTGTACCTTGAATATGTTTTATTCTGTCTGCGGCACAGGACAGTATAACAATGTCGAAACCAGTCAAGTCCATAGCTTCCATTTTCAGTAAAAACAGGTGCTTATCATAGAGCAGACTCTTTGTCCTTTGCAGGGTAGAGCATGCTGTTCCAAGCACATTCATTACAAATGGTCACCTTTTTTTTTTCTTTGTGCGTTCTTTTATCTGATGCCTTACATCAGATGTCTTTCACTGTGCTTTTCAAGATAGGGGAATTATTAACGCTAGACTGAGATTTGCTGACATTAAATCAGAAGTCATTGACCCATCAGGTGAAGAGGGAGGATTTGCTACTGTGGAGCCGCCTTCTGTTGCAGATTAAAAAAGGAAGAGCTCTGGCTCGTCAGTGTCCTTTAAGTGTACATATGCTGTAAGAAGAACCCAAATACCTACCGCTTAAAATAAAATCACCACTCCTGCGCTAACACATGATCCATGGGTAAGAAACCGCCCCTCATCCCCCCCCCCGCCCCCATAAAAAAACTGCTCAGAGTACTTTGTTATGAGTTTCCACTGCTTAATAACCTCATAAACTACTACTTACTTTACCCCCATTAATGTTTACAGAGACCATTCTCAGAAGCTCCATAAAAAGGGTAAAATCTGTTTTATGGGGCAAGAAAGTGTTGAATAAACAGCACCCTGTCCGATCAATGTCTAATCATTTCCTGTTGGTCAGTATTTTTTTCAGCCTAAATCTCTTCTTACTGGCCACGTCATGCCTGACTGTTTTCTGAAACGTAACATCAGATGACACAAGTTTATCCTCAGCTGGGAACTAATCCGTTACCCTTACAGGCTCACAGAAAGTTCCCGTCAAGAAAAACATTAATTTCCTGGACTGTGTACAGTGGCTCGACGCCTACTTGACTGCCTAGGTCTGACACATTAGGAACTTCTGAAAAATTATCTTCTACCATCTCTAGCTCTCTGGCATCAGCTGCTAGATGTTCGCTGCACAACCCCAAAGCCTGATCCACTACACCCACGCTTACATGAGCTACGCTGTGACTTGCACTTTCAGTTACTGGAGACTGCTCTGCTGCAGACAGACCCTCGTGACCAAAGCCCCTCCCTCGCGTTTCTCACAAACTGCTTGTCAACCACTACTGATGCAACACCCTCTTCATTCCTGGAGTGACTCTCCGCACTCCCTCAAAACTGCACTTACCTGTGGCTTAGTTGTCACCGAGTTGTCCTCAACAGAGGTGCCTCCTTCCCCTACTGGTAGTGCTGGGTCCAGTGCCCTCCTGTGCTTGCTCCTAAAGGGCGTACAGACTGCCGCCTTTGTGCAACGTCACTGCATTCCAAATACTGCAAGCGGACGCATCACCTACACAGTATATAACATACTTGCAATTAATTATCTCGAGTCTGACTTGGCAGATCCAAAAACAAACACTTTTCCCCTAAAAGAAAACGCATGTTTCAGGGCTTTATTGCTTTATTTGTACAACTGAGAGGAATCTTAGTGATTGAGCTAGCAAATTTCCTAAAGTGCAACAGCTCACACTGTTGAGTTCCTCATTCAGAGAGACAGAGAGAGTGAGAAAAAGAGAAATCTAGGGACACAAAATTGAGAGTGGGGGAGAGAACTGCCAGGACTATGATATAAAACCTGTCCTGTGAAATAGTCCACTGTAAACAGCAGTATTTCATGTGACTGGAGTCGTGCTCTTGCATAACAAAACCCCAGAAGATGGAGAAGGGTGGAGTGTCTGCATGTGGGGGACAAAAGGGTATTCGGTGAACGAGAAGCAAATGCTATTAGTCATTTGTTCAGAAATTCCTCTGTAATGACCTGTGAAAAGGTTTTACAAGGTTAAGTGTGGATGGAATCGGTGATTACTATTCTGTGCGGTGTGTGAAATTTATATACAGGACAGCCACTGAAAGGTGATGGCACTTAAAGCATCTCTTTACAAGTAAATGTATTAAAGCTCTAAGATGAATGAAGAAGACAAGAATTTATGTCAAACCAAGCTTGGAAACTCATTGATACTCCAATATGGGCTCATAGTGCTTTCATTAAGTGTGAAACATACAACAATTAAGGCAACATCAAGGGTACAACAGCATTGTATTGAACGTAATGTTGTCTGAGCAGTGCTTGGATTTGTGAGGCCGTTGCTGTTTAGTGGATATTGCTGTCATCAGCTGTAGGTCTGCTGTGACTGGAGCACTCAGTGGCCAGTGTGGGCTGTGTTCGGTGATGTCATAGGCCCACATTCTTGTGCCTGGGCGGCTGTGATCTCGAGATGATAACTGCCAAACTTATAAAAGATGCTCCCCCAGTAATCACAAAAAGATGTGCTGTCTCCATCTTTCAGGAGCTATGCAATGCTTTGTGTGTGCTCATAAAACCACAGCCAACACAGAGTAACATGAGATATTAAGAGTGAAATAGGCAGATGTGATATAGAGAGAGATGGAGAGGAAGATACAGAAGGGGTATTTGAGGGGAGAGAGAGATGAACTTAGAAAAATGGACAGAGTAACAGGCGGACAGAGAAATAGACAGTTTTACGAAGTACTTTCCACAGTACTCATTGAGTGACAGGAGCTAGAAGCTATGCCATCACCATCACCAGGTTCTATAGACTATAAATTCTGCACAGATTCAGAATAGATGGTTTGGCTCCTGGTTGCCATTTTCCCTCCTAACATTTTAACTATAGGATGTTCCAGTTTGAACAGAAGCTTCCAATACTATATTTCAGTGTTTCATTATTCATGAAGAGGCACGCCCACGGACGGAATATCCTTTGCCAGGATATTGCCCGTAGTTACACTACGCCTGTTTGAATATTGATGCATCGGCTTCCGCAGTAGAGAATAAAAACTGTCAATTTTAAAAGGTCACTTTTCAGTTTTTTTTCTTCTTCTCCTCACTGCAGAGGCTTATTACGGTTGTCAGAGTGGAGCTGTGTGGAAATAGGATTTAAATTTCAAGGAACTGCCACTGGATTTTCCTGCAGTTTGGCCTGCCCTTGACTTGACCAATATTAAAGGGGAGTGAGGCTACTTTAATAAACAGTAAAAACTGCATTTATAGTATTGCTATTCATTATTTATCCTCTGTTTTAAAGGTAACGGGGCAACGTACATTATGCATTTTGTGAAATGAAAAAGATGCGGCTACCGCAGCACTGACTTTGGAAGTATGTTAGATCAGTTATGTGCTGGAGTAATAAAACAGTGCTAGAGTTCATGACCAGGGAAGAGAACACAAAAGATCATAAATCTCACATGCCTTGGAAAAACCCAAGAATGCGCCTGAATGTCAGCTGTCTAAAAATATTAAGAAAGAAAAATACGACGAGCGCCAAGGATACTTTTTCGGCGTGCTATCCCAAACCTCCCACTTTCTTCACAGAACAAACACAGGGGTTATTCAAACGGCTGCATGTCTGCTGGTGCAGAAAGTAGCTCGAGCGTTTCAATGTATGCTATGTTCTCACTTCATTAATGCTATTGTAAAAGAGGATCTTCACTCCCCAGGGTGTGTTCATTATACCTGGCTGTTCAGATGCTGCAAAGACTCATAATGTCATAATGGCCTATTATCCTTCCCAGTTAGGTCATTTACAGGTGTTCAGTAGTGTGGACTGGAACTTTCAACTTTGTGTGTGTGGGTATAGTCTAGGTCACCGGCTACATATTCTTCATATCTATTTAATATTGCATATTTGCTTAGTCTACTGTGCAGCTATTATGGGACATTGAATGGTCCTTAAATTGGTAGTAATGTATAGGTTCATTAAGTATGGTAACACCCTAGGGGCAGTTTAGAGTTCACAGCAGCACTGTAAAATGTATTGACTGTGAAGCTTTGTATCTGATGGGAGTGCTGGCCCAAGGAGTGGCATGCTTGTTGCCTAGATGAGCAACTGTTCTCAGAGATGGCTGAGGATTGACAGGAAGCAGAATGGCTTATGGAATTTGTAGCCCTTTTGTAAACAAAATGGAGTTAAGTAAATTTCACGTACAACAGTGGTGTATTGCCTGGGACCCCCCCTCTTTCTGGTGGTGAACAGTAGACACTTGGTGAGTAATTAGAGGGCACTTATGCAGTGGAAACCCGATAAACTCTGTCCACAGGGCTTCCACACTATGCTAGCAAGTTGAAGTTTATTGTATTCTTCAGCTGTGGACTCCTGGTTAAAGCCAGCTAATTGGATGTCCTGGGCTTAAAGCTGATTTATTGGGCTGGGCTAACGCTCAAACAAGAGTCTTTACTGAATACTCATCTGGAATTTTAACCAGTACACATCTGGCTGTACTTCCCATAGCACTACCGTTCCACACCACACCATACCGGATTGCACTGTAATATATTCTTTCAGAAGTTAAATTTCCTTTTTAGTGTTTCCAACTGTGGGCTTGGGACTTTATTCTGAAATGACACCTTTGACGTCAGCTTTAGGATTTAGCATTCTCTCATTCTCTCTCTCTCTCTCTTACTCTCTCTCTCTCTCCATCTCTCTCTTTGTTTTTCTTTATCTCACCTGGCCTTGAGATGGAAACAAAACGTAAGTGGGTATAAATCAAGATCTAACTTCAGAGCTCCTTAATGTGCCTGGATTGCTCAGCAGCTGTAGCAGACCATACATAGCCACATAACTGCAACCGAACATCTCTGTTCTTTGTATTACGCAGGACCCAGCGTGCCTGCCAGCAGGATGGCACATTCTCACAAACCACCTTACTGTCACCCTCCTTACTCTGCAGCAGCTTTTTACTGGATTCATTTATTTATTTCTTGTCCTATGTTTGACCAGATAGGTCAGCTGAGAACTCTATTCTTAGTGATGATTTGTGGAATCAATGTGAGTGGAGAATGTGAAGGATTGTGTTGCCAATCAGAATAGGATTACATGGCACAGTGTAGAGAAGTCCGTTTCATGGGATTTTGGCTAGGACGTTGAGATTAACGCTAGGACTCCTGTAGTTAAATGGAGTTAAATGGGATCTATAATGACCACAGGGATTTGAGACCTCAAAGAAGAGACAGAAATTGATTTAGGATTTTGTGGTGAAGGGACTGATTGTTCTTTTATGCAGTCATGCGTACGTAATGTTAATTTCTCTCAATATAATCTAAGCGATTGGCTGTTAAAGAGGTGAGCTCGAAGCTGCATTACCCCCTCCGTCCTGTAGGGCGGTAAGATGTGAAGAGCCACTCGGCTTTTGGCTGAGGTCTAATTGAAGCTCTCCTAATACCAACTTGAACTCCAGAACATTCTCTGTTTCGTGTCCAAGGTCAATGTTAGCCGATATGAAATATGTTATTTTGGTTTGCAGAGCCTAGCAACCCGATATTATAGAATAACAGCAGTTGGACGATGGAGGCGAGGCGGTCAGAGAACCTTGGTGCTGGCGGATCTGGGTGTTTAGAATAGTTTGCATTCTGATCTTTGCCCTACTTGGTTTCCTGTGATTGGTGCTTTTTGGATTATTGGAGTTATTTTTGCTTTAGTGTGTTGTTTTTTTTTTTTTAAATATATATAAATATATATATATTTCTGGGCTCTCATTAGTGTGTCGGTTGTGTGGTGAGTTAAATGAAAAACAGAAGTGACCCGTTTAGCAGATGGGACTGTTATCTTTCTGCAGTTGCTTGTTTAATTTATAGCTAATGACAGAGCGAATGGCAAAAGTCACGCTGACTTGTGTATCAGAAACATACAGAAAGAGGCATTCTCGCAGCATTCCTACAGATTCACCAGAGGAAAGAAAATGCATTTACACAATTTTTGCACGCCATTAAAATACCCCTTTATGTGTGTCGCTCATTGGTGTGCAGCTCATAGTCGTGCTATAAATTCCCAGTCTCCCATGCTGGAACTAATCGGAAAAACACAGTAAGGGATGACAGAGAATATTTACTCTGTCCCCACCAGACAGTATTTAATCAGTTGTTTTTTTTTTTTTTAACTGAAAGCCACTTAGGCTTGGAGAACATAATTGATAATGTAAGCAGAAAGTTGGAAGGACATTGTAGAATTCAGCTATGTGCTGTTTACATAACGTTCAGTCGTGTTTAGCTGCAGACTTCCTGGAGGCTGCGCAGCCGTCGGACGCGGGCGGGCTAGCGAGGTACGCGACCGCGACTGCGTCCGCGTGTGCCTCGCATAAACAGCGCGGGACCTACGGCTGGGAGTCTCCGAATAGAGCGGACCTGGGACACGCTCCTGAGCAGTCGGGGACGGGGGGGAGGGACGCAGGCAGATAAATACATTGAAAATGGAAGTCCAGAAACACCTTTTCTGCATTGCTTAAAATTCTCTACTGCGTTATGGCACGCTACAGTTTTCTCACGTTTTGTTTGTCCTACTTTAAAAACTTTTCCCCATTATTCTGTGCTTCGCTTCCTCTGTTTTCTTGTTGTCGCGAAGCGCACTGAGCGGAGTAGTTGAGAAGGGCTCTATAAATAACGTTTATTATTATATTATTAATGTTGTATAACCTTAAAGCTATCTTGCTCTAATGAACTGACAAAGAGAATGTTGTGTGTGCAGTTATAGTCATGTGTGTCGTTGACTGATATTATGCAGGATGATGATCAGAAGGCAAACTCCATCTGTTCCTTTAGGGCCTGCACCTGGTGCAGGATGTTGAGTCACTTCCTGCGCTTGTATATGATTGGTCAGCTGTGACCCCCGAGGAAGAGCGGGGCCTAGGGGCGAGTCTGCGTGCTTGCGATTGTTCAGTCATTAGATTTTTCAGCCACAAGGTCGCTGATTGATTTAGAAGTGCCATTTGAATGTAAGCTGGTAAACAAAGCAAAAATATAATCCTCGCTCATGGCAGAGGACATGAAATAACTGACTGATCATTGAAATTGGTGAGAGGGAGAATGTGAATTAGTGAGTTTGAGAATGCAGATATCTGCAATTGAGATAGATAGAGGTTCATGCAAGACGAAAGAGCAGTTTAATTATTCAAATATTCACTCTTGGGAGCCATTGAATGTATGAATATCAAATTAATATGAATCTGCATCCACAGTTGGGCTGTGCAGCTTGTCTAGGTTCAGGTACAGTATTCTCACGTAACATTTGAGTGTAAGTGTTTCACTGGAACTAAGACAACTAAAACAAATGTTCTAACTGATGTCCTTCTTGTTCTTTATGTATGTCGCTACACTGCTGTAAAGGAAAGACTGAGGATGCTTAACCTCTTCAGGCTCAGCAAAATGAGACTAAGGGGATTTCACTGAGACATTTTTTAAAGGGAATTAATAAGGAAGATGCCTCCGGTTATGTAAGAAGAACAAGGGAACATAGGTTGAAATTAGTTACAGGTGACATATAGGCATAGCTGGAAAATCCAAGTTCAGAAAGTAAAAGTCCTCTCCAGTATTTTTTCCAATTACCTGGATTTGCTAATTAGCATAATTCTTCAGCCAGGAGGTAGAAATAATTAGCAAAGTCAGCTGACTGAGTTTATGGGTGGAAGAAACATATGGCAGGACTTTTACATTCTGAGCCCTGGACTCTCCACCTCTGCATGCAGGTCAGTGTGCTGAAAGGCTTACCAGGTCATACAGTGTGGCATAAGATGCCATACTGGACGCTCTCTGGTTTCTCTTGTAAGCAAGTGCATGTTATTTTACTTGTCACCAGCACAAAAAAGGGGTTCAATATGAGCTGAGCAGTGATGATCCTAAACTGTGGTAAGGATTTCAGTGTCTGATATTTTTGGTACATTTTAATTGCTGTTTGATTTTGATTTCCCCGTTTAATCGATTTAATAATTCACTTCCTGTCTACCTCTGATGGTCTGGCCGTTCTGGCACAAAAGACTACCGTGCATCACCCACGTCGGTGCTACTCATCAGTTTTGATATGTTACAGTTTAAAATTTTAATTTTCCTCTTTGTATTTGGTGCTATAATAAGTAATAAAATTCCGGTCACTGTGCCTTGACCTTCTTCCTATCCTAAAATCCATGCAAACACCTCCACTGCTGGCAATTGTAGATGTTAATATTAATATTGTATGTGGAACAGAGAGGAGAGCCCTGGAGTACTGACAGGGAAATTAAGATTTTACCCCCAGACTGGACTAAATTTATCGGTATAAGTATGACCTCCATTAGGAGAGGTTTGGAGTGGGCAACTGGTTTATTTTATTTCTGCTGTTGAACTCTCATTTTTAACGAGTGTATTTGTTTGTTTTGTTTTAGATAGCTGTGCTGGCATGTGGTACACGCATGACTGTGTTAGCGGCGTTGCGAAACACATCTGTTCCATCTCCCCCATTTCATTTTAATTACATAAAATTTCCTTTTGCTCATTATAATGCTGCGCGTTAGACAAGTGCCCGATGCATCTGTTCCGTCGCTGCTGTTCATGTGTCTGCTGCAGGCCTCCAGGTCACGGGCTCTCTGGCTTCACCGTGACAAAGCCTGTTTGTGAGCCCCCCCCCGCTCCGCTGTGAAAAATGCGTCCGTAGCAAGACGCCGCACCTCACACCGGCATATATGCGCTACCCACTCCGTGACAAATCAGCGCTCCCTCACGGGCTCGAGCACCAGTCATGAATCTTTGTTTTAGTGCGGGAGAGCGGTGGCTCTCGAGTGCCGGGTCCGCGGGAGAAGACTTCATTAGTTTAGCCGGGCTTTCCCTGCCCTGACAGCCGCACAATGCACCGGCACGGATCCTCGGGAAAAAAAGCGCAGTCTGACTGAGCCGGTGATTTTCTTCTATTTTTTTCACGCCTCGTCTTTTTCTTCTGTGTTCAATCACGCGCACTGCGCTTCCACGGTGTGTTTAATGTATTTAAGTGCTGTTTTTTTTTTTTTAAAGCACGTTGCATTATTTATGAACATGAGTCACGGTTCACAGTTAGAGGAGTGTTTGTTGTTCAGGCGGAATGAAGTGTTTATTTAGCAGCGGAGATAATCCCGCACCACGCTGGCTGTATCAGGAATGATCAGTAATGCACTTTTTCTCCACGACGCTGAAGTTTCTGTTGACAGAGCCGCTCGCTGTTTTTAAGCAAAGTGGATCGTATTTATGGTGTAATTTTATATACTGCATTGTGATTACAATTTAAATTGAGCCAGTTTGACGTGCATGTGCAGGAAGACATTGCAGTTTAAAGCACATTTATCATCTACAAGATAGCTTTTCAAATCTGGGGTGCACACACCATGTTCTGTGAACCCAGAGGGTCTGATGGCTTTCCTAATTACTCACATAAAATAGATGGTAAAACAGTTTAATGCACCTCACCTGGTATCTTGGGTCTGAAGTCAAAAGCCAGCCGGCTTCAAGGCTGTCCAGGAGCAGGGTTGCAGACCCCTTGTTTAGATACAGTTCTTCTTGCTCAGCTCATTGATGGATTGCACTGTGCATACCTTGAACTACATATTCATTCATTCAAACAATAGAGTATTTTCCTTTGCTGTACAGGTAGCTTGTTTTACTGTACAGGTGTATTGGTGCTCTCTGGCTGTTTCCGGTAGCTGCGTATCAGGTGTGAGTGGGTTTCCCCCTGCCCTGGGAACTTTGGCTGATTGCCAATTAGGCTGGGTTGATTAATTATTTTCCATGCTTTAAAAATACTACACTGCCAAAATTGGTAACATAAGCAGTAAATAATGACTATCAATTTATGATGTGGGTGTCTGAGTATTTGTGTGTGTGTGTGTGTGTGTGTGTGTGTAAAATGTAAGGCTAGACTGCTCTAGCTCAGTATAACACACACTTGAACCAGTGCAAAGCACTTTAATCCTGACTGCTTTGTCTCACAATGGTACTGATGAGAGTGGAGAAATTGCAGTGACTACAGCCGGGATTCGGGTGGACAGACCTCGCTATTTGCCACACCTCCCAACCAAAACACAGCCAGCACTTGGTAACACAGGATCAAATATTCTATTACATTCCAGTCACCAGTTATTCACTTTTACTTTTTAAAAAATTCCTTGAAAAAATATTTTCAGTGCCCTTGTCCTATAACATCCTACCACCTGAATACCTAAACTACTTATCTAATATTGTGGAGTACAGAGCCAAATCTAGAAAGAAAACATATTTGTCCCAAACGTTATGGAGCTCACTGTAAATATGGTATGTCAAAATGATATACTGTGTCCACATAGGATTTTGTTTTATCAGTGCAAAGGATGAGACGAGTGGAGTTTCCCCAGTGATACTACATGCATTTATTTCACTCGCATTTTGCCCTCATTGTATTGCGAGCATAAACATCACGGGGCTTATCTTTTTATTGAGGCATTGGGATGTGAGGCACGTGCTGGCGTCTGCGCGGCGTCCCCTCCCAGCGTAGCGGCGACCGGCGGCACATCGTAATCAGGGCCCCTCTCGGGCCCCGGCTCCGGCCGCTCCCCCGAAACGGGCGCCAGCGCTCCGACCTTGCCGCGGCGGAGGAGGCGACGGAGCTCCGACCTTGGCGATCGGCGCCGGCGCGTAGTGGGAGCGCGGCCCGCAGCCGTATGGTGCATGTAAAAGACCCGCCCGCCTCCCACGCTAGCGGCCCGCCCGCCTCCCGTGGCCCACCCGCTTGCCCGCCCGCCCGCCTGCCCGCCCGGCCCGCCCTGGCAGAGACGGATTGATGCGACGCGCAGGAGCGAATCGATATGCTCGGCCCGTACGAAACCCCTTTAAAACGAGGCCCGTCTGGAGGTGTGTTTGGAACGATGCGGATCTCGTTGGGACTAATGGGGGTATTAATCACAGAGAGTTCTCTCCCCTGCTGCGCACTTAGTGTGTGTGTGTGTGTGTGTGAGTGGAGGGAGGTGGGGTGGGGTGGGGTGATGGAGGTTTGGGGTGTTTCTCTGTTCAAACTGTGAGTCATTTAAGTTGTCCTCTTTCTCAGCAGATCAATGACAGAACTCCTGTTTACCACTTTTATGGTTGGGCTGAGTTTATACTACAGGACACCTAGGCTATATGTTGATGTCTGTCTGCCTTCTCCTAAATGTGTTGTTGTGATGGGTCTCCAACACAAAAAAAGAGCGTGACCGGAGAAAGCATTGCTTAAAATGAGATAAATTACCTGCCAGTGGAGTTCGAATGACTGACTTTCTTAAAACAATGAATAAAATGTTAAATTAAACTAAATAATCTTGCTAGGTAAGAAGTTAAATCTTAGAACCACAATAAACAAGAGATAATGTCAAAATTTAAGCTTATAAAACCCTTTAAGATTTATTGCAGTGGAAGTGCAGGCCTCGAGATGGAACTAACTGTTGGGCAAGCTTCATGGGAGATGAGAGGTGACACTAGTTGAACTGACATTTTAACAACAAAAAGAGACTGAGCTGTTTGTGTCTTTCTGCTCCTGGGTGATGCGTCCATGTAAACTCTTGTGGAGTCGTGGCAATGCGTTCAGTCACGCAGAATGAATCGTCTCAGTGTGGGCTGTAGGTGGGCTCCCTAGGGGGCAGGGCTTGACATGAACTTTTTGGCTCACCAGACACTGTGGTTAGTGGATTTCCAAAGTCACTAGCTGCTCAGTATTTTCATCTGCCAACCGCCCCCCCCCAAAAATACACTGCCAGTTAAACTGAACACTGCATCAAGCCTACTTTTTTCTTTTTGGACGGCTAAATAAACGAAAGCAACTTTGAAGTCTGTTTATGCTCCTTGACCAAGCCATTGCTGTTTTCTGTGTTTGGTAGTTGTGGGCAGTTGTTGTCACTTACCTCGTTTTCTGATCCCTACTGGAGAATCTGAATCTGTGGAGTGTAACTTAACAGTCTGAAGCCTCAACGAGTAGCCTGTACTCCACTGAACTCTATGATATATTTTGATTGCGGCCAAGTTCGCCTTCTTATGAATTATACTCCCAGCTTGACTGACGAGGCAAGAGCGAGAGGGCGAAGTGGATGTCCCAATGGCATGAGCACAGTGTGCACCCAGTGGTCATGGGAGTTAGTATCATGTAGTATAACCTCAAATTGTCTTAATTATCTCAGATGCCCTTTGTAAAGTACAATAATTATTTTTCATTGAAGATGCTACTAAAAGGTCACCTGCCAAGTGGCTAGTAAGAATGAAGGAGTTACAAGCCACTGGCGAATTCCACCCACGTTTGGTGGGTGGCAAGGTGGTAATGTCAAGCCCTGCTTGGGGGGGTCAGACAATTCAGGCAACCGTGCCCTCCCCCTGGCAGACAGGGTTCCAGTAAGCAGGGTGCCTGCTCACCGGCATCTATCCTGTAAGATTTCTGCATCAGCTACCTCTGCTGCACATTCTTTTGGTGCAGTTAGCGCAGTCGCCTGACTGGCAGAGTGACGGAGCATTAACTCTTTTTAATTCTCCGCCTCAAAGTCCGCTGGACGCATCGCTCAGAAGAAGCGAGGGAAACGCGCGTCTTTTAAAACATGTGTATTGTAAATGCGTATAATGTCCATTTCCTTTCCATTTATTTGTTAAAGTTGTACGAGAGATTGTCAGTATATATCAAACAAAACCAGGGCAATAATATCTACAGGTTTATATTTAAAAAATGAAAACCTTACATTTTACCGTGTTAATAACTGCAAACTGTTTATATGCATTTTAACGGGCGCACACATTAAGTTCTATTTCCAGTACGCTATGTTAATGTTCGGTTATATCATAGAACATCTCAAACTTTCTGTAGTAAGGAAATCCCGGTTAAACTCACGGTAGCAGATAAGTTATAATATTCCTAATATCACTCTGAATTTATCTCCTTCTCTCTTTCTGAAGGGTCCTCGGCCATAACAAGATCTCCTTGCTGAAAAACGGCTCCTTCTTGGGTCTTTCATACCTGGAGAGACTGTAAGTAATTGATCTTTTTACTTTTTTTTTATTTCATTGAGTGAGCTATTACTTTTGCCATTATGTGGCTATGCACAAAGTCCTTTCAGCTCTCATAAAATCAGCTGCAGTCCTCTTGCTGTTGAAATAATCCCACATTTAAAACTTTCTGGAGAATAAGAGGAAAAGGGAGAGGGTGAGGGAGGGGTTTTGACGGGCCCAGTGATCTTTGGAGAAATGGACATGTGGGTAATTTAATTCCGCCCTGGGTTAAGAATTCACTATTTTCTCACCTGTGTCCACTTCTTAATCGCTTGTTTATTTCCCCTCCTCTTTGTGTCAGTGGCTTTCAATAGGCGTGTGCAGTCTGACTGTATTTCTTCAACATGTCCGAAAGGAGACATTTTACTTGTAGAACAGTGGAACAGTGATTCTGTAATTGTTTATGTTGCTTTGCACATCATTGGAGGCTTGTTACTGCAGGCAGTTATAATATTCTCTATAACAAAAATGCTAATTCTTACTCTTACTGTAACAAATTTAAAGATGTTTTTTAGTGGGGACAATTCCGAAAAAAAAATATATTGTGAAATGTAGTTGTTGGTCAAGTTTTATTTTTATCACACTGAGAAGGGTTCACACCACTACATTCCTAGTTCACAAACAGAATGGCTATTTTTTTAATGCAAATATTGCCCTTAGAAGCTTATCTTGGAACAGAATTCACACTCTGATGTTTGGGGCTTGGGTTCAAGTTTTGGATTGAAAGAGCTGATCCTAGTGCAACATTCACTTTCATGGATATTGAAGCCATTTTTATTGATGGTCTGCAGGGCTTATGGTACAGTCTGCTGTGCAGTTTTTATTGGTTCTTATATTTGGAGAAATGGGGCCTTGACTGTGTCCTTGAAGTTGTTGCATGGGTAAGAGTGGGGAGACCTGTCCTGCTTTAAAGAGCTCCCTTTCACACTTTTCAGTAAATGCATTCCTCATTACTGTACACTTCCCAAGCCCTTTTCTTATGGCCAGTATGGTGTGACCCCAACATCTTATGCCTTATGTGTTTGGATGTCATATCTTTTCTGTTACCTCCGTTTGGAGGCAGGCACTTCATCAGTGCTGTTGGCCTCGGTGAAGGACCCCTGAAATAGCACAGTGCCCCTTGACCCTGGGTGGTTGGGTGGGCAGACACCCCATGCCCGTGCGCCGTGCCAACAGTCTTTCATCCAGTGACACGGATGCGAAAGTGGCACGTTAGGGCACAAGCGGAGAGCCAGCCTGGATGGCAGCTGGTCATTTGGCACCGTGAAGCCCAGCGTGGCATTGGCTTCACAGAACACCATTGCGTAGTGAATACAGGCGAGGATGGTAGGCTAGGGGACCAGGTGGGAGTGGGGAGCACTGAGCCTAAGGGGGAGACTAGTTTGGACCCCACAAGCATTTTCACAAACCTGTGACTCAGTGATGCAGGCCAGCTTGTGTTTCCTGATTGGCCCTCTTTGAGATGTTGCTTCAGAACGTCTTCTGGCTGATCTGGGCTTTAGCATTTCTGTGTGCTGTGCTGTCGATTTAGTGGGGTATTGAGTAAAAATCCTCTCATGCCTGGTCAAAGTTAACATCTGCTTTCCCCAGATGGGAAAATAACCTGCATAATTCAACAGCCCTCGCTTTCATTTTGTTTATGTAAAATGCTGAATTCAGGTCTGTCCGTTTATTTAGGTTTCGCTAGTATTTCACTTCTTAAACATATTTTTCCCCATTCATAACCACTGGAATTGATTTTGGGAGTAGCAATGAAGAATTTGCGAGGCAACTCATGAATTCACCCTCCAAACAGAAGGTAAACAAGAAGATCAAACTGATAACTCAATTCTGAAGGGACACTTCACTTTCAGACCATCCTCTGGATGACAGTTAGAGGGTAATAAATGCAGGTGAAAGGCTCTGGCCGGTCGACAGATCTGCATTTGTGGAACAGAAGAGTCCGTTTCTGCCCTCTTCACATGATAAACACCATTTTTCACCAAAAACCACATTGCCACAGATTTCCAACTGGCCAGCGATTAAAACACCACTTATGTGCCCTGGACGTGTGAGCTGAATACTGAAGTTAAGTCATTTTCTCTTTATCTGCGCGGGTGTCTTCTTATTTATAACTGCTTCCAGACTTGTGCAGAAAAGTCTTCTGTTGCTATAGTCATTTTAGCTGGGGGTGCGCTTGAAAAAATAAATGAGTAAATTGGATGAAAATATATATCTTCTTGCTCTGGAATCGTATTATGTGGTCACCCCCAGCACGCCCTGAATTTTCTCCAGCTCATGGAAAAGGCCGCTCCATGGCTGTGTCTTCCCACTTCCTAAGGTCTGCATGAAAATAACTCTTAGTGTTCAGAGAGGGAAAGAGAGTGAGAAGGAAGAAGTGGGGGAAGGGAGAGAGACAGACAGACAGACAGCGACAGCGACGGAAGGAGGGAAGTTTCTGGAGAAAAGAGACTGAGTGAGAGCGTGTGGGTCTGTGAGAGAGAGCTGTTATTCTGTTTCTCGGTTACATTCGTGTTTGAGGGCTATTCCCAGTAGGTGTGATTATATCACAGAGGAAGAATGGCGCGCACAGTCCTGTGCATTCAGAGTAGAAATAATACACATGGAAATTACTGCCACCTGCGTCTGGAACAGTTTATTTAATTAAAGCTCCTTAAAATAAAAGGTGATTAAAAGTGTATTTTCTTCATGGTAACAAGCCCCCTCAGTTTTAATTTTCAAGTTAAACACAAAACAAAATGGAGATCGAGAATAGAGATGTGGTCAGTTGGTTTTCTGTTGGGCTTTCGTTAGTTCTTTCCAAGATGTGTCACTGCTTTTACCCCCCGCCATAGATTTAAGAGCCTTTGAGCTCGGAACACAAGGCACTGAATCATTCCTGTTTTGGAAGAAATGCTTCACTATGCTTTCAAGCAGAATGAGGAAGCAGGACTGAAAGCACTAGGCAGGTTTTCTTGTCCCTAAAAATTGAAAGACATTTGTTACTTGCACATTTCATTTTGATTTAAAGAAAACGCTGAAGAGGAAAATGAACATTGTTGAGTTATTCATTGACAGATGACGCACCAATTGTTGAAACCGTTGTTGAATATCATTTATGCCTAATTGTTGCTCTCTAAAGGATTTAATGTTTCCTCCCCAATTCAAATGAGGTTGAGTGTGGTCCACTATGGTGCGATACTGTGGTAATGGTGGCGATGTGTATCACACAGTGTCTTTTGTTTGACACTTACAGTATAACTCTTCCTGAAGTCCATGTTCTTCCTTATTTCGTTGCCACCGATGGGGCACCAGCACCTCCGACCCCCATTTCCAGCGTGCCCCTCCCCAGGTTCCCAGAACTGCCACCTCTGGTCGATTTCCGATGGTCTCAAAATTGATCTGAGCATTTTTGTTCCAATGAAACCACACCCTTAGCCAGCCAGAGGAGGGTGGGCTCCCCTCACAAGGTTTCTTCCTATATACTGTCCAGGGAGTTTTTCCCTGGCTACTGTCACCTTTGGCTTCTTTTTTTGTGAGGTTCGGCTGGGGTATACTGTGAAGTGAATTGTGACAAATTCCTATGTGCAAATGTAAACGATTGACTGATTGAAGGGGAGTCAGACTCAGGAGCACAGGGAGAACTCTCACAGGCCTCCTTTAAAAGGAGGCTGACGCTCCTGATGTTTTCCATCAGACACCAGGGCGTTGACCTCAGGAGCACGTGACGGACTCCCCACCTCATATTTGCAACGGGCGTAGTCAGCTTTGGGGTTTATGTCCTCGTGGAGGAAGAGGACCGGCCCTGTCCCTGGGTTACTGGCTGTGAAATTACACTCTTAAATCTCACGCTCCGTGCTCCAGCCCCCTGCACCAGCATGTTATGTCAGTCCATCGCAGGGCTGGACAGTACAGGAGGCACTGTTGAGGGCCAGAAAAGCCAAGGGGCAAGAGGTCCAGTATCAGGGTCACACCGAATATTACCAAAAAACCCCCCCGCTCAACATAAGCACCCTATCTCACCTCTCCTAACACCCCCCCCCATTCCACACACACACACACACACACACCTTGTCAACCACAGCTGGAGCAGAGCCCAGAACTCTCCCTTTCCTTTGGCTATAGGCCCAACCAGGCAACGGCAGCAGCACAGGGAGATGGAGGACTTTGCCTCTAGATCTCCCCTGCACCCCCCTCCCTCTCCACACACATGCACGCATGCACACACACATGCACGCACGCACAAACGCACTGAATCAGTGTTCGCCGATTTATAGCAAGGCTGAGCCTCGTTTTGGATGTGTGCTTCCCTTGCAGGTGAGCTGACATGCTTCCAGGCCATTTCTGCAGAGGGCGAGTATAAAAGCGCAGCTCGCTGTTCTCTCGCTGATGATTAGCCTGTCTGTCACTGCTCACGGTGCAGTGGACCCTCTCCTACGCTTGGGCTTCCTGTCAGCTCGCTGTTTCTCCCTGTTAGCCTGTTGTGCCTCTGAGCCTCCCTCCATGGGAATTCTTTTCCTTTTGTCCTGCTGCACAATAGCACTGTTGTTTCCCATCATTCTCCCGTGGCTGAAGGAAGAGCAGGACGGCTCCACCTCCGACGGGCCCCTCTCGCCCTCGCTCGTCCCCGCAACTGCCACAGAACCTGTGTTTACTGCACAGAGGCACGATGGCTAACGCTCCACCGATTGGCTGACAAGTACGACTGGTATCTTTCTGATTGGACAGGGAGGTACAGTGCTGGTGTTTTCTCCCGGTTTGATTGGGCTTATTTAGAATAGTCTCTCTCGTTTTGTTTGGAATTACGGTGTCTCTCCTTAATTCATTGGGAAGTGTTGTGATGCTGAAGATTGCTTTTTCCCTAAACCAGATTTAACTTGAATGGTTTCACTGGTTCCAAATTTAGTAACTGGTTTCAGAACTGGGTTGGGAACTAACTACTGGGCAATGGGAGGCATTGTGATGGGTTGCTAGGTACAGTATACACTAGCGTTACAGCAGGCTGGATCTTCTTGGCGTGGGGTTTGCATGTTCTCCCCGTGTTCACGTGGGTTTGCTTCGGGTATTCCGGTTTCCTCTCACGGTCTAAAGACATGTAGCCCTGGAACTACGGATGAATTTAATATGAATATGCATTTTCCTGTGAAATAAACAAATAATAAATGAGATGAAAAGAATTTAGCAAGGTCATGAATTGATTGGTCAATGGATTTCAATGATCTACCTGTTTCAGTTAATGGAAAAAGGACTGTGGCAGAGAAGGTGGTTAGTAGAGAATGTTAAAAAGAAAGAAGAAATGTAAAAAGCCAAAGAGCGTAAACTTTGTCTGGGGTTGGGGGTTGGGGGGTGGGGGTCAGGGAGTTCCTTCAGTGTTTTACCGTGACACAGAGGTTAGCATCTGTAAGGAGAGCAGTTCTGATGCAGCAGAGCTGATGGGAGCTGTGCTCAGTACTACAGGAAGACAGACACATTACCCTACAGGCCCTGCACGGTACATATGCCAGAAGACTGTTTGGGGGTGATTATTTACACATAAATCACACTGTTAGAGCTGTGGAGTTAAATGTTTAAAACTGTCTGGATCAACAGAACTGAGGCAGAGGTCTACGATGTACAGGACGCTAAGAGGGGGGGGAACGGAGTTAGGACTTGCTTCAGTAGCGGCTGAAATATTAGCTGCCCAGTGCGGAGTTTACAGCAGGGCTTTTACAGGAAGCAGGGCCAAGCGATGCGAGCTGCTCACATCAAACACTGGGGATTCGGGGTGGGGGTCGGGGTGGGGGAGCGGGGGGGGGCTGGTTTTTTTAAACATTCATCTCTGTGAGTTTATCCAGCTGGGCTTCTCTGCCCCTGGCCATTAGCTCTCTCTCTCTCGTGGAGCTGGGGTGCGTGTGATTGGTGGTGCTCGCCGCCGGCCGGCCTGACCCTGGCCGCGCACGGGCCTGGCCCTCCAGGAAGCAGGAACACGTTTATTTATTTTACTTCCTTTCCATCCTGCCTGAGCACCCACACCTTTTTTACCCTGTCAATCATCTTAGAGGAATGTGCGGCAGCCCCCTTTCATGAGCTGCAATGAGTATGTGATTATTATAGTTTTTATTGCCTACTTCTTCCTTTTTTTCCCTTCATCATCATCATCATCATCTTCCTTTTACTCCTTTAATTGCACCTTCTTTTTGTCTTCTACCTCTTTAAGTACAGCTTATCCTTTTCCTGCTTCTCCTCTCATTATGTTCATGTGGGTAGTGTTTGAGGAGTCCTGGCCCTTGGCCCTGTGCTGTCAGCGTGTACCTTCGGTCCTGTGGTAAAGTTTATTTTCCGTCGCTGCGATGCTCGAATGGGCTCGGGGGTTAGCGGG